>NW_008237222.1:6561283-6571241 GCF_000691975.1 Corvus brachyrhynchos
GACAGTTTTTCTGTCACTCAGTCCAGAGAATTATATGTACTGATCTGGGAAGCCAATCTCTCATTTGAATAATATCTCAGCATTCGTTATCCAAGAGCACAAGAAGAAAACACAGTTAACATTTTATCAGTAGTGAGTGATGCTGCACACTCAACTTCTGTTTGGTTTTAGTAGCATTCAAGTACACATCTGACATTTCTGCCTGTAAATAGTTCCCTGTAAGATCCCAGGCTGTTCTGATCTGTAGAATGTTTACAGCATTCTGGTTTTCAGACTGTGCTCTTGCACCCAAGCTGGCTGACTGCAGCCTGACTACAGACAGGTCCTGGCTTATATGATGGCCACCATCTCTGCCAAACTGCCAACCCACCCACTGTGCACCTCTTAAAACTGAGCTCTCTCGTGAAGTTGTACCACTTATCTCTTCTGTGACTTGGCTGCAGAAAGAGACTGTAACGCAGAGACAGAAATACACGGACAATTTCAGTGCGAAGCTGAGAAAGGCATGCTGCTGGCAAACACTGATCCCACAGCATTCTCAATGCAAACTAGAGCTGCAAACTAAATGTCTGTTTATAGTACAGTCATAATATTTGGAAAAATATACGGTGTTCTTCGGGGAGGAAGCACCACTGAATTCCACTCAATTCTTGCTCTGCAGGGGAGAGTGTAGAATGTTGCAGGATGTGACGCAGAACTAGCAGCTTTACCTAGAGCAACCTGAGACCCAAGGTACACCTGTCCTTTAGGAGACCATGTCTAATGAAATAAAAAGATAAGAAGACAAACTAATGATGAACATCCTCAAAGAATGAACAAAGACTTGCTGCAGCTCAGTTCTGGTGAATAAAGGCTGGTAAATGTTTTCTTCTGTTAACCCATTCACAACGATGTCTGTTGTTGCTACATCCCCTCTGTTTCACTTGCCTAAAATTTGTCCAGGCAGTCCATAGCAATGCTGCCTGTGAAACATTCCACAGGCATGCCCTGTGTCTATCAGAAAGCAAACCAGGGAGGTGTAAGCCTGTTCAAAAGCTATGCTTCTAGGACATCAGGAAAAGCAGAGACAGATCTTATAGTGTCTTTTGCAGCAATGAGCTAGATGTAGCAATCTCATGTCACCTATTTTTCTCTTCACAGAAATGGTTTCCATCACAACTGAAAATGTTACACAGCTGTACAACACAATCACCCAGGAGCTCAGAGTCAGTACACCAGATTTCCGCAATAATTCAGGAGTGCATCAGATAAAACAAAATGAATGTGTCAGTGCAGATGCATGGAAATGGCTACAGGATTTTCAGCCTGCATTCCTCTGGTTTATATTTATTCTGGGATCAATAGAAAATTCCTTTGTGCTCACCGTCCTGTGTTTCCACAAGAGTAGATGCACAGTGGCTGAAATTTACCTAGCAAACATGGCATTTGCTGACCTGATGTTAGTCTGTACTTTACCCTTCTGGGCCATTAATATTTCTAATAATTTTCATTGGCCTTTTGGCCTGCTTCTCTGTAAAGCCATCAACATTATGAGCTACATGAACTTATATTCTAGCATTTATTTCCTGACACTAGTGAGCATTGACCGCTACCTGGCCTTGGTGAAAACCATGTCTCTTGGACGGATGAGACGAACTGTCTGTGCCAAATGGTATTGTTTTGTAATCTGGACATGTGCATTGCTCATTTGTTCACCTACAATGGTGTTTCGAAATCTGAGTTATTTTAAAGAATACAACATCACAGCCTGCGCTCTTCTTTACCCATCCAGCTACTGGGAGCTCACAAACAACTGCTTGCTGAATATTGTGGGGTTTGTGTTCCCATTCTGTGTAATTACCTATTGCACTGTGCAAATCATCAAAGCCTTACGAAGCAGTGAGCTACGAAAAATGAACATAGTCCAGACAGAAAGGAGAGCCACCATGCTGGTCCTTGCTGTGCTCTTGCTGTTCATCATTTGCTGGCTTCCATTCCAGATCAGCACGTTCACCGACACAATCCGTTACTTCTCACCCACACTCAAATGCCTGGAAGACATCAATGACATACTGACCCAAATAGCCACGTACTGTTCCTTTAGCAACAGTTGCCTGAACCCAATCTTGTATGTGATTGTTGGGAAAAACTTCCAGAAGAAGGCTGTGGAATTCTACAAGGACTTGTTCACAAGGAGGTGCAGAAAATTACAGTCTGTGCAGATGGAAAATTCCCTGGACACTTTAAGAACTTCCATTTCAAGCGAATACCCAAAGAAAATGTCTGTTTTGCCATTATCCCAATAGCATAATCTTAGGAAATCCTTACAGGAAGAATGCCTTCTAACATATCAGTCTCTGCTCCTATCCATCTGCTACAAGTCCACAGAGTAAACACGTACTAGTGTTCATTATATGAGGGAAAACAATGGTTTGATCTTTTTGGAAATTCCATAAAGAGACCTGCTTCTAATGTTATTGGATGTTTTTCATGACTGAATCCTGTTTTGTGGCTTACTTACATTTTCGTGGCTGAATAATATTTGGCTCATGTATCATTTGGAATGTTTCCATTTCTAAGGTGTACATACAATTCTCTGAACAGAGCCCCAGTAGAGAAGCTATTGTCAGGATTGTGCAGCTACTTATGGTACCCCCAATAGTGTGTTAGATAAGATTTTTGATCTGGGAGGGGCTTGTGTTTGAGTAAGTTCCGTTAAGTGAATCCATTTTTAGATGTGTCCATCTTTTGGGTTTTTAATTTCTCTCTTCAATCATCCAAAACTCTCCGATTTTTTCATTGACAAGCAGTGCATTTTTGCAACTGCTCCAGTTAGTTACAGATTTACATGAGCAAGTGTGTATGGAAAGTAGCTGGAAAAAAGGTAAAGCTGTAGTGGAAAGGAAGCTGCATCCAGCTGCATGCAGTTAGCTGAGTTTTCTTTGTAGAAGATTCTTTACCCCTTCTACCTTGGAGTGAAGCATTAATTTACTCCTTTTGAGTGAGCGAATGCTATTTACATTCACGCTTACACTTCAGTTCAGACACTTGGGTTTTTAGTATTCACAAAGCATAATTAATGTTTTTTAACGGATATATAAAATCTCAGCACAATTGGTATAATCTCACAAGCGGAAGAAACTGAGAATATGAAGGAGAGCATCACCTAACTACATTAGAAATCTAACTGAAGATAACAGGGGTCTTGAAAGTTCAGAGTATTCAAGAATGGCCTTTTCAGATTCTAGTAATACCTACATTTTATTTGTAGAGTTAATCTGTGAGATTTTAATACAAGATAGCTTTTCCCTAATTGGACTGTATTTTTGATCTAAGTTGATTATACACATAAGAAATCTCATAGTGTACTGAATTGTCTGTATGCCCTTTAACCTCTAGGAACCTTGATCTAAATGGAGTGGAAGATGATCCAGTGTATGCTGAAACTAACAGTCTTTTTTCTTTTTAAAGCACTTAAGGTTACAGCTTTTAAAGCCACCAAGGGAAATGAAGTTTGGTGACATAAGCAAACTCAGACTGCAACTACATGGTCTTTATTCATTAGAGCTTGAATGGAGAAATAAAGTTCATTTAAGATGGGAAATTTGTATTAAACCTTCAAATAACTGAACTGCTAATTAGAAGTGTGCAGACGTGCTTTAAAGACTACAGGATTTAGATCACCCTATGTGATTTATAGGCAATTTCCATAGCTTTTCTTTGATAACCTAGTATAATCTTATGTCATAAATACTTCTACTGCTCATCCTTTTTATTGTCTGAAGCAAGAGGGACAACTATGACAAAACACTGCAAGGCTTTCTGTTATATCCAGTGTTATCACATTGTCTCATCCATGAGCATGCTGTTCAAGCAACCATTACACAAAAGGAATTCCATGCAGAGGTTATTCAGGCAACAGAAGTTATTTCTGAATATTTGGTACTGAGTAGTAAAATATAAAAATGTTATTGTGTTAATATCACATTAATTTAAACAATGTAAATACATAGACATTTTTTGCTATGCAGTAAGCATGTACAAAAGAAAATAAAGTACTTTGAGAAATGAGACTTCCTGGCATTTTCTTCTCCAGCCTGTATCCTGTTACTAAGGAATGATTTGTCAGAAGTTCAACTGTTCCAGTTATTTACTTCACCTCCTGTTACACCAAAGGAAAGTGAGCTGAAACAACAGAATTTTAGCTGCTTTGAGATCTTTCTTTTCAGGGCCCATTTCTGACTGGTGCTGACCATCCTCAGTCCCTTTGGAAGTTAAAATCTGAATTAAGGCAGCTAAGGGTACTGAAATATTTTCGGAAGCTTTTCTCTGCCTGCTGATAACTCAAGGTCCCATGCAGACACCAGCAACAATGGAAAGCCCCTGCAGCAGCTTCTGCACATCACAAAACAGAGACTGTCACAGACTGTTTAATTTACATTTTACTGACTTTTCAGTGTGATGGCATGTTTGTGGTATTCACATGCATCATTTATACAGGCAACAAAAAACCCCCAAGAAATAAAGTGTAACATCCAAGCTCTATCTGACCTACTGACAGTTTCCAGTCACACTTGGCTCGGTTCTGTTCTCAAAGAAACATGACAAAATATGAGAATAACTTTTGGTAAAATTAGGTCAGACTTTGTCCTGAGAATTTCAGAGCTGAAGATGCCAAAGAGTAATCATATAATCTTTTTATTCCCCTTCATCCTGTCCCCATTGTACATATGATCCCATCTTCTCTTTTACCTGAGACTGCCACAACTGTTATCAAGACTTTTGCCATGCAAATGCCTGACTCCCGATTCAGCCTGACAGAAGTGGGGACCATCGCCAGAGGAATGGCCAGATGATATTTCTGGCCATCAGCATCTACAGGCAGGAATAATTCTCATTTCTCCACTCTCATTTTTTCAAGTGGATTATTGGCTTCACTTGAAATGAAAAATTAACAGTTTAAAAGCTGTTACACAAGCAGCTGGTTCTTGCTGCAGACAGAAGAAAGTTGCTCTTTTTTAGGCATTGGTTTCAGTGGAGAAGTTAGGATCTTGGTTCAGGTCTCCCAAATCCCTAAGCAGCCTTTAGCCATTGAACCATCCTTACACTCCTTTCTTCCATCAGTGCATTGCTGGTTTTCCAACCTATATTGGCTCCTTCCTACTTTGCTGTTTCAAGCTCTGTAAACTGTAGTTAGTAGGGCTTGATTATTACCACACTGTGATGGTACCATGATCATTCTTTGGGAATTTTAAATAACTGCACCAGAGTTTAAGGTCTCCTTAGCAATCACTATAGAACACGTGAAGAAATCCAACTAAGCTGGACAAAGAGTTTTACATCAAAAGGTCATATCAAAAACTTTTTCTGCTGCTCCAGAACAGATGAACAGTTATAGCAGATAACTAAGCTGATTTGCAAACCATTTCAGTAAAGAAAATCAAACTGTTTAAACATGCTGATCCAAAAAGATAATTTGGCCCAACCATTAAAGGTTCCAGCTATCTTAAGAAGATGATTTTTAATGGCTGAACTGGACTAAGAGACAGAACTCTGGACACCTTTGGGATTTTTGACATTTGTCTACCTTGTAATGTGTGTAATAATCAAGCAAAGAGTCTTACCTCCAAGTTCACCAACATATTTGTTTAATCATTATGATCAGAGAGGCTCAGTTAGCATTTGTAAATTTTTATGCAGCTCTACAGAATGTTTGCTTTCTGCAGGAAAGTTTGCCTTGACAGTGTGACTGAAGATCATGTAAGCTTAAAACATAAACCAGCATGCTGTGAGTATCCTGATCTAAAGGTGCCAATAGACAGATAAGTTTTTTACTATAACTATGGACTCTTATAGATGTTTTCAAACTAATCCTTCACATTCCTTCAATTCATGGTCCATTACATCTGTGCAACTAATCCTTCACATTCCTTCAATTCATGGTCCATTACATCTGTGCAAACTGTGAAATGTTGTCAGATTTTTACATACTTTCTATAGGTTGAGAAGAATGAAGTTGTAAAGAAATAGTAAATTAAATCCCCTTTCTGTATAAAGTTACATCTTCTTCTGTAGACTTGTTCTAAGATCTTTAAATGCTGGAGCTACTGCAGTGCCTATTCATTTCACTATTTCTACTAAATGCATAGACTTCCAATTTTGAATCTCTCTCCATTACTGAAAAATGTTCCAAATATAGCAATGAAAAACAACAGAAAATAAGAAACTAGATTTACAAAGAGGAGTTGGATTTGCAAAACCAGAATTTTGATCCCATTTTGATGTGACAAGTTTTGTAAGACTATGTTATTTATCATATAAATTTTAGACACAGCTGCAGTTTTTTATTCAGTCTGTGAGTAAATGTGGAACTTGGCAGCTCCTAGAGATGCATGTCCAAGCAAGGAAAAATTCCAAGCTTCTTGTTATTGCTTAAATGTTCTTAATTATGGAAAAAGTAACTTAAACACGGAAATGCAGTCGTGTAAGCAAAGAGGAGGCTTTGGAAAGTCTGTGACGAAGATCTCCTGACATATTGCACTTACCTTCATGAGTCAGTGTGAGATGGGTTGTTTCAAGATTTTCCTCTTGTGATTTATTAGGATTCCTTACATAATGTGTAATTCAAAAATTCAAGTCTTTGCCAAAAATAAAAATTTTACAAGTTATTAAAAAAAGCCCCAAATATTAAATCTTGAGCCATTTAGAGTTTTCTCCATTGTAGTGGTGTTAACTGGAACTTTTTTCATTTATCAATTTTAGCACTGCTTGCATAACTATTATCTTTTAATTAATAAAAATTTGGAATAAAAGTATTTTTCATGATAGGGAAGTTCATTACAAGGTATCATCATTCAGCCTCCCCTGCCTTTTCATTTTAACTTACATATCAAACAAGAATGGACATAATGGCATAAGAATTGAGAGAAATGGTGCATGTGTTGGTTAAGTAGCCAATGGGAAGAATATTTTCCTATAAGTAAATAGCATTCCAGTCCCTTGATAATTTCTCATTGTTTTGGTTTTTTTAATTGAAATCCCATATTTTTTGCATGGATATACTTAAAAGAGATTTGCATTTAAAGTCTGAGATGCAATAGATATTATCTTTTTCTAATATTCCTCTAATCAGAGGACAGTCAGAATGAAAAAGATAAAAATAATTTATAAACAATCACTCTCAGGCTTCATGGCACCAGCAAGTAATTAAAAAAAAAAAAAAAAGAAACTTATGTGGGTGCAAGCCTGAGAAAATACAGGAGTCATCATGCACTACTGAGAAGTCATATTCACAGAGATTCATGCCCTGGACACCTATAGAGGGGTGCAAAAAGCAAAGCTTTTCAAAAACAGTGGAAGCGGGGTTTAGCAAGGTTCATGTTTCAGCAGCCATTCCCCCTATCTGTCCTGCTTTACCCCCTGCTCTTTGGCATGGTTTCCCCTCAAGTCTAGCAGGAAAAGGAGCTCCTACCACAACAAAAACCTGGTTCTAAGCTTCTCCCTGCGTGCATTGACACTGAGAAGGCAATTCAGAGCTGTTAATGAAGTTATTGTTGGTACAAACATAGCTATTCACACAAAGGAACTTTTAATTGCCAAAGACAATTTGAAAGCTTTCATTAGAGGTCACAGGATGACAAGAGTCATGACATATGGACTGTATTATTTCACAATGAGAATGAAATATTTCACATGTCTTGAAAATTACTACAGCTGACATGTGGGGAAGTTAAAAAAAAATTCCTGGGGCTTTCTTCCAAGATGTAACATCACGCTCATGGTGTATGGCCAACAAAACACTCAGGACAGCCCTCAGTCACTCAGTTGTGCCTCAGGATGCATCTTTGAATTCTCTCAGTAACCTCTCTACTGCTGTTTATCAACTGTTTCTGAATTTGAAACTTTGCCTGAATTGCCAGGAAGGACCAGGAGTAGGTATGCCTATCTTTTTAAATGTATTTTCTTTACTAAAATAATTTCTATATTTTATCTAAAAAATAATCTTTTGTGCTCTCAGTTCTGATCTGTGCAGTCTAGTAAGACTTACCCTTTCTTTTTCACCTTGAAAGTAATTCTGAAAGTCAGTATTAGTTTATGTATAAAGCCATGATCCATTTTACCTAATTGCTCTAACTTGCTGATGAGTATTAATAGTAAAAAGGGTGATAGATGCACTGTGCATGGAAATTCATCAGAAATCAGTTCAAAGTAAGAAAAATATGTCATTATTTGTATAAAAGATGACCGGAATGTGTTAAGTACAGAAGCTGAAAACCATTCATGTGGTTAATTGTCCATTAGCACTAAATACTTAAAAATACTTACAGAAATTACTGAAAATAAAGTGCATTTTCTGTCAAGAGAACATTTTGAGCTCTAAATTATTAAAAGGCTTGTGGCTTGTGGTAGCACTCAGACACTGACTAGTAGACTCTGAAGAAATTTTTGAAATTAAAAACTCTACAGAATCCTCAGGTACCATTGAGAGCTGAACAAGAATTCAGATTTAGCTGAGACTAAACTCAAAGTTTCAATGAAAAATAAAGCTTCCTGGTGTTTTTAGCTGAGGCCATCATGAATGAATCTGTGGCTTCAGCTGAGAGATCACATCTGAAGGGCGCAGAGTGACTGGCATAAGCTGATAGCAAGAAGTTGGGCTGATAGCAAGAAGTCATCAGGAAAAGGACAAGCAAGGACAATAAACAGTTCTTTTTCTTCTACATTTATTAAAATAAATAATTCTGTTAGGTTTAACTGTTATCTTTCTTCTACATTATTTTTGAAATATGAAGTTATAGATTTTCTGCCATTGCTCTCTCATGCCTTAGCCTGCTGTAACAGGGTTAGATTTCTGCTGTCTCATGAAAAGCCTCTTTGATGCTAATCAGCCATTTATTTGTTATGTATTTTATCTGTAGTTTTAGATCCTCTCAAGTTATCTTATTTTGCATGAGATGTCTGTGAACTAGGTAACATTCAGATTGTTCTGAGGGAAATCCAGGGAGCTGTGTTGAGTTGTAGCTCAGTTCCCAGTCAAGACTGCCAGCTTGAGTGTTTATGAACTCAGATACAACTTTGCTGCTCACCTGGTTCTGCAGTGATGAAAAATGTTCTGTGCATTAGTACCAGATAGCCTGATGTGGAATATTATTACTTAACTTATTCCTAGAGGCATCCCAGAAATAAGTGACGCAAGCTGCTCATATAGAGACATCACTGAGGTTGTACCTATATGTAAAAGAGATGAATGATCGTCCTAAACTGTCTCTTCAGAAACTCCATACTCAGCTGTCTCCGTGGTGTAAAATACAGAAGTTGAAAGAACAGAGTTAAATAGCTGCAGCAGAAAGCTGATATTTAGAATGACTGATTGCAAATTACTGATTTTTTCAAATACATTCTTTTTTATAGATTGTCATGCTCCACTTGCATATGAAATACTGAAATGTCAGATGGCAGCACAGGCTCAATAATAACTTGCCTATCATAATGATTCTGAGGCTGAATGCCTGTAAAAACCAGGATCCAGGCACTAGCATCAAGCATGGCAGCACCAGAAGAACGAAGCAGGACGCAGCCCTGAGAGTGGATCTGTGACAGAAAATCCAGTGGATTTTCATGGGAGGATAAGGTTTTACCCATGTTCTTACTCCTGCACAATCTCACATGGGGTTACCCTAAAGAAAGATTGTGCCAATGCTATGATGGACTAAACACTTTGGAGGCTGCACAGCCTCTCTCCAGCTGAGCTCAAATGAAATTTTTGAGCTAGAGAAGAATGCTGTAAATTTAGAGCTGCAGAGGCCTTCCCTCCAGGCAAGATTTTTAGCGTAATGTTTTGAAGGAGTCTGTGTTTTGTTATTCCAACTGCTGACATTTGAAGGCAATAAGCTGTCTAATCTAACAGCAATTTGAACCCGAAGATCAGGATGGGAGGAAAGGAGAAGGAACAAAAGAATGCAAAGTTCAGGCAGCAAGT
>NW_008237222.1:6571273-6598169 GCF_000691975.1 Corvus brachyrhynchos
TCAGCAGGATAACAGAATATAATAATATATTAATGTATATATAATATACTATATAATACAGTAATATAATAATGCACATAGCTTGGTAAATAAGAGTAAGAGAAAGGGCAGGGAAGGATGCAAAGCTGGCTTTGTGTCACCAGCGTGGCTCCCACTACTCTCGGGGAGATGGAATTCTCCCATATCTGTGTCTGTCATCAGTCTGGAGGAGACATACGGAACTACTTCCTCTAATTTGTCACGCTCCTTCCTCTGTGTCACTTTAAACAATGGAAGCAAGGAGGGGAAACTTCATAGGATGTAGAGGAAGTTCTATCCTTGCTAATATTGGGAACATTTCTCACCATTGCACATATCACGTATGGAGTGATCTAGCCTATATTAATCAGTAAGGACTAATAAAGAATTTGCAGCAGTTAAATGTTTATTATACCACTCATGGGAGGCAACTTTAGCATTTTTATGCTTCTTTTTTGCAGTCATTTTCTCTCATTTCAAAGACATCTTCTGTTCATTTCAGGGTTTTTTCAAAAATGACTGAAACTCCTCTACTGGATATTCCCTCCTCAAACCAGAGTGAAAACCAGAGCAACTCAACTGTTTGCCCAGAATTGGATGACTGGTGGGACATCGTATACTGTATAGTTCCCAAGTACATCAACACTGTCTGTGTCATTGGTATGCTTGGAAATGTATTTGTTCTCTTCACTTACTCACTGCACAAAGGCCCCCTGAAGATAGCTGAAATCTACCTTATGAACCTAGCCATTGCTGATCTTATCTTCCTCATGTGGCTCCCTTTCTGGGCAGAGAACATCAATAATGAGTTTAACTGGCCGTTTGGCAGTTTCCTGTGCCGCAGCATCAGCGCGTCCATCACCTTGAACATGTACACCAGCATCTACTTGCTCGTGGCTGTCAGCATGGATCGCTACTTGACTTTTGTCCATACCTTGAACCACAGAGAGATATGGAGCAAAACTATGACCAGAGGGATCTGCTTGCTCATCTGGTTCTTTTGCATCCTTCTCAGCATCCCAGCTTTCACGTTCCGGACTGTGGAAGACCTTCCCCAGTGGAATATTTCAGCGTGTGTTTTGGATTTCCCCACCCCATCGTGGAGAACAGCTGAAAGCCTGGTACGTAACATAGTGGGGTTTCTGTTGCCGTCCACAGCAATCATCTTTCTCAATTTCTCCACCATTAGGTCCCTACAAAAAACAGCAAGAGAACGAAGAGCACTCAGAGCAAAGGGCTGCAAAAGGCACAAAGGCACAAAGGCAACCAGGCTGATCTTCACCGTGGTACTGATGTTTCTTTTCTGCTGGACTCCTCACCATATTTTTTTATTCCTTGATACATTACACCGTGCAAATGTGCTCAAAGGCTGTTTCTGGGAGGAACTGATCAACTTTGGGGAGCAGTTTGCTTATACACTGGCTACCACCAATAGCTGCATTAACCCTGTGATTTATGTCTTTGTTGGGAAATACTTCAGGCAAAAGGCTTTAGAAGTTTTTTCACAGTTTATTCCCTGTGGATTTCCTTTGAAATGGGTATCTTTCAAAGAAATGTCATCGAATTTCAACATGTTTCCAGTCAGGAGTAGTTTAACATAATGGTCCTTGGTTCCATCTTCATTGATATTACAACTTATTTTATGCCATTGCAAATGGCATTAAAAATTAATATGAAATGCAGTGATCTGGCCTTCACAGACTAAGCTAATTATCTATTAAAGTAAATCACTTGATTGATTGCATATTTGTTCCCAGGTTTGCTTTTTTATTTCTGTGTTATCCATCCAAATGCATAACATGTGATATCAGAATTTTATACCAAATGATCTAACCTGTCTTACCCATTAACAGTGGCTTGAAAGAAAAGCTTCTTTACAAAATACCAGAAATCTGGTTTCTTTGCAGAAAGCCATAAGCCACCTGAATATTTGCTGCATTGTGTCTGTGATGACAGCTACTATACCACTTATAAGACTATTCATAAAATTGCAACAGGTATTACAGAGCAAATATGAGCTTCATCTTCGACTGATAGATGCATTTGAGTAGGTATAGAATAACTTTGGTTATTTTGAACCAGATTTTAACTGGTTTGCATTTTCACAGTAAGATATTGAAAATTTTACATTTTTTTGTGCATTTCAATTATATGCAGTGCATAACTATTGTACAAGATGATGCAACACAAAGAAAGTTTACATAAATTGTAAAAAAAGCACAGTAATGCAGTAGGCTCCTCAAAACTTGACTTGTGTTGATCCAGTAAAATATTATAAAACTGCTCATCGAATACTGTAAAGATTCTTTTTATTTTCTATATGTGAAAATATCCATGATGGCCATTGACACTTATATTATTTTGAGGCAAATCCTTAGATACGTATTTATATTTTTATGAATCAAAATTAATAAACTGCATAACATTTTACTTCATCGGCTTGTTTTTTCCTATATTTATTTTTATATTTTGGTTTTTTTCCCCTGTTCCTTTTGGGAAGAGCAAATATATAGTCCTGTGATTAAAAATCCTTGTTGCTACCAGAATACAAACTCTGGAAGTAGAAGAAAACTTCTTTTCTGTCACATCCACAGTGACAGAGTAAATATAAGGCAACTGATATCTGTTTCCATAACACTAAAATTATGTGTATATACAGACATGGAAGAAGATAGTGCAGCCTGTTCAGCCAGAAAGATATTGATGCAGAAGGGACCATACAGACACATCATTGTATAAAAATTCATTTAACTACTCATTGTAAAGCCTGTTCAGTCTTGTACTTGCTGTAACAGCACTGCATTTTCTGTGGTTCTTTTTAGTGTTTCCATTTTGAATATGTAATAAATCTCTGATTATAGAAATCTATCTGTTCAACCTCATTGCAATAAGATTAGTGTTAATTTTTAATGGTTCTCTCAAACTTTTTGAATTTGAACAGTGGAAGCCTTTTGAAGACTTAAAAGCCTATCTTCCTGCAATGATGGCTTAAGAATTAAGGGTGGATTAAGGGATCAGGGAGGAAGAATCTCTCACAGATTTATTACTTCCACTCCTTCTGTGACATGTGTTTTTAAAATAAATATCAGGCTTCGACACCAGTAGTAACAACAGCATGTGAAGTCCCCTGACTCATCTGAAATCAAATTCTTAACTCCCATCTATTGTAAACTGTTGAAAACTGCATCTATTTAATACATCTCCAGCTGAATCTTTAATTCAAAAAACTTCCAAGCAGAAAGAAAAGAAAAGAAAAGAAAAGAAAAGAAAAGAAAAGAAAAGAAAAGAAAAGAAAATAAAAGAAAAAAAAAAAGAAAAGAAAAGGAAAAGAGAAAAGAGAATGCAGAAACAGAAGTTCTATCTTCCCACTACAGATGAGGACCTTAAAAGGGAAAAATATCTTGTCTCGTCTGACTAACCCTTGTCCATGTTATGCAATGTACACAAATAAAGCAAAAAAACACTTCTTGAGTGTGGTGGCATATTTAAGCTATGATATAACAGATTGAAAATCAGTATGAAATCTGAATTTAATGGAAAACCTCCTGAACAAGTCACAAGGGCTTTTATGAAATTGCTGCTTCTTTTACAATTGCACAACTGTCAGGAAAAACGTCTGTAGTTTAAACACTGCTTTAAACCACTTAACAGGGTCTTGCAAATCAATGTATTTACTCTGCAGTATGAATGTATGCAAATGTATGCATTTCTGACTGTATGTTAGGGCTCTTAGTGGCCGCTTTTTGCTGTGGTGCTGCGCTGTGTTCCTCACTGACTTGTGCCTGGGAAGGTTCTGGTGATAGCCATGGTGATGTTCCTGGGCTGGCAGGTGGCCTGGGCATTGCTGCTGTTTCTGTGCTGCAATGCCAGTGGGAACTTGAGTTGAAGGGATGTGGATGAGACCATGATGGAGCAGAGATCCACCTGCAGCCCATGGAGGACCCCAGGCTGGGGTGGATGCAAGGTGGATGCCTGAAGGAGAATGTGACGTGGCCCTGTGAGAAGCCTCTGCTGGAGTAGGTTTTATGGCAGGACCTATGACCTCATGAGGGACCCACACTGGAGCAGTTCATGATAAACTGCAGCCCTTGGAAAGGTCCCACACTGGAGAAGTTCAAGGAGGACTGTCTCCTGTGGGTGGGAACCGCTGCTGGAGCAGGGGAAGAAGAGATTCCCTTCCAGCCCATGGTGAAGACCACGGTGAAGAGGTGTGCCTCTGCAGCCCATGGAGGAGGACAGTGATGTAGACTATATTAATGATGAACTTCAGGAGGAACCCCTTGCTGCAGGCAGGCTGGGAGCAAGGGGAGAAGTTCACTGCAATGTTAAACCAGATAATCTGGCCTGAAAAGGGCCAGGGGTGGAGACTGTAATGGATGTGCCTCTAAATTGTTGTAAGCCATGATTTGAGTTGCATATTACAGGAATTAGTGCAGCAGAAACCACCCAAATCCATGGAGGAGAAGCCTTACAAGGAAGTTTAAGTGCATCAGTGACCAGACCTGAGCTGACTTTGGTGCCCAGTAACTCCAAGAAACACAACACCACTCCTGTCCTGAGTGACCCCCAGAAGAGATGGAGCATAAAGTCATGGACTAAATGAACTCGAAGGACATTTCGTAAACATTTGTGGACATTTTATAAGTATTTTGTAGGTGTCATCCATTGACTAAAGAAATTACTTCTGTGTTTTATGTCAAAGGATGGGAAGAAGCGCAGTGGTTAATGAAGTTGTATCAAATAGTGTGGGACCTGGGCATGATGTAAATGGTATGGAATAAGGGGTGGAATGTGCTGATTTGGGCTGGAGTAGAATTAATTCTCTTTGCAGTGGCTGGCATAGGGCTGTGTTTTGGATTTGTGCTGAGCCCAGGGTTGATAACATAGACATGTTTTTGTTATTGCTGAGCAGGGCTTACACAGAGCCAAGGCCTTTTCTGCTTTTTGTACTGCCGTGCTAAGAAGGAGACTGGGGGTGCATGGGAGACTGGTGGGATACACAGCCAGGACAGGTGACCCAAACTGACCAAAGGGATATTCCAGACCATGTGGCATCATGCTCGGTATATAAAGTTCGAGGAAGAAGGAAGAAGAAGGAGGGGACATTTGGAGTGATGGCATTTGCTTTCCAAGTCACTGTCACACGTGATAGAGCTCTGCTCTCCTGGAGATGGCTGAACACCTGCCTGCCCATGGGAAGCAGTGAATTAATTCCTTGTTTTGCTTTGTTTGTGTGTATGGCTTTTGCTTTCCCTATTAAACTGTCTTTATCTCAACACATGAGTTTTCCAGCTTTGACCCTTCCTATTCTCTCCCAGATCCCTCTGGTGGGGGAAGGAGCAAGTGGCTGAGTGGGGCTTGGCAGCTGGCTGGAGTTAAATCTTTACAAACATGACCCAGGACTGCCTTGTTTCTCTCTTGTTTCAGAAGAAAGGCTGTTTCTGCCTCGAAGGTGTATATGAAAGCAGGGAATGAACTTGAATTGCAGCAAGGGAAATTCAGAACATTAATAAAAACTTCCTGGTAAAGCCAGTGACGGGTTGCTTTGGAGAGAATCCAGCATGGCATCCGAGCCCACTTTAGACAGCCATTGTTGGGGAAAATATCAACACAGCTGGTTCTCTTCCAGCACAGGGGAGGAGTTTTTATAGTGTGTACCCCTCCACTGATTCCTTCTCCTGTGGTCATTAAATAAAGTTTCCTTGTTTACCCTTTCAGGGCTCTTCACTGATCACCTCTCAATCAGTACTGACATGTTAGCTCTGGTAGCCAGTAGACCAATACTACAAGACTCCACCTCCCATGGGTTGTTCTTTTGAATAAGCATCATTTTTACCTTCTCTCATGTTACTTTTCACACTCCTGATAAACATTGTCAAGCATTAATCGTTAAAAGACTCTGCTGCAAAACTAATCTTTTATAGGTGAGATCCTTGCACCTTAAGAGCTTGCAAGTATAATTTAACTTGTTCTCCTCATCTGACTATATTGAATTTATATTTTATTATTAATTTCTCTAGGACAGGGACTATCTTTCTGTTATTTGTCCAGGCCATGCTTAATGCCCAGCCTGGTCTCAGTTTATCATACAGCCCTCCTAGCACTAACGTAATAAAAGTGACATTTACGATTCACTGAAACCCATCTCAAGGAATAATACAGCCTGGACTAACATTTGTAATATCAAAACATTTTGACAAGCCATTTCAATATTAAAAACTCTAACTGTAAATATAGGCAGTTCTCATATCAGACAACCTTCACCTTTAACAACAACAAAAAAAAAACGCTACCAAACCCAGCTGATCAATTTCTAAACTGAAAATAGAAGAAAATACATTGATCACTAAAAATGAAGACATAACCTTTTTCAGAGATCTATAGCCACATGGACTTCCAACATGCCAGGAGTCATCTTCCTGGGAAAAGAGCTGTTTGTCATCCCTGTCAAATCGTACCACATCAAGTAAAACTGTTGAGTCTTGGACGGAAAAAAAGCAATTTGCTCACAGGTCAGATGGACTGCAGCTTTCAGCAGCCAGCTCCTCACAGAGGTGCTTAAACCTCTGCACTAGCCTGTGACAGAGTTTCACAGGAGACCTGGTCACAGAGCAACAGGACCCACTTCACTACCCATGGGTCAAGGGCAGAGGGTGTCAAAGAAACTGCTCATCCATTGTCCCAGTGAGGTCTTGGTGCACTCCCAGCAGCAGGACAGGAACAAGTGACAAAAGCTGCACCAAGGTGGCAGGACCAGAATCATACTGGGGAAATGGGTGGAGTTAAATGGAGAACAGAGAAACATCTGATTGGAGACTAGGAGTTAAGAATCAGAAGAAAAGGTTGAGGGTAGAGAAGAAATATCCCTCCAGTGCCTCTGTCAGAATCTCCCTAATGCCAGAATGTGGGGACAAGCAGTAAGGTCACAGTGACCAAAGGAAAACATTGAGAGAGGAGGAGACAGGGACTGGCTGGACCTGGCTGACCAGGGGACAACAATATGCATGTGAAATGGAAATTACTTTGACAATGAACTGGAACAGAGTTGGGACCTGATGGCAAGGAGGTCAGACCAAAGTGTAAAAAATGGGAAGAAATAGCAGATATCTCAGGATGGGACTTGGAATATCGTATTCCCTTAAAAAAAACCCTGTCAAGACTGAACACACTAAAAGTTATAGAAATTTGAGTTTATGAAATCCAAGGAAATATTTGACCTAAGACTGTCCCAGGAATTTCAGTGTGGTCTCCTTCAGGGTATGAGTTATAATATGGTCTTATGGTCTTATGGTCTTATGACTAAGCTTTGAATTTCCAACATTGCAATTTATCCACTTCTGATTTAGCCTTTTGTCACTCTGCCTTATGTGGGAGAGGAACACACTTACATAAACCAAACAAGACACTCAAGAAACTAAATCATCTATACTACATATTAAATAAAAACAATTGTATTGATAACACACATCCTGCCTTGAATTTTACGCAAAGAAATCTTTGAGACAACATGTAATTAAACTGAAAATTTATTTCAGTAAGGTTATATAGGGGGAAATGAATCAAATAATCATGTTTGATCATAACTGAAAAGATTAGAAGACATGGTAAAATAAGAGAAAATAGGAAGAATATTGTCATCGGCACAAATGTAGGAAGAAACATCCCCCATTCCTTGTAGCACAGTAGGACTCCTGACAAACAGGAGACACCACTTTTGGTCACTGGAAAGGAGCTGGCAAACCACTTTCATCACAGAAGAGCAGGGCAGGGCTTTGGGTCTGTTGGGAGGGCAGATGAAGAGAAAAACTGGAGTTTCAAAAGAAATCCATCTCTGTCAGCTCAAAGAACAGATGGAAACACACATCCCGGGACTGGACCATGCAAGAGCAGTTTGGCTTGGGTTTGTGCTTTCTTTTTCGTAAGGGCATTTTAAACTCTCATGCAAAACAAGCCCAACTGAATAAGACAGTTTATTTTAGTATTTTAGCTGGTTTTTCCTTTGAGTTTTTAGTAGTTGCTGTTCATTGCCAAGATTTTACTTCAAACATGACTCAGAGTAAAATCCTGGGTATCTTTCCCAGCCTGCTGGGCTCAATGAGGAACCTGTCCCCACTTTCCTCAGCCTCAAACCACAGAGAGCCCTTGCAACCAGTGCGTTTATCCTTGATGGAGAATGGCCATGGACCCATTTGGTCACAATTGCCATGTCCCATTTGAAATCTCCAGAGGACACTGCACCCCAAATACCCATCACAGTGACCAAGAGAAAATGTCAGCAAAGCTCATCCTTGAGTTTCAGCTTGGTCAGTAAGCACGGCCTGAACAGATCCCTCTGCCTCTCAAGCTCAATACATGGGCAGAGATGCATCTGTCCTGATTTTGTCTGGGATAGAGTCAGTTTTCTTCTCAGCAGCTGGCACAGCGCTGTGTTTAGCATTAAGAATAGTATTGATTTCAAATTGATTGCAGCCAGGGGACAGGCTGGGCATTGGTCAATGAGTTGTGAGCAACTTATTGTGCATCATTTGTTTCGCTTGGGGTTTATTTCTCTCTCTCCCCCCTTCCCATTACTGTTATTATTATTCATATTGTTATATTTTACTTTGCTTCAATTATCAAACTGTTTTTGTCTCAACCCATGAGTTTTATCTTTTCTTTCCCGATTGTCCTCCCCCTCACACTGTCAGTAGAGTGTCAAGTTGCCTGCTGGGATTAAACTGCAACATCATCATACTATCTAGTGTGAATAGTAAGAGGGAAGAAGCCTGCTTTAGCAGTGCTCCTCAGCTTCTGACAGGAGAACTTTGTCCACGCAACCTACTTTGGCCATGCAATTGCCACAAATTCAGTAAGCCTCTTGTGCTATGAAGCACTAGTCATGGGGAGTTATTAAATGACATGACACAGTATGAATTCAAATCTTCCTAGTTTTATGCATATATGTGGCTAGTTGCAGTGCATTCTACAGGAAAGCACATTAGGAAGAAAACATGAAGCAACTGCTGTAGAAAACCCTCTGCTGCCATCTTAGCCTCGTGTACTTCAGGTTTATTCTAGCAAAATCTTCACTGTCTGCTAGTGATATTTTCTTTCAGGAGCCAGGGCTTATTTTCCATTATCACTCTAATGTACAGCTACAGCTGGAAGAGATGTTCTCCCCTGGGAAGTAATTCACACATAGAAAAGTTCACATTTGGTTTTCAGCTCCTGCACAACAAATCTCCAGGCACACATTAGGAATTAAACCAGCCGCCACCTTTTCCCACAGGAAGAGCTGGAATAAGTCTCACATCCATCACACAAGACTAACTCAATAGATAAACTTCAAGGTCTAAATGCTGAAAAAACTTTTCAAACTGTCCCATTTTTGGTGTATGGATAAACGTATGTGCCACGTAGCTCTGGAATATCATGGAGTGAGAAATGCTTCTCAGCACTGGAAGAAGGATAAGTAGTGTCTTTGCACTAGACAAAGGGCTAGTCCTGAACTGAGATAGTGACCCTGAGGCCTATCATTATACCATAATAAAGTTATTATAATTTTTTCAGAATCAAAGAAATTACATCTCCTTACAGTTATAACATAATAAGCAATAGTCTGTGTCTATTTTTTTTTCTGCTATGCTTTTTAGCTATAAAGCTTCTGATAAGAATATTTTTCAAGTGACAAAAGTGCTCATGCACACTGTAAAAGTTGTTGGGGGTGATGAGGATTTACCCTGGACAAATCATGGCAAGAAAGATCAGCCTCCAATGATAATGTGAGAAGACATTCAGTAAGCTCAGATTTGAAAAAGATAAGCAAATTTAAAAAATAAAAAGTCAAGATACTATACTTAACAAATTAAAAAGCAGCTAAGACATTTTCAAAACATGAGAAACCCAAGTTAAAGATCAGGCTGCCTATTCTGCAAAGCTTTAGTCAGTCTCTTATGAATCACAAGAAGCACTGAGCCCCTGAGCGAGGCCTCTTGCCGGCATTGCTCCACTCTTATCTGCTGGTTGCATGCCAGCTCTCCAGCATGGATGCCAGTAATTCATAAGGCAAATCACCCACAGCCAGAACACTGAATGTCTCTGACATGGCAAGTGGTTGTCAGAGAATGGATGATGGTACATCTGATGGGGCTTAAGACCCTGCAAATATCCTTCTGTCTGAGGCATTACTGCAGATAAATAGTAATTTACTGAAATAACCAAAATTATTTGTGAGAAGGTGTTATGATGTCAGTTTTGTCTCCTTCCTTGCCTCAGACATTTGGATGTGAAGGGCTGCAAAGCACCACTGGGTCAGCCAAATACAGTTTGCAGCTGTCAGAAAACTGTCAGCAAACTTTCTTCTTCCCATGGAGTGGGAGAAAAATGTTCTGCTTCATTTGGTAACAACTGCAGAGCTGTTAAATAAACCATCACTGTCAGGTTATCATGGAAATGGTTATCATTGCCCAGTTTAGAGAACAAAGAACTAATGATGGCAGAAGATTAATGCAGCAAACTGACTTGCAGGTGTGTGGAACATGGGGAACATACCGTTTCTCAACGGTATTAAAACCCCTACAGCCAGCCCTGGTATGCTCTTCATGACTGGATCATAAAGGAGGGAGAGAAACAAATTCAAGCTAATGGGAAAATACTTAACAGAAGCAAATTCCAGAAAAGAAAAAGTATTACTTTTCTAAAAGGACTCCTAGGTGTGCAGACTACTGAGACTTCACACATCCTGAAGTTCAAGGCAATTCTCTGCTAAATTGTCACTGAAGATCAAGAGTAACATTCAAATGCTCGGTGATGCACTAAAGACACTTTCCTTCACACATGGCCCTGTTCAAACCAAAACTTGTTTTCTTTCAAAGGCCAATTCACACACTTGGTAGTCCAAATTAGTGGTCTAACTAGCAATTGTACATCCAGTGTCTCAGTTCCCTAAAACTGCAGTGCACCAGCTCTGGTGCCACCTTTACCTACTCAGCCCTTTGGTTTTCTGCAGCAGCTGTATTAGCAGTTCTCAGCTGCCCTTGAGGGCTGGCTTTCAGCAGCAAGATTGTGGTCAAAAGTATTCCATTGACAAGGGCACAAGGGTTTTTTCTGAGAGACAGTTTCAGTTCTCCCCCCTTCCATAGCCTTTTTTTTAAATCAGCAGATGGGACAGTTGGGGCTATAACTGCAGCCTTGTAGGCTGCTCCAAGCTCTGTGTGCAGACCTGGGTTTGCTCCTAAATGTGCCAGTAGCCAACCCAGAGGTGAACCCTAGACCAAACAGTGTAGCCAAAAAAGTACTTTTGTTTAGAGGCTGCTGCTCTCCACCCTGTACATAGCAGGATCACTGCCACCAATATGTGTCAGGTAACCACCAACATAGTGAGGCTTCCAAATTTCACAGGTGTCTTGATCTCTTGTGACATCTCAAAATAAAATAGGTATATGATCACAGAATCATAGAATGTGATGAGTAGGAAGGGACCCATCAGGATCGTCAGGTCCAAATCTGACCTTGACCAGGATACCCCAAGAATCACAGCATGTGTGTGAGGGCATTGTCTGATATCAGATACTATAACAACAGAGATTAACAAGTGCTTCATCTAGACAATAAAAGGTAAATTACACCTGTTGTCTGTGGGTATATGGCACTTACTTTAACTGTGGAACACTTGCCCAAAATTTTCCCACGATACCTCCCTTGCTGGTTGTTGCATCCTCAGAGGTGGCTGCATCATTGTTGTTTTCCTCCCCATGTTCGAGATAAAGTGTAGGTTTGTATTTGCTAGTAAAATATTATCTATAGAAGAATCATCCTATGTTTCACTGTGAGAATAACCACTACTTGGAACAGCAGGACAAAAACTAGCTTTCTTAGAATTATTCATATTTCATCTTTCATGCTCTGGCAAAAGTCAAATATCCTACAAGTGCACTGCACATTGTCCAAAGCATAAGAAGTCCTCTAAACAGCACTTGATGTCCCTGAGAAACTGCACAAAAGTACCACTGACTGATCACATTAAAAGGAGTAGTCCATGGAGAAAACATGTAAAACAAGGGCACAGTTTCAGCAGAATAAAATTAGACGTGTGATGTTAGACATGCATTGTTCTTCCTGCCCCTGCTCTGCTTCACTTCCAGGCATTCTACACAACCCATCCTGTTTATTCGGATGAGGTGTGAAGGGTCTGGAAGAGTTATTTTGGGATACTGTCCCAGACTTCTGGCATACTGATGTGAAATACAACTCCCTTCATGCATTGGATTCTTTGTCTGCTTTTTAGTCAAATTCTAGCTACTCAGACTAATACTAGTGGAGTTATCCTGTGTCCTGATTTTAGTGAAACATTTCCGTTTTCAGTTCAATATGTCATTTTCTGATGCACTGGGCAATACTGTATCCACTCATGTTGTGGGAGGCTTATCCGAAGTCCCTGGTCACCAGTGGTAATCAGTAGATAATGGCATATGGTGTCCTCCAGAGGGGCCCCACTGCCTCTCTCCATGCACAGCCAGTATCCAGAGCAGGCTGGCCCGGAGCAGGAAAGCCCCTGCAGCTCTGTAGTAAGGGACTACTCCGAGGGCAGAGATCTGGGAGACAGGAGCCAACAGTATGAGACACATGTGATGGATCAGACAAGCCATCTTCCTGTTAGGAATCACCAGCAGTATCTTCCTAGACATCCAAAATAACTTTTCTTTTTCACGTGGACCAATAGGGAAGTCCCTTTATTTGTCCAAGGCTATTGCTATATGAAGTGATGCCTTCTGTACATCTTTCAGGAACAAACAAGACAGCAAGGCACACTCTGTTCTCTGAACTGAGACACACATTGTTCTGTGAACATTCTTCTGAGGTATGAGGAGAAAGACTGAACAGCTCTGATGCTATTAGTCCAAATTAGAGTAAGGGTAATAACACTTAATGAATATTAGTGCTAAACTCATTGCAAGGACAGCAAGACAGTTCAATGTTTGGGAAAAAATGTCATGGAAGGGCAAGTTAAATGTTTCATAACTTGACTGTGACAGGGGTGTTGGTACCGGGCAAATGAGCTGCTGCATCTGACATTGGGTTTACAACTGCATTTCCTTGTTGATAGAAGCTAAAGAATAAACAGCAAGAGTCAGAAAACCAGAGGATTTGCCCCCTCTTGTCAGTCTAGGCCCTGAGAGTGACAGCAGGAAATAGACTGTGGCAATAATTATTTACAGTCATGTGAACAGAGATCATCTCACAGCACAAGCCCATTAAGGAAGGTAAATGAAGGTAGGGCAGACAGTGGAGGCTGTTGCATTCGGTTGCATTCTGCCATTTGTCTTGTCATTTTTGTTTGCATTATTTTGCTATAAATAGTTTCTGTATATTTGTATACATATGGAACCAGGACTAAAATACCTTTTAGTGTTTAATAATCCATTTCTACTTCTACAGAAAAATGGGGAGAAGCTACCGTGCTCTGCAAGGCAAATATTTTCTAATTCATGAAAATACATCAGTTTACCATTTGCAATATTCTGGGGCATTAATTCTTCCTCCACATACACATTACAATAAATACCCTAAATTTCACTTTCAGAAAATTTGTTTGTAGCGTCTGCTAACATAACTGACTGTAATTACTGTCTGACACTGAGTTATAAGAAGATAGATGGGTTTGATTAGAGTTGGTGAACTGTTTCTAGACAAACATTTTATTTGAAAAATACGGCCACATTTTTTCCTTACCAAATATCTAGAGAATGAGCATGTGTTCATTTATGTGTTTTAAATGCTAATTGTTTGGAATTTTGCAGTAAATGGTATATATTGCAGCATACTGAAGAATGATTAACTCTTTAATCTTGCTGCTGGATGTTTCAGATGCTGATTTTCAGTGTGGACAGCCATCCAAGGCACCTACTTTGTTTTCTTTTCCATCAGTCGGGATACTTTCAGACCCATGAAGCAGAGTCTCCTTTGACAGGAGCATCCTCCCACAGGAGTACTCAAGTCACTTTGTTCAGACTGGCATGTGACAGAAGTGTTGGGGAGTGGGGGAAGGAATATGGGAATACGGGAAAGAAGAAAAGATGGCTCTTTTGCTTTGCTGGATTAGTAGCAGCCCATAAAACTGCCTCTGTGGTTCAGCTGGACAGTCCTATCCGGGTTTCTTCCACCAGACCTCTTTGAAGAAACTTCTGTATCTCCACTCAGTCTACATACATGGAAGTGAATTCAGAGTTTAAGCCTGTTTTTGCAGCAGTACTTACCAAGCTGGAAGAGACCAACAGACCAGCAAAAACAGCGGCAAGCTGCACACACAGTACTGTGTTGTGTCCCAGAGGACATTCAACATAGTTTTACCAGCAGCTGTTAACCTGAGCTATTGAAATATTGACAGATATTAGGGGTTTTTGTTGAGATGCATCTCTCCAGTCTCAAGGACAGGCCATGTTGCACGTTCTGCTTGCTGCTCTATGCAGCTTACAGTGCTGCCTGCCAAGTGTGTCTCTGAAAGACTAATGATATTTACAGTGCTTCATTCACGTTTGAACACAATATTTTCATGATAATCTCATCTAGAATTCAGACCACCCCATGAGATGGTCTTCTCTGAGTAAAAAAAAAAGAATATCTCCTAGTGAATATGATTGGTAAAGCAATATAGAGTTTCATGAATGCCTAATTTCCCTAAAGCTTTTAATATTGCAGTTGTAACTTACACAAGTTTACAACTGCAATTTATAACACATAGACAATTTTAAAAGCTATCACAGCAGGTCTCTTGTGTTGCAGCCTAGACCATTGCTGCAGAACTCTGTGCAAGGAGCATTGACCCATAGCCACTTTTGACCTATGTGAATCGACAAGTTAGACATCCACTGTGTGCACTGCCACTGTGTGCATGCTCTTACTGGAAGTCTCTGTGAGCTGTATCGTGCCTCTCACTCCTGCCCAGTCCTCCCAAACACCAGCTCTGCCCACCCAGCATACCTTGTGTCACTGAATTAAAGGGTGCAGCAATGCTGACATGGCCTCCTTGTCTGATCCCAATCCTTCTGCACATCTTCACATCAATCACAGAACACACAGGCTGTCACTGCAGCAACTCAGACAGCTTAGATTAGATGCTACCAGTAGGAGACATGACAATGACACAGGGCGAGCCAGGTCCCCAGCTATGCCCACACTGATAGAACCATGACCAGAACTGCCTATTTCAGCAGTGAAACCACCAAGAGATTATATAAATAGAGAATTTCATTAGAGAAAGAAAGAAAAATGAAGGGAAATTGCACTTAAAAAGCAAAGTAGGGGGAGCAGAAATGTGATTCAGGAGCAGCCATATGAAGCTGCATCTCCCTGATTCATTCCAACCTTAAAATGCTTTGGTCACCTTGATGACCTGTATTAGAGGAAAACACTGGAACATCAGGCAGCTCCCAGTGTCACCTGCTTTGTTAGATGGTCCTTGTCTTAGAGGTCCTCTGGCGTGCTTGCTCACCCATCTCTCATTTGCATTGAAGGAGGATTGAAGGACAAGATAAAGAAGCTTTCCTGAAAGGTGAGTTAAAGCGCAGAGGCAGTTGCTGGCAATGGGTATAGCCATGTTGGGGAAGCACAACATCCATATTTTTCTTTAAGATTAGATGAAAACTCCTACTCCTCCTCTTCTCAGCTGTTGCAAATCCCTTTCTGATTACAATCTGTTTTGGGCTGATGTGATTGTCCTGAAGGACTTGACCTAGTAGTCAGGCAGTAGCAAGGCAGTAAACACCTGCATTCCATCTCTGTCCTCTGAAGAATATCCCTATTCCCCCTTTATCTCTCTCTCTGCTCCTTGAGAAACTTCTGGTATTATTACTTAGGCCCACAAATGGAGAACAGGTCTCTGTTAAAAGACAAAAATCAAAATTGAAAGCAGAAGCTTGTGATTCAAAGCAAGGTGCTATCTCACAACTACTCCCTGAACAACCCCTGCTCTTTTCAAAGGCATGATCGAGATCTACTTACCACATATGGTCAGTAAACGATCTCCTAAGACTTGTGAATTTTAGGAGATCCTCAGTACACCCATTTCTTTCCACCAATGCAGCGGTCAATGACATTGCTCTGTGCCAGTAAATTCTTGTGCCACATGGCGCTGAAATTCAAACAACTGGTGCAAGATGACTTGAATGGATGCCAGGTAACTGAGGATATTATTGCCTTCCCAGGGGTAAAGTGACAATGTTGTCACCTCCTCAGAAAAGAGGAACATGTGTCATTCATCAGCCACATTTGAGCTGCTTCAGGGACAACATCAGCATACCACAGTGGAAATCTTGTTTTTTACAGGAGATGCGCATCTAAGTCCTCAAGAAATGGGAGAGAGGGAAGCAGAAAGACTGGGTGCATGAGTGTACATGAGAGAGGAGCTGGGAAATTGAAAACTTCTGAAGATATATGCTTAGCTCACATGGTAAGAGGTAACAGTTAATGTCCTTCCTGCAGAAACACAGTCAGAAATGCTGTTGCCAAGAAAGAGATGGGAAGGCCTCCAAAAAACTGAAGAAGTCTGAAGAAGCTCCTAAGGATGCTTATACAGAATTTTGTGGTAACCTAAATTGTTTTACATTACTTTTGCTGAGTGCATATTTTGTATGAAGCAAATCCTTTAAATTGTTTAGTTTAAATATCTTTAAGTATTTTCTCTCTGTTCACAGATAAAAGATGAAGAAAGAACACTGCCAAATGTAATGTTAGTAATCTCCTGAGATTTTAGCATCCTGCCTTATAAATATTCTGTAACCATAGGCAGATTGCTTCCAAGGAATGTGTACCTAGGGCTAAAGCTCACATTATGAAATCACAGAATCGTTTATGTTGGAAGGGACCTCCTGAGATCACCTAGTTTAGGTTTCCAATCTGTCTTAGCTGAAGAAGACATGAATATGTGCCGCACCTAACCCAAGAGCTAGCAGGAAGAAGAGCCCTTTCCTTGGGCACTGAACACATGCCACTCTGAGTGGGCTCCTGACCTCCTGCACAGGTAGGAAACTCCTATCCTGTGGTTCCCAGCAGAATTTAGGTTCAAGTTAGCCACCAAAAAGTTAGGCTCTGCCAAGGGTTGTGTGACTCTGTGAGTTTGCTGACAAGAGTCACCAATTCCCATGGGAATTTTAGGAGCAGAAGTTTAAAGACTGGTATGATTAGCCAGCAAAGCAACATGAGTGACAGTGGTGAATATACATTGATACAATGAACCTAAAGGCCAAATTATCCCTGTGGATGGTCTGTTCTCTAGCCAATATCATTGCTTTAACCTCAGCTGTAAATACTGCATAGCCCATTCAAAGAAAACTGGTACAGACCTAAGGTGATGGTGAGCAGCTTGCTTAAGTCACTTAACTGGAATGTGGTTTGCACCCTTGCTCAGCTCTGGAAGACCCTGGGGCAGAATGCCATGGCATTTTTAAAGTTCTCTTGGCAGAAACACAGGTTCCCCAGGCAACAGTGAGGTACCACAAAAACACTTCTAAAGCACTGCTGCCCGTTAACTGCCTTCTCAAAGGGATGATCTCTTACAGACTCATTTCTAACTAAAGTCAGCATCAGGTGTGAGCATGGAAAACTTGAAGGCTACAGAGGGAGTCTCCAACAGCACAGATCCTTTGTCTGCAAAAAGGCCAGTCTGGTTTATATCTCTGTGAGGACACAGAGAATTAATCATGTAACTTAGATGTTAGTGGAAGGATTCTTTCTGCCTTGTCCTTTTGTGTACTACATTTTTAATGCATATTACCTGTGTTGTTGCTTAGTTACTCTCAAAAAATCCAATCCAGTTTTTGGAAATACATTTATTGCCTTGACATCCGCTCTTTCCTCAAAAAGAGGCACTCAAGGAAGCAGTGCTTGGCAACACAGATCTGGATGCTGATAGTTTCTAACACTGTGCAGAACTGCCTGACCTGCTTCCCAAGCCTTTAGCTGCCATATCTCCTATGTAAGAACAGCAGAAGAGACTACTCTGTCCTGTCTGAACAGCCCCAGAATTATTCCAAAGCATGTCTGATGAGAAAAGACCTATTATGCTCTCAGAATTGCCAGTGTCTACACGGATGGAAAAATAAACTATGAAGCAGGAACTCTGGAATAAAACACCATGAAACATTATCAGAACACTAATGACTGCATTTCCCTTCCATTTTCACTGTTGCCAACAAGTCCTCCAAATGTAAATGGGTATGCAAATACATGCAAAGGATTCTAAAATAATCAGTGCAGAACTGAGTGTGGTAGTCTATTTACCCAGTGGTTTTCTTATTCCACATTGTTCCCCGCTGCTTTCCCCTGTCCCTAGCCCTGGCCACTCCCTCGGGCTCTCCCTATCGGCTCCTGTACCCCAACTCTGCCTGTGTGCCGCCCCTGAGCAAACCCCCCTGCTCCCTGACCACGAGGTCTCTCTGCCTCTGGGGGTTGCTGGTACAAGATGTAACCATTAAAAGTCCTCTGAAACTCTCATGGGGAGACCCTTCTTGCCTCCTTTGCCGTCACTGGGCTGTAGAGCTGAGAGCTACCAGAGCAAGAGTGCGGAGCCATCCGAAATCGACTACGGGAGGGTGAAAATGGTCGCACTGCCCTAAGCAGCTCTGCTGAGCTCCCAGGGAAAGCTGCAGCTTGCTAAACTAAACCTAGCGCTACAACACTCAGAACTGCAAGATCAACACTAAACATGAGTTTACATGGTGTGAAACAGCCTGTGGAAAGCACATCTCTGTAAGGAGGAGGATGGTGGTAGCTATTTGTCTGATTTTCATGTGAATCAAGTGTGCTCAGATGTTTCTGGACCAGCATCCAGACTGATTTTCACATCCACACAACACTGTATGGATTGCAAACCCTGAACTGAACACTGACCCAGTCTCTTTGATGGTTGGTAACTGAGGACTAGACACCCATTTAAAGAAATCTGAAAGCTTTTGCAGGTGGCTTGGAGGTTAAGGCACCATTTGGAGTTGGAAAAAAAGCTGTCGTGTACACACAGCCTTCACCTCTGTAGCTGAAGGGGAGTAAGAGAGATCTTGGACTGGTGAAGCTGCTCATCTTTAACGCACTTACAAAGTGTGAGCTCAAAACCAAAGCACTGATTTTCTGTGAGAAACGTCTGAGAATAAAAAATTGAAGCTTAGACTTCTGTATCTTGTGCTTAGTCTTGTCTCAAGTGGGAGTGATCATGGAGGGCAGTAAACAGAAGTCTTACAGACAAAGAGCCAGGTGTCCTGGAAAGAAAAGATCCCTGAGGTCAAAAAAACCCCAACACAACAAAACCCAAATATAAAAGGGTCTGTAGCTAAAAAGGGGAATACAAAAGGATGAAAGCTACATCATTTTTCTATGCAGCCAGAGAATAATGTACATTTTTTGCTCAGAAGTTTTGAAGCCAGCCAGGCCCAGATCCCTGGTGACACAGAGAATTTTTTTCACTAGTGTGTTCTAGTTTGCATTCATTAAAGACAGTGACTGGATGAACAGAATTGCCTCATTTATAACTCATGGCATGTGGACACCCAAGACTCCTCTACCTTATATGCTTTGACAGTGTAAATCAAAATCATCTCCCCTCAAGAGCATAAGTTTAACACCTTGGCCAGTCAAATTCCTTCCTGCTGTGTGTGGACAAATAGCAACCACTAAACCTGCACATAAGCAGAGCTCTGGGGTGTTACAACTACCCTTTTTTCTAATGCTTTGCACCTCTGACTCTGTCAAGAAGGAACCAATTCCCTGCTCAGTCACAAATCTTGTCTACAGCTTTGGCAAGAGGGTAATCCTCAAAGCCAGCTGTCATCACTGCCTCCAGACCAGGCTGCTCACAGAGGGTTGCCTCCTGTCCTGCGCTCGAGAGTCTGGGCACAGACACTCTCCATGGACTCCTGTCACTGACACTTCATGAAGGGTCTCCCTCATTGTGAACCTATGGCCCCAGGACAGGTCTGCAGACTGGAGAGTCCTCCAAGAATGTAGTAGAGGCAAGTG
Source organism: Corvus brachyrhynchos (assembly GCF_000691975.1). Taxonomy (NCBI): domain Eukaryota; kingdom Metazoa; phylum Chordata; class Aves; order Passeriformes; family Corvidae; genus Corvus; species Corvus brachyrhynchos. The sequence continues at coordinate 6,591,275 of NW_008237222.1, forward strand.
TGACTGAGAAGTGGTTTGTGTTGGGTACAGCTGCAGCAGGGTAGGACAAAGTGGAGAGAGCTACTGCTCTCCTCTGTGCCACAAGGGAGAACACAGGGCACCAGGTGACACAGGCTGTGTTCAGCACGGACCAAAAGTTGCCATTGACCTACATCCCCTTCTGCCTAGCTCTCCCACAAAACCTCACCATCTCTCTCTTCCATTTGCCCAGTCCTTGACTGGAGACCAGACAGCCATGGCCTGCAGAGGCACAGCTCTCCCAGTCTCCATTAGCCTTCAGAAGCTGAGTGTCTTGCTCCAACTGACCAGACACATCACAGGGAGGGAGTCACAGTGGCTGCTCAGGGCCATACAACAAAGAATACCTAGAAGACACCATCCAAGATAATTGTGCAAGAATAAAAAATTTATTCTGTCTTGAAGAGCACAGCTAGAAATCCTTTACCAAAGAAGTTCCCGGACAGAGATGATGCCTAACTCCACCCATATGTGAGGGCATCTGTTCCTGGGTGCTGAGGAGCTGTGTTGCCAGGAGCTGGCTGCAGCCATGATCAACAGCTTTGAAGAGCAAATGGCCATGCAGGGGCCTTGGCTGGCCCAGCCTGGCAGATGAGGAGGCTCAGGTTGCTTTGGAGCGCAATCAAAAATATCAGAGCAGACTCTGTGAACAAACCTAAGAAAGCCAAGAAGTCTGACAACATTTCAAAGACCACTGTTATGGATATACAAGCTTTGGCTTCAGTGTTTCAAGAGTAAGGCAAACTCTGGTACACAAATAGGACAGTGTGAAGCAAAAACGGCATCAAGTATTTTGCAGTATTGCAATGCCTTGAATTTTCACTTCCTCTTCTTGCCAAAACTATAAATCACTCAGTGTAATAAGAAGAGCCATAATGGTATGAAAAGTGGGTTTCTTTAAAACATTATTTTATTTATTATAATAATAATAATACTTCAAAAGATTTGTTTATTATTGAGCTTTATTATTATTTAGATTAATGAAAGCTGAGGCACAGAGGCATGAAGACCCAAATCAGACCCATTGCTATTATTGAGTGAAAGACTCTACCCTATGACTGATGTTTCAGAGCATCTTAAGAGGCTTGATGAGGGTGTGCACATGCACACACACACACAGGGAGGGAACCTGTCCAACAAGCTGTCTGAAATTTGGGAGGCACATGTGAACATCTGACATGTGCAGATCTGCAGCCCAGCTAGGCTTTTTTTCTTGGACTGGTTTTGTGACCAAGGAACAGTTGCTGAGCAGCCCCTCCTGGTAGAAATGAATTACTGCTTTTCCAGAGGAATTTGAATTCAAAGCATTTAATTCCAGCTACAGTCATTGCAACTAAGTTATTCTCTAACACTCTACCATGCTGTCAGTGAAAGTCTGAAGGGATTGAAAAATACACTCTAGAAAATCATCTGTTAAGCTGAATTCTGGTTAGGATCCAAAAGTGCCACTTAATAAAACAGGTATCTGAGAAGATGAATCATCCATTGCTTTAAACAGTTCACGACCTTCAATGTGTCACACACCACACACTGCTGTGAATTTCAGTAATTTGTATAGAAATTGAAACCCATTTTCAAGCAAACACTTAAGGACATTTTCCCTTATTACGAAAACCACTTATGTGCTTACATGTATTGCTAACTTCCATTGACTTCTGTTTAACTGTTCTGCTAAATCTAAACATCAGATAAGATTACTCACAGTCAAGCTTAATAGTTTAGGAGTTTAACCATGTAGAAATAATAATAGCACATAAAATGCACTTTCTAAGTCACCTGTGGTGTAGGTAAAGCAAGTTACATATTCTAATGTTATTGAGTGTTTACCAGTCTCCACACTACCCCTTGAGCTACTGGCAGAATCTGACATTTAGACCAATTAGACCACTATCACAATTGGCATAAAAACTGCATTGGTGTCATCTCACCGAGACAGCACAGCATTATTTATCCCAGCACAAATGGAGATGCAGGCAGAATAAAAAGCATTGTTGTGAGATGCTGAGTATCAAGACTTTTTCTACTAAACTATCGTAGCAGAAGAAATACAAAGAAAAGAGATCATATCATGCAAGATTTTTGTCAAGGCCAATTCATGTACTTTAACACGAATAAACACACGCATATCAGTGTTGACTTGTAAACACCACAATTAGAGAACAGCAAGATAATGAGAGGTCTTACATTTCATACAAAGAGAAGAAAGGGAGGAAAAGAGATTTTTTAATTGTGCTTTGGTGAACAGAGAATTCACATCTGAGAATGTTTGATAAACAAATGTCAGACTGTACTATCAAAAGCAGTAGTAAGTCATATCCTTATAACAACAGATCCAAGTGTCCATAGGCAGTCTGTTTACAAGTTGGTAAATTCTCTTTAATTTCTCCTAGAGAGCAAATTAATAGATAAAGGTAACTGATCTCTGCTGAAGCCACAGTTTCCCACATATTTTTTTCAAGGACTCTGTTGGTTTATCCTTCCCCAGATGAACTTCTTCTCCACTCGTTTGTTCTTTCTCCTTTAGCTGAGTCAGGACAGAGGGATCTGTAGATGTGTGATGAACTGAATCAGGAAAGTGATCCAGATTAAAACCCATTAATTATCCAGTTCTAATGCACCATGTAAGCACAAAACCAGGTATCCTGGCACAGCTTAGGAGGCAAAGTAGGACATGGATGGAGTAGCTACTGGAAAGAGGGATGAAGGAGAGCTTAAGCCACTCTGTGTCCTAAATATAATGCATAAAAAAATACAGTACAATTTCACAGGAATTTCATAGGTATAACTTGCTCTTCTTCTCTGGTAAAATCATGACTCCTGCCTCTTTCTTAGAGATAGTATTTTTCTGGAAATAACTGTTTTATCATCAATTCAAAGTATTTGTATACATCATTAAGATTATTAACACGTTTTTGCCAATTATAGATGTGGACAATAACATTTGTTTCTAGTAGAACAGCATCCCAACAAAAACATAATATTTATAAAACAACCCCCCATTTCTTCACTTGCTGGGTAAAAATGAACTGCAACATCTCTTCAAATTAAGAACTGAAAAGTATCCAGAGAAAGCACAAACTTGCTATAATATTATCTTTTTGGGGTAGGAACTTCAGTGCAGGACTCAACTCTGACATAAAGGCCATAAAACAAGGTGGTTCTTTGACTAGACCAAAAGCTGGTGAGCAGGAGAAATATTTTTCTCATATTTCCTCATATTTCCCATTTTCACCATCTTCCTCTTTGACTCAGTGTCCTCTGATGAAAAATGAATTCACTAAGGGAAACCATCTCCTGAACTGTCCAAATGGCACACAAGCTTTTTAGCAGCATCACACCACATGAGTGGGACTCAGGCCACTAAACTGCATCATGATAATGTGTTCCATTATTGGACAGAGTAACATCTCCCAAAGTTAATGTGGCACTGCACCATCATGATTCAAGTTATTTGACTGTAATAGAATTTTCAGTTCTCAAATATTCTTAGTGCAGTTTTCAGAGTCTCTTCATCCTAAACAATGCATATAGCTATTTTTAACATTGCAATACAAAGCAATTATCACTGTTCTTTGAGAGGCCATTAAGATACATACATATTTTCTAAATAAGCATTTAGTCATTTTCTGTGTTGTAAGAGGAGCTAATTTACTGTCAGTAATTAATGCAGCGTTGGTTAAGATACATCACTTAGTTGTGAATGGTTTGGGAGACAGCACTACTTAATTTGCTGTGACTTTCCCTGGCTTCTGTGTATGACTATGACTAAGGCACTTAATTTTCTTCTGTAGCAGCCATTTCCTTGTTAGTATTTTCTGTCACTACGATCAGTTTCTTCTGAAGTCATAACCTCAGCATTTCAATATGAACAACTAAAAACTTCCCCTCTGAAAATGAGAAAATTTGGGGAAATTATTGATAAGCCTTATAAAACATTTCCTTTATCATTGCATGAAGAGCAATGTCTGTTGCTCTTTCACACATATCTTGACTTCCTAGAATATTATTGTCATAATCACAATTATAATCCAGGTAAGCATGTAAATTTTCTCAGCTAAAGGTACATATAATACTCCTAAAATTGACCTTAGCATCAACCATAGATCTCAGCAGTAATTATCCAGCACATTATGTCCTGAGTGACTAGAGCTCCTGCGTTGTCCTCTACACAAGTAGTTTCTGTCCCACAATAGATACATGGGATAAAGTTCGATTTATAAAAGACAACATTAATTGCTGATTTTTATGTAAACAAGAACTATTCTGAAAATACATTTCAAACGGGTTTTTTGCACCATAGTGACAGCTGTTTTTGATGGAAACACTCTGTAGACAAATTCAAGATTTTGAAATGTCTGAGGAATGTAAATTGGAACCTAACACAGTGGACTTGGTCTTAAACAGAAAAGTGATGTGAAGAAGGAAACAGCTTTCAGCAAAGCAGACTCAGTCATGTGGAAGTTCCCCTGGAGACTAACCAAACTCTGTCAAAAAGCTCCTAGTTCTTTGCCTTACTCTAAGCAGGTCCTTCAATTTTCAAACAGTAAAGAATTTGAAGCAGTCTTCTCTTTCAGTTCTCTTCAAGTTCTCACTTTAGCCTTGCTATAAATAGGCAGGGACACAGTTTCAGTTTCTCAGTTCTGCTATGGGTATCTAAAAGATTTTTCAGCAACTGAGAACACAGGAGAAGGGAAGAGCAGCCTGCCACCTGCCTCCATGGACACTGGTGCAAAATCAGAGTCCCAGCATCACCACATTTATTTACTTGTGCAATGCAAGATTGAAACAGATTTATATATATATATTTTAAACAAGAATAGGACAAAACCAATTTGGATTTTGCAGTAAAACCAAGGTGTACTGAGAAGCTGGTTTTGCTTAGCTTTCTCTGACAGTTTAGACTTTCCCTTACACATACCTCAAAGGGGCTGAAACAGAATCTCCTCGGAAAAGGGGGTGATAAGAAAGGAAGGAGGAATCCGCGTGCCTGTGACTCCCTGCACCTGATGGCCCTGCCCCAGGACCCGCTGCAGAGTCCTCCCGGTTGGTTCCCTAAAACACAGGTGAAGCTCAGAAAGGCTCTGTTTTCTCACCAACAGAGAAAGACACTGACGGCTTTTGAAACAAACATCTCTGACCTTCCTCGGGTTGGCTGGATGCTTACACCCAGCTTTCTCCTCAGCTTGCAGGCTCTGTTCAGGCAGGTGAACTCACTTCACTGTCCTTTCTCTACATTAATTTCACTGCAGAGATGAGTTTTGCAAAATCAACAAGTATCAAGAGCTGTAACTCAGCAACGCAAAGACGACACCAGTGAACCTATTTGTATAGCTACCCCTAAAATGTATAGTGAGAAAAAAACCAAACTCCAAACATTTTTCGGATATTCAATGTTACTCCGAAAAATCTATTGTCTCTTTATCCTGTCTGCATGGCAAGCTTAAATTCAAGTGATTGCCCCTGAAGTAGCTGGATTGATCAAGAAATTCCGACACAAGAGCATTTACCAGCAAATCTCAGGGGTGGCAGAAATAACAACACTGCTCAACTTTATTCATCAACCTTCCTAGCTTTTTCTGCATCTTTACAAATATCTCCTAAAACTATTCTTAGGGCTTCACGCTTAATAGGAAGCAGCATCAGTAAAAATTCAGGTCGAGGACAACAAGGCAAGATGGTTATGATGAAAATTGCATCTGAAAACCTTCTCTCTTAACGTCAGTGTGGATCTTCACATTAAATTATACAAGAGGCTTAGGGCAACGATGTAGAGACATTAATGGTTAATGTAGTGGGACACGCTCCCTTGTAATTACCTCCTGTCATTGCTGCAGTGCCTGTGAGATATTGTGAAGAGACAGAGCTCAGTTTACAATCCCACGTCAATGGATCTTCTCAAACTCAGAGGTAATTTTTCTTTTTGAATGAATTGTCAAACTCCATTGTATTAACAAATTTACCTGGAGGGGCATCACCTCTGGTTGGGAAAAGGAAAAAGGGCCTTCTTGCCAATAAGTTGCAGCTCTTAGAAAAGAACAGTAGCAAAAACAGAAAGCTGTGACCTGGGACAATACTTTTGGCTGCTGTAAACAGAATTCAGCTATCAAGTAAGAGGGCTTTCCTCTAATGGAATCAGTATAATTGCTCCCACTCATTTATATTTGTTGTGTTTGGTCTATCAGCTATTCTGAGGGAAATAAGCACTCAGAGACAGAAGGAACATGGAAAAGAAGAAACAGAGCAAACACTATTAAAAGAAAGTAATTGAAAGGCCAAGAGAAAATGGAACCTGAGCCAACAATGGAAACCTCATGTCTAAAAGAAATACTTTTAGCACTCTAAAAGACAGTTCTGGCACTGAGTACACAGAAACAGGCCCTAACGAAGGTGAAGCATTTTATTTTATTCAGTAATTCCAGGCAACGTTTCAGATCTGTTAAATATTACTGAAGAGATAAATGATACCGGGAATTGTATCTTAAAAACTTGTATCGGTATGAATAACCTGCTTATAAAACTGAGCACTACTTTTTCCATCCTCTCATGGCATACTTTGCTATTCTATCACTTTTCCATCCACAGTACCAAGGGTTGTGCACATGCCTCTATTGATCATTCCCAGGTCTGTGCTATCTGGCTTTCCATCGGCTGCAATGAATCCAGATCTGTACAATACTCAGCATAGCATAGCATATACCCATGCTGTGGTCTTATCAGCACTCTCAGAGTACCATTTAATTTTCTGTGGTTCAGCTCACTCTGCCTGCACCTCCCATTCGGCCAAGGACTGCCAGTGTTGTGATGACAGTGCAGAACTGTCAAACATCCTCAAACTCACAACCCTAGTCTCCCTCAAACTGTGTTGTACACACAGTAG
>NW_008237222.1:6598224-6646669 GCF_000691975.1 Corvus brachyrhynchos
GCCACCAACAAATCCTCAGTACCTAACAACAACCAAGTGTTGAAGTCTAAAGGTGCAAGATAAAGGTTTCTAATGGAAACAGCTCATATTTATTTTATCTTTGTGCTCATGAGCTACAGTGGACCAAGCTCCATCTTGTTGAGGTCTGTGCCATATCTCCAAAACTGAAGTAAGCTTCCTCCTGCTCTAATGGTTTCACATCTTTTTTCCTCCTTGGAGGCTTCCTTCCAGTCTTCAACTTACAAGAGCCAAATTTAACACCCATGCTCTTAATAAAGACAGAAATCAACAACAGAGCAAATAATTACACACACAAATAAAAGCCTGAAAACAGAATTGCACTACAGATATCTCACAGATCCTCATGACAAACACCTAAGAAGCTCGAACTGCTTCCTTGCCTGTGGGGCCATGAATACTTCACTGTTGCCCTTCAGTAAGTTCTGCTTTCATATAATCACTCTGCTTCAGAATGAAACAGCTCTGAAACCTCAGTTATCTGTCACAAAAAGGCAGCTTTATTACTTTTATAATCTCTGATAATAGAGATGGTTTAAGATACTATTTCATAGAAATATGAATTGGCACAAAATACCCCTCTATTTAATATCACATTTCAAAGGATGCTAATAAAAATTACTAACAGGGGGAAAAAAAAGGAACACTTGTGCCTGGGTCATCCTCAATTAGGGATAGACATTAAGGATACCAGCTCATGTTGCTCTGGGTCAGTATGACTTACTGGTGACTTTCCATAAATTCTCAGTTAGCTGGAGTGTCATCAGTGGAGTGTTAGTCTCCTCTGCTCATCTGGGGACTAAACTGGACACATGAAGATTATCCCTGGTATGCCCTAGTATTGCAAAGAGATAAAGAACTTGGATACTTTCCTTTAATCCACTATGAGGTCTTGCAAAAAAAAAAAGGGGTTGGGGGAAGAGGAGCTACACAGGCTGGGAGTCAGCTTCCTTCTTAAATGAAGGGTTGCTGTTTGACAGAATATTTATCCAGCCTTATACAGTGACCACCCCTCATCCCCCAAATTATAACATCATTACAAAACACAGGAGAAAATTGTTTACACCTGTCACATTCTTCTGGGATCTGGCACTGGCACCAGCACTTAATACTGACCAGTACTCAGAATTCTAAGATCTCTTTTCAGATGCTTGTAACTAAACACATATGGGCATCAGAGAAGCATCCTGAAGGTAATTATTTTGCATTCTTCACAGGGTTGGGAAGCTAATAAAGCTTTAAAAGTCTCCGCTAAATGCAGAGATAAGAAATACATTCTTAGTAACTAAATGCAGCAACAGGCCTCTGGGGGACACAACATCTGATCATTTAGGTAGAGAGATTTGCTGATGCACAACAGAAGTGGTTTCAGGTTATATCAGCCAGCTTAATTAATTTCCTACCTCTTGACCTCCATGCAATTTTAAAACTTTCTCTTTTTTAGTCAGTGTAATTTTTTTTGAGGTACAACTCTTAGCTTTAACAGTTAATTCTGATACTTTGGGAGACTGTTTTCTGTGTCGGTTATATTCACAGGTAGAGAAAACCAACTCAAGGAACAAATTAAGATATTTATTTTTGTATTGTTACAAATTTGTGGGGGGATTTTCCATTAAATGTATTTAACAGACAACCTATTTGCACTCAGGCCTTTCAGCATTTTAATACGGTAAAATATATACTTTTAGTGCCATACAAATTATGGTTAAAAATAATTCTCAAGGACATACTGAGGGGACAAGAACTTTAAGCAAAATAACTCAAGTTGAAATAGTCAATTCCCTTCAACAGTGGTTTCTATTTCATGACATTATATTCTTTACACTAGCAAACTATATACAAACAATACCACAAAACTACCGTAAGTGCAAAAATGTAAAAAATATACATAAACATATACACAAATTGCTGTGTGTCTGTCTGAGCTACCTTACAATTAAGAAATCCAGTACAAATGCATGGTTTGTATTTATGTATTTGACTTGTAAGTATCTAATATTTAATTGTAAACAAGATTCAGCATGTAGAGCAACTTAAAACAGTTGTCAGAAGCTTAAATCATGAGGCCTGGAGACTGAAGAACTGTACACACTAGGATCCAAACTGACATACATACCCACACATTTTCTGACTTATATTGCAGGGGCATTTCAGGTATTTAAAAGATTTAGAAGTATTTATCTACTCTAAACAAATTCTTGGATTTCATTGTTTTACAAAATGCATACATTTCAATATTTAAAGGAAAATCAGTATCACATTTGCAGGTGTATGGATCATGTTTGGTGAGTGTCTTGCTCATAACCATTGAACAGCTTTTTGGTTTATTAAGAAACCTTTCTTGGCAACTCAATTAAGGAACAGTAAATGAAAGCAAGCAATGGATGTTCACAATCAACCACTTAGTGAGCAAACAGAAGCAGTCACGTCCCTTAAGCACAGATGAACTCACGGGGGATTATCCAGTGAGTCACTGACAATGCTGACCATTAGGCAAGTACACACAGGGTACACTGCACTGCTAAAAATCTGCAGGATTTAGAAGAGACAGTGGGAAGAAAATGGAAGCTGCCTTTGCATGGATGTGTTGATTTGCTGCTCTCAGTCACTGCTAAGATTCTTAGCAAGAATGGTTTGTTTGTTTTACAAAAGAGGGCTGACTTTTTTTCAGGTATTTCCGAGGCACTCATCAATGTATTATTTGAAACGCCTGGATATTTAAGAAAACCCAGGATGACAGTTCTATTAGGATGGCGTTGGGCTAAGTAACAGGAATAGCACTAGTACCGTTAGAGTATTTGGAGAGAATTAAACATAGTCGATGCCAGTTTACAGCCTCTACAAATATGAAAACTGCCCATATCTATAGCAACTAATTTCAGTGGAAAATTCAAGTACAACAGTATTTTTGCCAATCTCCTTGTGCTAATGGAGAATACAGTAATGTTATCCATAAGCTTACCTTTCCAGGAAATATGTCCAGAGTCAAATGTCATCTTGTGTATTTTTTTAAGTGCTTGAAAACCCTTACAGTATTGAGCAGAGCATTTGATGAATCCCTTCTCATACATGACACTTTTTGATTTAAAACACAAGCCATGCCCTACAAGACACATTCTGCAAACTGGTCTTAATGTAAAGACTAGTTTGCTAAGTTTTGTGATTTTTTTTGGTTTTTTTTAAACATTTCAAACACTGCAACAATGCAGAATATACACCCAAAAATTAAAAAACTATTTCCAAAATAAAATGTTGAAAAAAATTTAGAATCAGTTTCACTGAAAAGGCTCAATAAAGTGCAAGCAGTAAATGAGAGGGTTTACATAGTGAAAAGTGAAGTTTAATAAATTTGTACAATCTGTATTGCTGACAATGAGAGACACGCTATAAAAATGTTTTACCTTGACATCATGCCCTCATATAAAAATATATTCTAATTGCCTTGCTGTACAATCAGATCTTGACAGAATTGAAAAAGAAAAGAACACTGAAATGCCACCACTCCTTTTAAACAGTGTCTGAAAGGAAGAAAATATGTAGATTTATGCTACTGCAGTGTACTCTAATTAAGTGGATGAACTGGATTAGCTATTTACTAGTACTAGCTAATTACTAGTATAGTAATTGCCAATGAAAAAGATGCATTGCTACTTACTTGCATTGATTCACCACCACTTCTTGAGAAGGCATTCAGGAGGTGCCACACTGCAAACATGAAACTCATTCCTGTGCAAAATGCTCATGCTTTGAGCTCTCACTAAAGCAGAGCTCTCTAATTACTGAACAGAAGTATGCACTACAGCAAGTACTTGTACATCAAAAAATATTTTATGTTATTAAATCTGCAGGTATTTTTGCTCTAAAAAGCATCTTCTCCTGCTTGCAGCAAGTCATTTAACTGAAATAACCAGGTCTTCAGAGTGTACCACGACTTCAACGATTCCAATGAATTGAAACAAAACTTTATAATATTACCTGTCACCCTATACAGCAATTTGTTTTTACCTGGAGCTTTGTTTTCTGAAAAATAATAAAGCAGACTGCAGAAGTCTTCCCAACAGAGAGGACATTTTCAAATCATTTACTGCTGAGCCAGATTCTTTGGTGTTCAGGAATAGCTATTGTAGTATCATGAACAAGCATGCAGTAGCATAACAAGCAGCGATTATTTTCCTTCATACACTCCTGTTTGTCCTGTAAGGCCCATCAGCAAAGTTTCTGCTAGTGGCAGGTGCTAAACAAAGGGAGGGAAAATACTTCCTCATGACCCTTTGAGACTGGTATCTGATCAATAGTATCTGATGTCCCCCTTTCAGTGGGGATTTTCCACATGGCATATGGGCAGGATTTCCACTTATGACTAGCACAGAAGTATGACAAACTTACTTACTGGCTAGTCATTCAAAGTTTAATCTACTGAAATTCAAAAGGAGTATTTTTCTATTCAAAAGAATCTTTACTTTTTATTCTCCAGTTTTTGCTAATACAAGACAGAAGAAGTTCATTATTGCACATCTATCGCCAAGACTTTTAACTGCCCCAAAATGGTGCAATGTCAGGTGCTTAATAAAGCTCTGTGGAGACCCTGGTCACCTACTAAACAGTAAATAATGTCAGTACCAACTTTGATTTTTGAAGTTTTGCTGTCCTTTTTTTAAAACCTCTCACCCATTCCCAGTTGCAACTAAAGGACCCCAAATACTCACTGTCAAATTATGATGACACACAACCTAAATTAAGAATACCTTGTGAGAGCAGCAACTTTGCAACAATATGAACTTTAAATAAAAGCAGATTACTGAAATAAAGTCTGTATAGCCTTTTAACTATGAAATTATGAAATAACGTTTTTACTTATGATTTTTCATTCTTACAAAGAACTGTTGGCAACAATTATAATTAATTGTTTTCCTGAAGAGTAGGCATTTTTAGCATTGTAATTAGTGTAACAGTAGACAAAAATGTTTTTACATATAATGAGTTTAAATAAATTTAAGACACTTTTCTGTAGGATCATCATCAAATGATGCTCTTTTCAATAATTTGTGTAAGATTCTAAACCACATAAAGGATAATGCACATTACATTTTATTCACACTATAAAAAAAGCACAATATACAGGCCATATCCTTTAAAGTGCAACACAACAGAACATTTCTGTAACATTCAGGTTCTTCAAAAACCCACAAAAGTAGGTATTTAATATTTAGGAACAAATTCTCTCTGTAGGTGTATTGACACTGAATCTAAACCCTGAATGGTTATCAAGCTTGTCCTTGCTGTAAGTGCCACGCTAAAAGCGATGCTTATGACCACTAAACAATATTATCTTATCTGCTTCCATATTAGACAGCCTCATGTCTCATGTCCACAATGAAAGCTTTTATCCTCTAGTCAGTGAAGAACATCTGCAGAGCCCTTTACTGAAGACAGTTCTTTGACTATGGTCAGAAAACCTCTTTTAAGTCCACTTAGCTTCACCGTACAGGCTACTGCTTCAGATGTCAAATCTACCAAGAAAAATATGGTAAATGGAACAGAGCAAGCATGTCTCTGAGTTGGCAGCGCATGCTTCACTATGTTTGGCACTATCTACCAAATGTATTGGTAACACACAGTATAAGCACGTACCAATTTGCTTTTCACTTCATAAATCTTTTTTGGTTGGATGTTTTGCTAATAACAGTTGGAAAACCTCATTTGTTCCTGAGATGAACATGACAAAACAAAGTGAGCTCCATCTAAAGCTGCCAACAGGACATTCTTCTTCATTTCCAGCCTTGCTACCTGCCTGCTGAGCCAGATTTACAACCTCAATCCTCCCCAAGGCGCCATTTCTGAGACTCTTCTTGACGCACATCTGGCCTGATCTGGTTTCTCATTCCACCCAGAACGTTTGAGGTTGCCTCTGTTGCAACGATGAAAGGTTTCACCACAGTTGGTGGAATTTGGCGGAGGACTCCTCCTACTGCTCCAGTGACTCCTCTGTTCTCATGCTCACGAGCAGCAGTCTCATAGATGGTTTGGGCTGTGTCCGTAATCCCCTTTCAGAAAATAAAGGAAATCAGTTACACCGAAAAAGAAAAAGCATCCTCTTCTAGTTTTAGGGGAAATTTTAAACTGCACAGCATTTTTCTCCTTGGAGATTTGTATTATAACTGTACTAAATCAATACTGATATAAATATGATTTAGTTCTTCTAATGAGGCTTAAAATAACACTCCTATGAACTTACAGATGCAAATATTTCAGGCAACTTCTGGTGACACATCTTGCACATAAGGGAAGAAGCTGCGGGGTACTGTGAACTATTGAAAAACTCAGTTGACACCTTACTTCATAGACACTACATAAGGTGCAACCAACAAAGTAAAACACAAAATACAATAAAATCAGGTCAGCATTCTAATTTAAAATACACTGTCATAGTAGAGGAAGGTTTCACTTCTCTTAAATCCTGCACTATGCTTAAACACTACCTCCCTCAGAATTAACAGTAACTGCAAAGGTGGTCAAGCAGAAAGGGAAGGGAAGGATGGATGACACAGCACAGGAAATCAAGTGGCTCAGAATAATTGTAAACCATCCCAATGGAAAAGCACTCAAGTCCTGTTCACACTCATCTGCATGACATCTTAGCTTTTTTCTGCTTTATCCATTCCAGATTTCTGTTAGTTTATGATTATTGATGAAGTCTTGTTCAAAGCTGAAATCTCCTCCTCCGTTTGGCCAGCCTAAACTAACATCTGTTATTTTATTCGCTGTTTTAGGAAATAATTCTTAATTTTGGTTCCCAACAATTGCTTCTGCACTCACCTCTTTCACAACACTGTACGCTTTGGCTACACCCTCCCGCAGGTCGACCGGCTGATGAGCCAAGCGATGGCGAGGGAACCGTTTGATCTTTTTCGCTTCAGTAAAGGTAGGCCCTGGTGATACCATGTCATAAGCAGTTTCTGCAGCTGCCTGCACATGAGGAGCAAATGCAAAACACCTGTTATAGCACCCAACCACAAATTTAAGCTACTAATAGGGTGATGTCATTGAAATAAAGAATTCTTATTCCACAAATAATGTTCATTTGCATCAGATTAAGGTTTTGTCCAAGAACTTCTGGAATGTGCAGCTCTAACTATACATTAATTCCATAATGAAAGAATGAATGTTGTAGGTTTGGTTTTGTTGTCTCTTCAAAGGCATCCTCTAAACTGAATAAAATGCTCAAGAGAGAAACTGAACATTTGATCAATGGTATTTCTTACAAACACACGAGCACACATATAATCCCACCTGTGATTAATATCACTGGTTTTTTGACTATATATGTTCAAGCTTAGGCGCATATACTATTTTTGCAAGATTAGGTGGTAAAAGTGTATTTTCATTATATTTCCATATATTTTATATTAAGAAACATAAATTATTAACACTTTAATCCAAGATTACCTTAGGGTTAAATCCAGGAAGCTCTATAGACTTTGTGTAGATCTACAGAAAAAATACTTGCTTGGGTGTTTTAAAAAAAGGTAAGAATCTACTACTGGGTAATACACATGCACAAAGAACTCATCTTTCTCAATATCAGTGATTTTTTTAGTGAGGCTGAACATTTTTGTATTAAATTGTACATTATAATATATTAAATATATTAAGAAACAAGCAGCACCTTGGGTCTTCAGAAGTATTTTAACACAATTTTCTAACCATTGTATTTGATGCCATAGTTCTCACCTCACAGACTGGTGCAAGCTCTACCCAGTCTCTGCTCTCCGATTTATACAGCTGTCCTTATTTTTTTTTTTTTTTTTTTTTTTTTTAATGCTTCCTAACTTAAATCTACAGCATTAAGATATTAGCTTAACCTAGAGCACTTACTGGTCACACCTCTCATTTTACATCTAACTTCAGGAGTAATATGCTTTACCTGTATAGTCTGAACCATTCTGTTTGTTAGCTCCAGTGCTGCCATCGCAGTGGAAGTACCAAAGGAAGCTGCTCCTCTTTGAAAGCCTCTGACAATACGACCATCCTTGCGGTACTGCTCTATTGGCAACCACACCAGGTCTTTCAGACCTTGCACTGAAAATGAAGGCATAACACCAGAGTCAGAATGTTCTCTTAGATAAGCAGAATGCCTTGAAAGGAAGTGAAAACAAGAGTCAACATGGTATGTGGTGGTTTTTTGAGGGGGAGAGGTGTTGTTTGGTTTTTAAAGAAACACATTCATATGTAGCTGAATAGAAGCAAGAATTAACTTACCTAACTGCACAAGTGAATGCATAGGCCCTACTCCTCCCAAAATTCCCGGTAGCTGGTTTTTCTTTATATCGTTAAGCCATTCACTGATGGCATAGGAGAACAATTTATCCACACCTAATAAACTAAAGTAAATAGAATTATTAATTTTTTTAAAACAGACAATTCCTAATAAAATATATACATTTATTATTCATCAAAGTAAAAGATGCCATTTAAACAAAAGGAAAGCTTTTTCAAGTGTCATCTTTTGCTGCTGTTGGCTAAGCCAAACATTTCAAATGCATGCTTCATAAAACAAACTCAAAACTGTATAATCACATCCAGTTCCATAGGAAGTGAATATAAAACTAAAATTAAGAGTTGATCACCAAGACTAGCACATACATTAAATTCTGTTCTGAATTAGAAGTTCTTCTTCAATTATATATGTATTTCAAAAAACCCTAGAATCAAGAAATATTTGTATGGTCAAAAAGCATTTTGGATTTTAGACGGGCATCTTAACAGAAAATTTGCTTTGCATTTGCAATGCTCAGTTATTCCCCATAAACTTGTTCAATTTGCAATAGCAATGTTGATCTACATTCTGATAAACTTACCCGTGTCTGTAACAAAGCCTCTTCAGCTTTAATTCTGAGCAGTTCAACTGAGCAAGCCCAATAAGAATCCCAGCTAGTGTTCCCTGTAAGTGAAATATTTCGTTATCACATAAATTTACTCAACCCATACAACCTGTGAGAAATAATTTCATCATCTCAACTCTTACTCACAGGTATTCTGTCTAAACATTCTCCCCCAGTCTCCCCAAATGCTATTTGTTACAATGCTATGAATCATGTCATACGGAAACTTGCAAAAAAGGAAACTTGGCTTAACCTGCCACTGCAAGAAAAACATCTGGATACAAGAGGGCTTCTTCAGAAATAATAAGCTGTAATAAATTATGCAAACATAGCTCTGGCTTTAGTGTGTTCCAGTCATTCTAAAGCTACCATATTTCATGTTTTGACTTCTGATAGCCAGGCAAATTCAAGAAGTTGCTGCTTTCACTTTCCCATATTTTCTTACTGATTTCCCATGACAAAGTACAACTCTTGTTGTGCAAACAGGATTTTTTGATGTCTGCTTCTAAACTCAGTGTGATAAAGAATGCATATCTTAACAAGAACCATGAACATTTTTTTCATCTGTAATAGATTCTGCCATTGCCACAGACGCCCATATGTTACTAGACTGCAAGGAAAGCAAACAAGGACAACAAACAACAATATTTTATTCTGGCATTAATGAAGAAAAAGTAAAATAAAATGCACGATTCTGGCATCAGTGGTGTCATACTTTGAGGGGCACTGCAGCTCTATGCTATGATTTCAAGCCAATCACTAAGCTCATAAATGTGACAATCAAGTTCCAGCCTGAGTTAATCATATGTGGGGGATCCATGCCCAAATTTTCCAATTAAAAGTGAAGCAAAGCTTTACTGAAACTAAAGGGGAAAAAAAGTGTTCTAGATTTTATCATTATCACATCTTTAATGAGTAGTGACCATAAAAATATACCTCAAATAATGGGGAGCAGGGAGGGGAAAGCAAAACAAGCAACATCAAATTTTTGTTCTAGAGCATCAGCATTATACACACACCTGATCCATTGACACATGCTTGCCATGGTAATCGAGACGTATTGGAACTTCTGAGGTAAAGCGAAATTCTCTGGGACATACAAAGAAAATATTATAGTGAGAAACATGAAAAGGAAATAAAATTATTCTTCCAAAGAGAAACTCATGGCTCCCCATCCTCCTGGAATAAGATGTCACACCTTTTTTTGTAAACCATAAATTCTTTAGTTACTGTGTTAGTACTTCAGAATAAATTTACAAAATACAGTGGCAAATTCAGCTTTTCTTGGTTTATTCACATCTAGTTCAGATTAGCATTTCTAATAAATTTAACAGTCCTGCAAATGTGCTACTAATCCTGCAAGTGAGCATCTCTATGTTCAAACACACACCCACAAAATGATGGTTCTGTGGGCAAAATTTAGTCCTGCAAGTGGAACTTGATAAAAAATTCTGTTGGTAATGTATGTGGTGAAATAGAACCACAGCCATGCTAATGCAATTTAGCTCTGCACTGCGTACCACAGCACACATCTATTGTTAGAGGCACTTATGATCTGAATGCACATGAAAAAACTTCTGTATAACAAGCTACAATTTTCATAGTCACTTCTCAGTCAGGGCTACATTAGACTTCCTCTTGTGATATTTTAATTCCATACCTCTCTTCCATGACATCCTTATATGCTCTTCCTTTATATACTTGCATCTCTGATTATATTAGATCTAATTTATAGTTAGACATAAGAGTACAAACACTGCTCTTTTTATGCATTTGTAAAATATATCATTACTGGTTCTGTATGTGGTGAAGATTTAATTTTTATTTCCTTGTGCACAGTAGTGTGCAAAAGTTAATAAAAATCACTGGTGAACTTCCAGTGATAGAAACAAATATATATGCTTTCACAACCAGCCAATAAGCAACAACAAAAAAATGCACCTTGCCCTAAGGTCTGATAGTTTATCACCACACTTTCTGAAAACATTCAGCAGAACAGCTATGTGTCACTTGAAATTTTGTAACAAAAGTTTACCTGAAAAATACTGGCTGATCATTGTATGATGTCGTTTCTTGTGAGAAATGATCATCATCTCCATTAACCACATCCATAGAATCAATGCTGCCATTTTCATTTGCTTGCTTGTGTGATGAAAAAGAAATGACTGGACTTGGTTCCTTAAGGCTGCTGACATGCCTAGGCAAACTACACGTAACTTCAGCACCAGGAGACTTTTTAACTAAGAAAAGAAGTTATACACAGTTAAGTGACTCATATTTTTCACAGTGATTTCAGAAAGATTGTATTTATACAATTACTGTGTCCTTAGTAAGTTCTAATGCTCATTAGTAGGAATTACTAGCAGGGCAATATTTAAATTCTCTTAGTTATTAATAAAAGCTATTACATGCAGCTTATGTTGAGGTTTGTGCATCAGCATAAATAATGCATCTGGATCTAATGGCAGTATTGCACAGGGCTTCATCACCTATGCATTTCAGCATGACATCTCAACAGAAATAGGCAAAGTATAGCTTCTAACAAATGCCCAAATATAGTTAATAGCGGAAATGTGCTTTCCAATATATACTGCTTTTGCATCACATAGTATAATTGATTAGAAGTACTGCTTCAACTGCATACATACATCATTTAATACCTCTGGCATAAAACAGTATGTTTGTCTAACAGCTTGAAGTTGTCTAACAGAGTTCAAGTTTATAAACAAGCAGCACAATGTATTTGTTTTATCTACTAATAACTCCCAATAGCATATACACAGTCCTCAACTTTTTTAAAAGCTCTTATTAAATATGCTCCAATTTTGGTTAAACCTTCTATAGAATTAAGATTCCAGGTGTTGAAGACCTTTGTTCACATTTATAAAATAAAAAGCTTAAATACCTAAAGCTTCTGTGTTCTAAAGAACCAGTCATTAATGTTAGTGCTCAAACCCCCAAACAAGTTTTTATACACACAAGATTCACATGTGAATTTATAGACACATACAAAAATTAAAGGAGAAGGAAGTGGCACTATTATGTTAGGTTTTTTTTAGAAATATACCTTCAGGATCTGGAGTAACTAAGAGTTCTACTTCTGTAGAAAGGCTAGTGAAAAAGTCCTTCAGGAAAAACAAGGCATCCTAATGGCAAAAATGAAAATACAATCAGGTTAAAATAAATACAAAGACACAACTCTCTAAAAACATTACCTACTATTCCAGCTCTATTTCTATGCAGATATGAAACAAAAAATATTTTTTGTTTTTGAACCTTTAACATATGCACAAACCACACAGAAATGTAGGACAGAAACCAGGAAGACCCTCTTGGCCAATGCACCTTGCTCCATATAATAGGATTTCATGATCTGTCTAGCTCTGTCTTAAAAATTCAGGGTTATTTTTGTCATTTCTACTCTCATTTTGGAGACTGGTCCAGAACACAGGTGTTTTAATGGCTATAAACCTTTCCCTGATTTGCAGTAGAAGGTATTTAAGTATAGTTTATATTCTTCTCTAATACCGTCAAAGTCAATCAAATAATTACAAATCAAGTCTCATCACTGCTTCATTAAAAGTCATTAATATCTACGGTATTAATGTCTTAATGATGTCTTAAAGGTATTACATCCCAGTTTCTTTTTTGGACAGATGCATCGCACTGGTGCCTTATTCATCCTATCATTGATGACACCTGGACTTTTTTTTCCATTTTTACTTCCAGCTGGTAAGAATGACAGCTTAAGTAGTAATAACAAATATTTCTAATATGACTGCATGCAGCCCTGTGCTTCCAAAGAGCTGTGGTTAATTTCATAGAAGTTGTAAAGGTGAATTTTGTTTATGGTTTAAAGGATGAAAGACTTGAAAAAGTAACCAAGAGGGAACACATTTCCTTCCTAGATGGCAGTATTTCCAGGCTATTTTTTCCTAGATGAAATTATTGCAAACTAGATAGAGTTCAATTTTGCTAATAGCAAAAGGTAAACCTGGTCTCCAATGTGTGTTGAAAGAAAGAAAAAGTAGGTAACGGAAATCCTAATTATGTTCTTAAAAAACCTAAACCCCACGTATCTCTCTGCAGATGACAAATTAAGGAAGAAATGCCTCAACAGAGTAATAACTGCACTTTACATTTGCCTGCACAAACATATATAGCTCTTACTGGTTTAGAAAAAACCCAAATATTTCTTGAATATATCAAAAATACCTTGCACAAAGGCCTGCTAAAGAAAGTAAAACAATTTCTGTTCTTCCTGCCACTGCAGTTGATAGCAAGACAAAGCCTTCAAGTTATTAGAAGCATTTCCTGAGTGCCAAGCGCCCTTGACTAACATGTTGTGAACCACTTCTAGATTAATTATTAACCTTTTTCAATTAAAAACAATGAAGTCGCTTCATGAACAAACAAAACCAGACCACTCAAGAATAAGTAGTTCTTTTTAAAAGCTGTGATTTCAAACCCTTTGAGATTATCAGAAGTTTCAGGAGGAAAACTTACTGAGAAAACAGCTTTGCCTAAAGATATTCTTAGTTTTTAAATAAAAAAATCTAGTCTTTGTATTAGCTGGAGCAGAAAGGAAAGGAAAGGAAGTTCTAGCATGGATATAAATGGAACAACAGAGATTCAAAGATTAAATAAAAAAGGTATCACATCAAGAAAATGTAAAACATAAAATATGTATGATGGCTAAAAGTATCTGGGTTAAAAGAAACCCCAAGAATAATTAAATAAAGAAAAAAATTTGCTTTTTTTTGCACTGGCACAACCCACCTGGTCAATATTGAGGCGAAGTGGCATTAGTGAAACACGTAAACAACATTCCTGTGGGGATCTGCCAGACTCTGGACGGACGTGCAATGCTTTAACCGTCAACTGAAAAAAACCCAACACAATTATTAAATCTCAGAACACCAGCCAAGAAAAGCTTTTACTGCAAAACCTCAGTACTAGTATGATTCCACTTAGCAATTACAGTACGGAATAAAAACTTACTCTGAATGTTATAAAAAAATAAAGTTAAAAGAAACTCCCCAAAAAATTAATAAATCCTTTTTAGAACCAGTAAGACTACTGTATACCATAAAAATACAAATCTGCATGTGTAGTGAAAAGTGAATGTCTGCTTGTATCATTACAGATACAAGCAGACATTTGCTCAAAAACCAAATTGTGAAAGCTACCAAAATAGTCCTGACAGTCTCAAACCCATTAATACCTGACGTGCTAACATTCAAACTGACTTTTGAATTAGTTTTAATATCCACAAAGAGTCAAGCAAATAACTATCAACAAATTATATTGCTTCAGTGTTCCACGAACTCACGTTTCTGCTTCTGCAAGATTAAGTGTACATGGCCCCCAAAATGATAGTTCAACCACTGTAATTGTAATGAATTAACGTATTTCATAGCTATACCATGTTTGAATGTGCTTTTCTGGGCATCTCCTTACTGCAGTAGAGATAGAGAAATTTATTCATCTGTGATGTCGCTAAGCGATCTCTGATCTCCAGGTCCTGAACAATAAAAACTTGTCGTGACACTGGCTGCTCCAACAGACAGGATTCACCTTCTGCACCACCTGGAGGATACACCTCATGCTGGAATTTCACCTTTTAAAATGGAAAGCCAGCATAATCAGTTTCATTGAAAAACAACATTTAACAGCAGAATACTTCTTTAAAAAATAAACAAAAAACCAGGAAAGCACACCACACATAAGAACTTTTAAAGCTGTCTACTGTTTTAAATTTACAGAAATGATATTAAGATTTCTGAAACTATTCAGGTTTTTACATATCTAGCACTAGAAATCTTCCAATTTCTAGTTGTGCAGATGTTCGTATTTTAGTGTGCAAATTCAAGCAAAACCAAAAAGTCTGTATAAGATAAGGAACTAATTTCACTTTAACATTCACTCAGCTTTTTCTTCTCAATCCTGGTATCTTTCTCACCTCAAGGTGAAGCCTGTACCAGGCAATCTTGCAAGTCTTGAATCCTGCACCCTCTAACACTTAAGAAAAAAATGTTGCTTCCCTACCAACTGACTTCTCAAGTAGCTTCTTGTGGTCGTTTCCTTCTTTTTACTCACTTTACTCCATTAATATTCTAATTCAGTATTTTTCTTAAATTCTAAGTTATCTTCATCGGGTGACCCCTTGATGTAGCTCGCATTTCCAGCCGTGGTGACCTACAAACCATCCCCTGTCTCCCCCAGCGCACGCCGCATCCCGGCCGGCAGTGGAACGCTGCTGAGCGCACACAGCGAGCGCGGCAGCGGCCTCTGCCGGCACGGCGCCGAGATCCAAGGCAACACCGTTCGTGACCCCTTCTGTTCTCCTTCATTTCTTTAAACATTACTATTAAGCCTTGTACCAAGTATGAGGAAGTAGAGAAAAAAACCTTTATACCACTTCATGCTAACACCAACCCTCATTAAATATCTGCAAACTAAGAGATGGCTATAATTCTACACAGGAAGTTTTCCAGGTGGAATATTAAATGCTTCCCTTTTTCTTCTTTTTTACTGCAATGTCACGTTTTTTTCTAGAAAAGGCTACCTTAAGTATCACATTTCTGGCAAGCTTAAAGTGCTAATGGGATGAATTTTAAGTTTTGGAAATGCACATAGACTACAAAAGGCCTTTATTTTTATGTAGAGCCTTTCATTCTTATGAAAACATTTGAAAAAAATCTTATTTTAAAAAGATTCTGTTATCGGTCCATTTGACATGAAATATGTTTAACTCCTCACCAATACTATTCACAGCACCAGTAAAAGAGCATCTAGTTCCTATGTTAGAGCTAAGCACAGCTTTAAAAAAACAGTAAGATACTTATGCCTGAAGGGTGATAAATATGTTAGGGGAAACAAAGGAACAATACTCTGATACAACTAGATGTTATTTCATATCCAGTTACCAAACTGATACACTGAGTATTCTCAACAGATCTACATCTTGCTTATTTGGTGAGAATACGTAATTCCATAACAGGTGTATCTATTCAGAATGGAACCGAAGAGAGAAAAACAAAACAGCAGTTGTAAAACTTGTTTATAATGAACAAAAACTTTTAAGAATATTGCAATGGATATCCTTCATCTTTAGAAACAAGCTTATTCAGCAAGTAAGTATTATGCTAATGCTAACAGTTTTGTTAACAAATTCTACCTTCATCACCATCAAAGTGATTGCTTAGATGTAGATATTGTTGAAAGATATAATACTGAATTCTAAGGAGTATAACACATAAAGACATCCACACACAGAGAGTCATGGCTGTTTCTGTCATTCACCTTGCTTAACTGTATTTCCATTAGGAAGTCTGGGTTTCTTCCTCTTCCTCCACATGCTGTATTCCGTCCATGCCTTGTTGGTGTATGAGAAGGAGAACTATGGGGACTTCTGGGGAAATAAAAAGGAAAAATAGGCTTTTGCAGATCAAAGTTATCCCACTGTTAATATAAAATGAAATGCACTGGATGTAACTTATTACTATTTTAATGATATTCAAAAAAACATGGAAACTGTGTTACTGTTAACCAAATTTCTTTTTGTTCAAGTAATATATACCTAAGCAGAATGCTAGGTGTATGTATCCCACCAAATTAACATTCATAAAACATTTCCTTAATTTTGGCTGTGATAATTTTACTCTTTAGTTTACATGACATCCTGTAAATCTGACTCTTATGCTCCTTAAGCCCTGACCTCTTTAGGAAAATTTGACTTCTAATACTACCCTAAAACAAAATGCATCCTTCCATTCCCCCCAGAAA
Organism: Corvus brachyrhynchos; assembly: GCF_000691975.1. Lineage (NCBI taxonomy): Eukaryota > Metazoa > Chordata > Aves > Passeriformes > Corvidae > Corvus > Corvus brachyrhynchos. Next base: position 6,614,913 of record NW_008237222.1, read on the forward strand.
AATCAGCAAAATCAAACCCAGTTTGTCCAGGTTAAGACACAGGAGAAATACACCCTGATTTGTGAAGTTAAACTGAATAAGATTCTAGATGATCTTTAAAATCCCTTCCAACCCAAACCATTCTATGATTGATTCCTTGTGAGAAGGGAGCCAAGAAGCAAGCAAGGGAGACTTGAGACTGAACAATAAGATTACTCCAAATCAAAAGAAAATTAAGTATTTCTAAATCTTCTAATCCACATAATTAGATCAAACACTTACATGAAACTTTTAGCTGGAGAAGTTGGTGGTGCAGTTCCAAAATCCCTTCCACCATAAAGATGCCAAATAAGAGATATTTCCTTTACAACATAGCGTACAAGAGGAACAGGAAAATGAAGGGGAGCTTTGCTTGTATCCGTTTTTTTTATAGGTTGGCTGAAATGATTTTCCTTTATAACAATTGCATCATCAACCATTATTTTTATAACTGGCTCTTCCTCTTTTTCCTAATTTAAAAAAAAAAGCATACAGCACTGAGAAGGTGATAGCATTGAGAAGGTGGAATCTTTCTTTATTGAGATGTCTAAATCTTTCCTATGAAAAGGAAAACTTTACTGTCTTCTAAAGCTTATACAACACATGATTGGTTTAGAAGTGTTTTTTATAAAGACAAAAGCATATGAAAGAAAAGTAGAAGCTCCAAAGTAGTTAAAAACAACAATAAAAAAACCCAAACCAAAACAAAAAACTTCCCCACCCAAACTATAAACAAAACAAAGTTCTAGTTGAAAGCAAACAGAAAACCACAGAAGAGCCCAGGCTACCCTATTAGCACTTTTGGAAACAAACAAGCTCAACTATAACTGGCAAAGTACAGCCTCTAATCAGAGACCCAGGAACTGCTTCTGTCTATTAAGAAGAATACCACCAGAAAACATGAACCCAGTGCAGAGGACAGACAGTGGTGTAAAGTGACACACAAGCTTTTCTCTGAGGTTTGGCAAGGACCTTGGGTCCTTAGAAACATTGAGAGCTTGGATTAAGAGAGAAATGAACAAAATTCAAGAAGATGTGCAAAGCTGCTGTTTTGATAAATGCTGGTTTTTGCTTAACACACTTTTTTCCTAACTATGCCATTATTGTAAGTCAAAAATGACAATGATTAAACATGACTAAAACGTAGGAAAACTGCCAATACAGCTTAATGTAACATTCAGATCAGAGAACAATTACATAGTGCTGAGATACAGAAAAATCTTATCTATTTGAAAGTACTTGCACTCATTCCTAACAATAACAACGCGTAAATTCCTTTCAATCAGAAAAACTTCACTAAGCAACCACGGAAATCTATAAAATCTAATTTGTCCAAGTTTTACATAGGCTTTTCTCTAATTCAGTTTATATATGGATTTTTTTTTTAGTAATTTTCAAAGGAACTTACAGCAACAGCAACTTTAGGTGCGAAAAGAATGCAGAAATCATCACTTTCTGCTGGAACATCTCCCATGGCCTCACTTAACAGGTGATGAGTAAATGAAGCATAAGTGGGACTTGGCTCTTGTGAGACATTTCCACTTTCATCTGGAAACAGGAAGAGATCTGAGCAAGATGGTTCCTGAGTTTGAGATTTGTCATCCAAAACCCCTGGGAGTTGAAGGAGGGTTGAGAAAAAACATGTTTCAGTGGAAAAACCCTTACAAAATATGAAAATTAAGTAAGAGTTAATTAATGTTTGTTACTTCAATTATATCAAGGAAATTTGCTTATTATATCTTGAATCAATTCCTACTATGAATAAAATACAATTCTCAAGTTTCTCATTCTAGTAGTAAGACCACAGCATCAAAAACTTTCAGTACTACAGTGACTGCTCACCTTCCACCACAGAAAACACCACCAGACATTATGGAAATAGTAATGGAATAGAAATCTATTTGCAGTACAAGATCTTATTAAATTTAAACCTGAATTACACTCCAGCCATGATACAGAAGCCATAATCCTATGATAAAATCAACTCTCTTCTTCTATCTGCTAATTCAAAAAATTGTTCATAGCTTGAAGTTCTTCCTGTGACTCGGAACTGCACCATCTTCCTGGACTACCTTCATACACAGAAGAGAGGTCTTTGATTCCGTCACACTAACTTATACTCCTACAGAATTTGGGGTCTTGACAGAGTCCCAGAGTCAGATTTCTTCCTTGCCGCTTTCAGTACCTCAGTAAAGTGTATTTGACTAGAATCTCAAAGTACTTCTGCACTATTATTATTATTAGAAGCAAGAATCCCTTCCAAAGTTTTGTGCTAGTTTGAAGACTTCAGACATCCTAAGTACATGCTCCCATTCTTATTGCAGCATCTCAACATACACAAAACTTTCAATCCCACTTTCTTTCCAGAGAAGCTGTACTTTAAATGTAGGTAGGCCTTCAGAGGATTCCTACCATTAGACTCTTGCTTCATGGCAGAAGCAGTCTGTTGAGTCTCAATTTCTTCCATTGCATCACTCATCAAATCCCGTAAAATCTGCTGCTCTGATTCAGCGAGGCCTGGTCCGTGGGAAGATGGTTGGCTAAAGGTCTCTACCTGTAGGAGAGGAACTATACATAGTTACATCTCAAAGACAACAAATGCCAAAAAAGATTTTGATAGAACAGCTTGATTCACAGCCCTTCAACTGTGAGAAAAAACACTAACTTGTTAAATAGTCAAGTGATCTGAAACACCAAGCTGGATGATTCATAAAGTAGGTTAGAACATTATGGTTCAGGGTACTTAGATCATCACAGTACATGGACACCTTGTATTTGTCCTGGAATTTTCTTCTTTAGATAAGAATAAAGTACAAGAGGTAAACAGCACAAAATATTTTACAATATTTAGTGACCAAAGTAGAAAAAACTCCAAAACTTTATTTTAACTCTGAAATATATTTTAAATTAGATACAATCTGTTCATTTCTTTGCAGGAAACCTCACATTATTTGTAAATAGAATGAGGATTAAAATTAAAATATATCACCAAGAAGCAGAAAGTTAAGTTGCTATCATTTTGCCATTCTATACCTTCATTTTTGGCTTGCTAACTCCACGTTTAACTTCTGTCTTAGTGGGTGGATGTAAATCACCATAACTTGCAATATATTGTATGAGATTCATTAGTGCAGCACATGAATCAGAGCAGGTACGAATATGGATTACATCACTGGAACAGTGCAGCTCAAAACGTGGCTTAGTCTAGACAGCAACAATGAAAAGACAAGAATACACTTCAAATTACCCTAAAGTTCCATAAAAATAGCACATACAGAGATGTTTTTAAATTATTTTACTTAACTAGTCAGAAAAGGAGTTTAAAAAAAAATACAAGTAAACTGAAAAACCTTCCTTGATTTTAAGTATAATAAAGTAATTTTCAAATCACAATCACTCATGAAGATTTTACATTTTATTTTGTTTGTGATTAAATACTTACTCTTTCTCCATCAGAATCAGATTTCACTGCTGTAATGGTTAGTTCCAGCAGTCCCATATCCATAACACGAACATAATCTGAAATATGATGATTTAAAAAATACTAAGACAATAACAAACACCATATACCTATCACTATAAAACCATTAAAAGCAGCATGAGCTGTAAAGGAATCTTTTTTATCAAAACCTTTTGTATGTCTGCATTTCCTCCTTTTATGAGAATTACTTTCAGATTTCAAGTTTCAGCTACTCAAATCAAGAACTTGAATCTTTTCAATCCAAAATATCACTCCCACTACCACCATCTGTGTGCAGTGTAATCTTTTAAGATATTTATCCTCATTCCATCTGTGGGAGTTAAGAGAAACCAAGGCACACAGAAGCTGAATGACTAAACATTCAACCAATTTTTTAGTTGAAGTGAGAGAGAACACATGTTCATATTGTACTAATCTTTCAGTGCCATGAATAACTTATTTGCCCTCTTTTGTTGTTTAAATAGAACAGGCATACCTTTACTGTGCCCCCTACTAGAGATCTTTTACCTAAGCTAAATACATATGTTTGTGGGCGCAAGGTTTTATTATTTCTCCAATTCATTTGTTAAATATTGATTCAAGTTCCTCAGTCCTTAAAGGCTCTTACTATTTGAATGAGAGCAACCCAGTTGGTATGATTCTTTTGAGAACCTAGAACTTTGTGCCATATAGCACCTTTCAAGTTCAACTATTTAGAACATATATCTCATGAGATCTCGTACCTACGAAAATTTCTTTCTGCAAAACTCCGGATTTTTAAAAATATGCTTTTTCAAATACCTGTTATTAAACTGTAACAAGATACTAGAGGAATTGCAAGATGCTTTTCTCTGACATACTTCTGGATCCACAAATCCAAATCCAAGCACCCAGATTTTTATCAACATTTCACTATTCTCTCATAGTCAACTTGCTGCTCCTTATCTCCTCAAACCTCTTCTTCAATAACCTTTATATATGCAGAATACACCTGTAATTTTGTTTCTTTAGGCTCTGCAATTGATTAGTCATATCTAAAGCATCCTTACCTCTATGGAGGTTCACCGTAACAGTGTTGCACTTGTCAGACAAATGCAAAGCAGCTTCATCTAAAATTATCCTAAGAGACAAACACAAGATGAAATAAAAATGCTAGAGAAATGCTGTGTAATTAGTAAGTCAAAAGAAATTAGTATATAAAAAATATTTAAAAACACAAATATGCCTAACATATCTTAAATCCAAACTCTTCACTTTAACCTTTCATAATTTTCAAATCCACTGGCAATTAACCACTGCAAGATATTTTCCCCATTGTTAATTATATATTTCTTACATTTCAATTTCTATATTTGATCCTTCCTAGAATAAGAAATAATGGCTTAACCCTTAACACTTATTTCTATTTTTGTCTTTTTCTCTTCTTTGAAACATTTATTTCAAGGGTCACTTAAAAGGTTTTATTAATAAAAACAATCAACTTGGTAGATATTTCACTACAGAACAGGTGTAACAGAATGAGTATTCAATGGAAGTTGCAAGGAAAATTATTAGAAGTTACAGATACCTTCATTAGTCACTAAATATTCAATTAATTAATATTCTGTCTCCAAGTAACAAATTATAAGAAATCTTAAGGTTTTACTAATTCATAAAATAGACATAACTTCATTTCAGAACATTCCACTCTTATCAAAAATGCAGAATTGCTTGTTGTTAAAGGAAGCAATCCAACAAAAAAGTATAAATAAACAAAATTATTTAACCTAATAAAACAGAAGGACTACACATGAGCAAAGTCTCTTTCAAAAGATAGAAACCAGTGTGATCATTTACACAACATCAGTGCTTCTGAGGTGAAAAAAGCAGACAGGCACTACAAGTTTTACAGGAGCTTACATGATTCACAATCATTTAAATCATACCTGAGAGTAGAAGAGGATTTATCTACTGCAACACTGCTGGAAATGCTGAAAGTTTCAACAGTAAGTAGAGATCTGACTGGCAAAAACAAGGGCCTAATAACAAATAGGAAAAACAAATCAGTACTCTGTACCTATCTGGAAGTTCACTCAAAGCCTTATAGATTACCTAACTCCATCTTCCCAAACCTAGGCAAGTCATATCCTACTATAAATAGCTTCCAGTTCGAGGGATTTCTGTTAAGGACTTTTTCCAAGAGAGCCTAAATAAGTATTATTCACAGTATGTAAACTCAAACATTCCTGAAGAATAAGTATATAGCTGCAGTGCCAAGCAACACACTTGCAATTTTACTTACCTATAATCAAGAGCACAACTCCACAGATGTACATGAAAAGTTGTAATTGTAGCTGGAGGATTATATCCCAGAACAGGCTCATCAGAAATATTCAAAAAATATAAAATCTAAAAATCACAAACATATTAATACTTCAATATCTGTTAAATTAACCAACAACTACACATCACAAAAGAGAAAATCTGTAACAGGTATGACAATAAAATGCTAGATTAGTAGAAGGAAAAGGTGTGAACAGTCTCAGATATTTAAAGATGCTTACTCAATATCTTTATAGAGAGAAGCATGGAATGTAAACAAGACAAAAAAACCCCATAAAAACTGCAGCTTCAAAGGTATGAAAAAGACCAGTCCACAGACACTCAAGTGGCTCCTTATACAAAGCCTCACAATGCATTTTTAAAACACTGCCCAAATACAGTCTTATTCATCCCTCTTTGTACCTGTTATTACAGTGTTTGCATTTTCTTTGCTCTCTCTCTGAAAAGTTAACTTTTCTTGTAACGCTCAAGTTATCTTCAAGTTATTGTTCAAGTTATCTTCAAGTCTTTCTTGGGGGGTGGGCATGGGAAATATGCTCAGAACCATGTGCACATTCATTGTATAAACAGCTTTTTGATGTACTACCACATAAAACTAACTCCTATCCTCCTCTATAAGATCTGTCATAGCTCCCTCTCAAATATGTTACACTATAAAATTCTTCTTAAAATATTCCAAACTTAGGGCATACCATCACTGCTAGTCTTTAATTTTTTTCTTCTCTCTACCTCTTTGGACAATTTTTTATTTGATCCCTTCCCCTCCAAAAAAGATTGCCTGTGATGCACTTGGTAAAGCTACTTCAGAAAAACTTCATAGAGCAAAGAAGCAACATGGTGTAAAGCAGGCTACACAAACCCACAGGAATATAATGCTGAGGAGAAAATAACTCCACAGCAGAGTCCAAAGCCCCCAGTTCAGCTCCACACAGTTATACAGTAACAATGCATGTGAAAATAAGCACATCATACAGACTGGAGGATAAACAGGAGAAGCTTGAGTGCCAAGGGTTACTATCTGTAATCCAGTATGGGGCAGGTACATGCAACTACACTGCTCCTGCGCTAATGGCATGTCTTGCCTCATGGCTTCACACACAGATCAAGGGGCTCCAGCCCTGCCTGCTATACTGTACCTCTGCATCCACACCTATGAGTACAACCCTTCTCATTCACAAGTGTTTCTGTAAACTGCTGCTCACTACCTCCCCGAAGTCCTCCAGTACTGCTATTTCAGCAATACCAAACAGGAAATGTACAAGTGAGAAATGAGACTTGAGGGATAAAGTGAGCAGAAGGGAAAAATACAGAAATGCTTTCAGTACTGCAAATAACACATTTGCTTGTTTTGAGGGTATTTTTAACTTAAGGATTATTTATGTATTTGAATAGTATTGCACTACTGACATTTTTCATCTGAATTTTAAACAAAACCCAACAGAACAGAGTAAACCTACCCCGAGCCTCCCTGACATGTTATGGGCAGAAAGTTAGGATGATGAGAGGAACAGTACTAAATTAATAGACATGAAATAATTTAAAAGTAAGATTGTCATCTGTCAATGGTCTCAAAGAGAAACAAGAAAGAAAGAATAACACTTTCAATAGCAGAGTATGATAATAAGGAACAGCCTAACATCAAGATTTTCGATCAAGATTTAGTTTGACAGTTAAAGCAGTGAGACAAATTGAAGATGTCACCAAGAACACTGTAGCAACCTGACCTGTTCATGCCAGCTTAAACCTGAAGGCAGCACTCGGTGCTGAAGGGTGGCTCCTCGTAGTCCAACAGCAACCAGAAATTCCTGCACAACAATGTTGGATGACTTGGCTTACATGAAACACATGTAACTATGTCACATCTAGATTATGAAACAGTGTCATCCTTCTGCTCCCAAAAATCTCCTGGTGTCTAGAAAAACCCTGCTTCCCAATACAGAAACCCTGGATAATACAGTATCATCCTTTTTGCAACAGGATAGTTTAGAAATGGCAGCTTTGTGGTGGCAGTAGGAAGGAAGGCTGCCTCTACATTCACTCTGGGATTCAGCATAAATTACCAGGAGTAGCAACCCAATGTAGTTCACATGTGAGACAGTTGAACCCCCGTAACATTTTGCTGGTCTACAGAACCCTTCTTTAGACAACTCAACCAACCTGTTTGACACCACTATGCCAGCTAAGAGGTCATCCTTCAGCCACACTAATGAATACTACTGTCATTTACCAGTGCCATTCCAAATAGGTAAGCAAGGGCTGCCTATTAGATGACACTGCTAGTTAACTGCAGTGTAACTCTATATTTGGTCTTGCCCATTTTGACACCAGAGAAAATCAACAAAAATAAAAAAGGTCAACTGTCCAAAAAATGCATTTAGTAAAGAAACAGTGTGATTGGCAAAGTGAAGCATTGGAAGAATTAGTAAATTAAGCTGCTGCTTAATTTTTGTAATCCACCCAAAAGTTTCTAACAGAAAATTATAGTTTGAAAATGAATGTCTCAGAACTATATGGTTTCTTCATCTATAACCTTTCTAACTCCATGTCTAGATGCTTTCATACAAACTGAGATAACTATAATTTATAAAAGTACAAATAACACAAACCTTTGTATTGCTCTCTATTTTATCTGATTGGATTTTGACTGCAACAGTCAGCATACTTGGACTATCCACTCCTACACCATCTGAAGTAGTCCTACTAAGACCATCTTCTTCAGAAAAACAAATAGTAGGCTCTAACCAATGGGGACGTATTGTGCTGGGCAGTCGTACTTCAGAGGAAGGGACGACTCCATCTACTAAACCTGCAGAGAGATTTTGGAATGAATTACCAAAGCTGTTACTGATGAAGTGTTACAGAAAATGGTTTTTGTGCTTAATGCCTAAAAAGTTATTTTAATTACCAAAGTTAGTCACGCACGCTGACAACCAAAAACTGTGAAGGGAAGGTTATGGGTGATCCAATATTTAAAACCAGGGTTCTAGCTATAATCTTCAATGTCACTACTAGAGATTGCCTTTTTTTATGTGCCCAAAAAAATGGCAAAGTTGAAATAACAGACAGAAATCTCCTACAGATTACATGGAGAGATAGGAACATGTATCTCCTCTTTGTTTTATGAGATAGTGCCAGGCTAACTTCTAAACACACAATAACTAAGCCTTGCACTGAAACATGACTACCACTGATCCAGAGGTATCTGAGGGGGAAACCTTAAAAGGTTTAACTACATGGGGGTTTCCAGACATACACAAACTACACAGTCACCTGTGGACTACAACTAACTACTCAGGAAAACACAGCAGCCACTGATAACCCATAGCTTTTTTAATTAAACAACCAGTAACATGTAGGAAGTGTGTATTGTCATGGTAAAGAATAGACTGTACAGCTAATTTGCCAGAGGATCACAATATCTCTAAAGACCAGCAGTTGTCAAGCAAAGTTAGAGCTAAACTGTAACTAAATATAGTTATCATGAAGTTGCATTACTGTAGCATTTAGAAACATTAGCCATAAATTATATCTATTGTGCCAAATGATACACTATGAGAGAAAAGAGAAAAAAATACAGCCTTTTTCCTAAAAGGCTTCAAGCTTATTTCATTTCAAATTTAGTCCCAAAGACACCTAAATCTCACCCCTACCTTGATGATATAAGTTGAGGCTGCTAGAATGGAGACAGACATAGTGTCTGTCCTCAAAGCCTTCATATTTAGTCACACTGAAGAGGGAGCCACTGTTGAACTCAACCCAAAATTCGCCGTACTTTCCTTCGAGTGTATTTCCATCATCCTCCTGAAGGAAGAATAGAAATGATGAAATTATTGTTTGCTCACAGTTTGCAGCACTTAGACAGTCTAAACTAATACAACACTTGCTACCAATACATGTTTTCCTGCTTGCATTTCATTATTCTCATGTGAAGCAAAGCAAACAGAATTTGCAAAATACTGTGTTGCATTACTGCCTAGTTATAGTAGTATAAAGATTACAGAATTACTGTTAACAACACTAGCTCCTTCCAGATAAGTACATACAGCATGAAAGGGATCCATGGTCAAAACAAGAAAAAACTTGTTCCAGCCCCAGTGCCTCACCTTCACATCTGTGAATACTGACACTAATCCATGTGTCACATTTAGCAGAACAGACAGAAAGCTTTGTGAGTTCTTATTCTGCGAGTCAAGCTTTTTCCTTCTGCGTGAACGATAGTTTGGATCAACAGTGGAATAATATTGCAGTGTTTCTTCCTCAGATCCACTTTCATCATCTAATAGATAAAACGGAGAACAACTCATTCTCTAGCTAGTACACATATCATGCCAATAACTCACTGTTTCTCCATTGGTAATGCAATTCAATTTCACACTTATTTTACTCAATTAAACAGCAATCTACCTTTTTTTTGTCTTGGTTTAAGTTCTCATAAGTTTACAAAATCTTTCCACTAACAGCTTAATCACTTCAGCCAATTATGCTTCTAAAACACTATAGTTCTAGATGATTTATTAAGTGTATTACCATAATGAACTGCAGATTTAAATTGACTAAAGCTGTCTTTACTGAAAGTGTTGATGAGCTGGCTGGCCACAGAGAGTCCAACACCATAAGAAAGGTTTTCAAATGTTTCTACAGGAGATGGAGCTGTGGGTTCCCACAATAATAAATCATTGCTGATCCTAGGAAGAAATACATTATCATTACACAAAATACGTGTCTGTATTCCCACTCTGTATTAAGTCAGTCAAGCATAATTCCTTTGCAGACTTTATGTAACAGATTCCAGATTCCATAAACAAGATAGAGAAAATAAAGTTCAAGAGCACAAGAAACAATAATATATACATGAGCAAAAGCAAAAAATAATGGAAGTAACTTTTATTCTGTAATTATGGTAGGCACATATCCAAGTCTAACACACGATAGTGACACAAAATCCTCTATAACTAGATATCTATTAGCTCAGTAGGTTGGAGGGGGAGTTGAGAAACCCCTATTTTGATCACATCAATTCTCAACTAAGTTGCAGGAAATATTCATTCTTTTGGTTTCAATGAGTGTGTCTGTCAGGGTAAAGACAGATGTGACATTCAGTACAGAAGTATTACAACAAAATATTCAGTGGAAGGTTCTGCCTTGCCACTTTGGAAGTGAAAATACTCTGGAAGTAAAGTAATACCTATCACAGACTAAAATAGATCAGCATCTCTCTTGCATATTGCATAGCATAGTACCAATCTAGTAGTATTTTGTTGGTTTTTGGACAGCAAACTAACAGAAATAAACAGTGAACACCCATCTGTAAGCTGGGTTCGCTTTCTCTACATTTTTATAAACTTTTGCAAGGCTTACAAAATTGGGTTAGGGTTTTTTCTCTGACTGCCTTGCAAATTCTAGATTTTTAGATAGAAAGAATAAAATTGAGCACAACTGTTTTTGAAGTATAATGATCTGTTTAAAGAAGAGATCAGAAAGATTAGAGCAAAATGAAACATTGCACAGGGATCTGAACAAAGTATTCACCGAGAGCTAAAGACTACTTAGCTTCACCCTTTCTTCACAAAATCTGCCAAACACTTTTTAGCAGACAGCTGCCATGGCACGAATCAGACGCATGACACAACGGTGTCATATGAGCTTGGAAAAATATTTATATAGCACTTTATGGTTTTATATAAACTATACAAATGAGTTCCTGCTATACCTGCTTAGACAATTGTTTTTGTCAACAGTGAACACAGAACTGAATGTACAGGTCATGATAACCAAGCAAAACAATTATACTTGCCTGTTGTAAAGTTTTTCGTAAAAGCTTTTGTTTGGTAATGTTAAGTGAATGTTTGGTAACATGAGTTCCAGTACATAATGAGAATTGCTAATTGTTTTATCCTGAAACTCAGTCATTTCAACTACATCTCCTGGCATCACCATCTGAAAGAAAAAAGAAAAAAATTCTTAAGTGTAAAAAAAAAAAAAAAAAAGAAAAAACCTCAAACCAAAACAAAACCAAAAGTGGAAACCAGAAGTTGCATATAAAGTAGCGAGAATGTACTCTCACTATATTTTGTCTATCATAAGCACAAAGAAGTAACAAAACTTTATAGTACCTCTTCATTTTCAAACATGACCCTACGAGAAGAAAAAGGAGAAGGCTCTGGTCTTCTAATATCACAGACATCCTTCAAAGAATGAGACCCTCCTTCTTCTTCCTCTTGAAAGTTATTATCACCTTCTTCCTCCTCAGCTGCTATCCTTTCCAGAATAGAGTGCACAGCCAGAGGGTTTATTTTCAATACAATCCTGACATTGGAGAAGTTATGCAGAACAAGCCATTAGAGATGCTTATAATGTTTATATTTATGCTTTGTCACATGTCCCCTAGTTCTACTGGCTTGCCATTAAATACACCCAGACTAAATAGCTCAAAAGTCCAGGGACTTTTTTATTAGATAATAACATATTTTATTACCCAAAGCAATACTACTAAGAAAAAAAACTAACTTATACACACAAATGCACATGGAAAAGGTACCATCAGGTGAAAGAAAATGTTAAGCATCTGCTTTTTTCAACTCCATCACGTGACCATATAGGTAAGCTAAGAAAAACCCAGCACTCTCCCAAAATAATGCTTGTTTCACTAGACCATTAACAGCCATTAAGAAATGCTGTACTGCATGGTGTAGCTTATTACATGTAAATACTGTTAGAGAAAAATTTATTTGTGCCATTATAAAAGAAAAAATGTCCATATAAACTTGCAGTCAGAAAGCCACTAAATTTTGTGGCAAAAAATGTACACAGCAAATTCTGTAGCAAATCTAAAATTGCCTCTTTAAACATATTATTACACAATTCAGCTGCCTGATCCTTCACTTCAGTAAGTCTACAGTACTGTATTGCCTTGCATATGATATAAGCTGCAATAATTCAGTCATAATACAATTATTCTTACTATTCTTATGGCTTATATTATTTTGAGGCAAAATTCAATTAGGATGGGTTGTTTGGTATTCAGCCATGAACACAGCAGAAAAGGTAAAGTAAAACAAAAAAAAGAGAAAAAGTCTCAAGTCTCTAATCATTTACCAAACTTTCACTGAAATTTACTCAAGTCCATGCAGAAGCCATTATACATTAAAAACCATATTGCATTATTATAAGCATAGAATTTTCAGGGGGGTTTTTTAATAAATTCTTGGGGTCTTTTCAATAGTTACATGCTCTTTCTTTGCAAATTATTTTCAAGCATTTACCACACAGGCATTCTGGATTAAAATTAGAAAAACAGTGCTTCATAAAAATCTAATCAATCCACATTAAAAACTTGAAACTTTATTTTACCGAGGCCAGTCAAAATTGTCTGATGATGATGTTACATCTCCATCTGTGCCACCAGACACTTGAAAAAATTTTACTGGTGTTTCTGCATTATCTTCTTCAAACGAACCTGAATAGAACAGAGATTTTTTAGAAATTAACAGAGGAATGACAACTGCTAACTTCAGGTTAGCCACTCCTCAGGTTGGAGTCTAACAAGACTAACTAGTCAATGCTACTTACTAAGCTACTTAGGCAAATTTTGTCGTCTCTTCTCCCAAAAAATTAATGTTAACTTTTAGAAACAAAAATTATTTCACATTATTTTCTAGTTAGAAAATCGGACGCTTCTAATGCATAGATATCTTCATTTACATTTATAGCATCACTATATTTTGCCACAGCCCTGAATAAGTACACAAAATGAGACAGCAGAGAAGATTGCAAATATAAACCAGTCTCATAGATTTATTACTTTGAAAGATACTAGAGGCATGAAATTATTAAAGTTTTTCAACGATAGTTATTTAGGGAATCAATCTCGGCATCATGGCACTATTAGGGTTGGAAAGGACCTCTGGATATGATCCAGCCCAACCCTCTGCCAAGGCAGGATTCACCTAGAGCAGGTTACACATCCAAGGTGGGTTCTGAATGTCTCCAGACAGGGAGACTCCATGACCTCCCTGGGCACCTGTTCCAGTCTCAGCCACCCTCAATGTATAGAAGTTCATCCTCATGTTAATGTGAAACTTCTTGTGTTTCAGTTTATGGCCACTGCTCCTCATGCTGTCACTGGGCACCACTGAAAAGAGCCTATCACCATCCTTTTGGTACATGTCTCTGAGATATATATACATTTATGAGATCCCCTCTCAGTCTTCTCATTTCCAGACTGAACAGGCCCAGCTCCCGCAGCCTCTCAACATATGAGAGATGCTCCAGACTGCTCATTATCTTTGTGGACTCTGCTGGACCCACTCCAGTAGCTCCTTGTCTTTCTTGTACTGAGGAGCCCAGAACTGGACACAGCACTGTAGATGTGGTTTCACTAGCCCCAAGTAGAGGGGAAGGATCACCTCCCTTGATATCTACTCCAAAATTCAGGTGGAAAGATACTCCCTGAGTTACTTCATATGAGACGAGCTTTCTCTCAACTACATAGTACATAGGAAAATAAAAAAGGACTTTTGAATATAATGTTAACATTCTTACCCGTTAGCTCTTTAAAGGTAAGCTCTAATTTAACTTGTTCTGGAGTTGACCCTCCTATAAATTCAGTTTTAAATTCCAGATCTGTATATTCAAGATGAAGAATCTCCTTCTGAAGTGATTTCTTAAACCATGGTCCTCTTTCCTGATCTGACCGTAGATCAGGTATTGGGAAACGAACAGAGAGATTTAATGCTGGGGCAGTGACTTGAACTGAAATTCTACAGTTTGCAGGAGCATGTGAATCATCCAGAAAAACTTCAGTAAATGCTTTATGCTGAAAAAACACAAACAACAAAAGACAAAACACAAACCAGAGTGAATAAAAAAAATCTAAATTAGAGAAAATAGCATTGAAAGTGACTACGGAGAAAGCTTTTGATGATGTAATATCTAAACATGAAAAAGATTATTTATATAATGCAGGAAAAACACATTAAGACCAACTGCTGTTGCTCTCAGGATATTTTTCTATTATTGGTGTTGTAGAGATTCTACTTAGAAGTGAAGTATTTCCAGAGATTAGCAATCTTGCAAAAAATCTGTTACTTTTACAATTTTTTTTCCTCTTAAATTGGAGAGTGAGAGTACTGAACAATACTCAGCTGCAATTAGGAAATACCGTGTCTCAGACACTTTTTTAAAAATTGCTGCTCTTGAAAAAGTAGGAATTACTATCGTGTATTTGTCCCTTTCAGGAAGCCATAGTGTCCAGCTCCTATCACTTTCATGTCCTTCAAATCCTCCCCTTTTTGTTGATCATTGAAAAGAATCAAATTCACAAGACAATTATAGAAATGATTGATGTCTTACAATTTTTTTAAATAAGGATTCTCCTAAATAATTTTGAAGGCTGATTTTTCTGTAATCAGTCAATGCAGCAATAAAATTACATGAAAGTTTCTGTTGCTGTGCAGAAAATCAATTAATTGCATTAATTATTCCTCAAGTATTTTAAGAAAAGTCATCATGCTTAATGCTATGGTAACAACCCAAACCAAGAAAAATAAGCTTCAGCTTCTTCTTTCTGTTGGTCCCAAATCACTAGAATGCAATGCATATGCTCCCCATTCTCCCTGTCACCTACCCCAAAAGCAGGTTATGCACAGCAGAGGCAACTGGGCTCATTTTGACAACTGAAGATTTCAACATAGAAGTGGAATTGTTAGCAACACTTTATATCAGCTGCTGGAGAGCATGATGGGACAGATTAGGGATGAGAAGTCAGTCAAGATTCCTGTTTTTTGCCCAGTTCTCCCCGCTTCGAGAAGCTGAGAACTTATGGAGTTTGTGAAGCATCTACCACTATCTTTAGGTCTGTTATCAAGTACACAATCACTGAATGTAAAATGAGACTGTGTCAGATGGCTACAGTTCTGTGTCAGAAGTTGGAAAAAAACCAAAAAAACCCCAGTCAACCAACCAACCAAAAAAACCTTTCACACTTAAAGAAACACCTCAGCCACCACAAATCAATCCGAAGTAGCAATCTCAGGGTTATTGCTGCCCTGCCTTCCTCCTGTAAAAAACCCCAGCAAGTTTATTAATCAATTTCATTTTGAACTTACCAGACTTATGTGCTTATTGTAAGAAGCATACATGTGAGATGCCATCATCTCCACTGTAGTCAGTTTCTGGGGTTGAAGTAAGGAATTTAATCTGTCTACAATACTAATATCCAGCTCACAAAACACTGGACTTAACTTTATTTGTAATTCTGCTTTCTGTGGAACAGAACTGAGTCTCCCTTGACTACCCTGAAAAGAAAGAGAAAAAGCACTAAAATCTTCAACACAACACAGTGAAACAAATCATAATAAGTTAGAGTTAAGAACTCTCTGTTGTACAGTTAGATTCCTATTCAAATAAACCAAATTAGACAAAGGTTATTATACAGAAACTTGGTCTTTTTAATCTCCCACCTTACCTGAGGTCCTCTATTATCTAAATGCTTATAATGCAGCTGAAGGCATGGCATAGAATGAGAATCATTTCTTTCTTCAGAATGAAATGTCAGCAGCTTCAGAAAAAAAAATTAAAAATACTTAGTAAATAAGAAGGAAAGAGTTGCCACAGGAAAATATACTTATGACATTTTTACCTAGGACAGACAGGTAACCCCACACTGAAGTCAGCAAACAGAGCCCCAGCTCAACCGTTTACTCAATCCACATATTCAGCTCCCTTACTGGATGCTTCTGACCATTAAAACAGCTGGAAGAATAATCACCACCCCAAGAAACCTTTGCATTGCTCAACTCCATTGCTTAGTTCTGGAAAACATTTACTCTAATATCCAAACCCTGTTAAGCAAGGAAGACAAGTAATTAACAAAGTTTGGCTACTTGGTGCTGTTCCTGTCAGGTATGACAGAAGCTGGGTTCACTATTTGAGCTCAGAACTAAAATGTAAATTTTATCTTAAAACTGTAACATACTTAAAAAGCAAAAAACTATTAAGAAACATTTAAATTACAATCATTTTAAAATCTGGCATTCTCAGTTATACAATTAACATTTCTTTTTTATGGACCTCCCTTTATTTTTTACATACCTCTGTATAGTGAGGCTGCATGGAATGAGAGTCAGTAGAAAAAAGGCATTCCAGGAACTCCATATTTCCAATGGATAAGTCAGTACTAAAACTTCGAGAGGCAGTCCTTTGTCTTTGTTCATAAGACACTTTGATGCCAGTACCTATAAACCTGAATTATTAAAATTATGAATTATTAGAAGTAGCATAAACAATAACAATTATGAAAAGTCATGACTTAAGTATGTAAAAAAAGGATCACTACAATCCTTTTAAAATCATTTAAAGCTCTGTAATTTCTCCAAAACTATGAAAATATCTAATTATTACAGATTTAGCAATAAAGACAATGGAGCTCATGTTACACATCAACAATGGTCAGCATAGAGAAATTTGTAAAGCACATTTTAGACATCTAACCTGAGGTGCAATTCACATAAAACTAGCATCCTTAGATTGACAAAGAAAAAGTCAAATGTCTCACAAAGTCTAAATTACATACATAGGGTAAAAAGAGGGATATACACTCTTAAATATTTTACTTCATACACTGTACTGGGATGGTAAAAACTTCTGCAAAGGAAAGACTGTTGCCTGACTTTATTATCTTGTTCACACTTAGCCTTTATCCCTACTGATACAATATTTTGCACTAAGTAAAACCCTAAGCTCCTTCAAGCAGTAATCACTATATTGGGATAAAAATAGTCCAGTAAATCACAGCTATTTCTAAAGAAATAATTTACTTAATGATTCTTGACTCTTTAGACTTCTGTCATAGAAACTGTACCTAATTTAATTCATCTATTAAAAAGCTAGGTGATTTTAATGTTTATTCTCTTTTCTTCTTCTGTTTTAATTTAAAAAAAAGAAAAGTCTTGGACAACGGATGTCAAAATTCAAGACTATTTTGAAATTAATAAAGAAGTCTAATGCAATTCAAATATTAAGTTACACAATTCCTACGGAAATAAACTTACTTTATTCAACTTTACTTAAAATATATTTTTGTTAATTATATTTATTAATAAGCAAAGTTATACCTAAGGTGATCATGAGAACAAGCTTCTGCAAATACTTCTCGGAAGGACAGAAAATCTTCTGTTGAAAACTTAACTGGCTCAATCTTTTCTATTCGGGCAAAGAAATCCCGAGCCATTGGTGTCAATGGGTTAAGGTTCAGTGAACTTTCAGGAGGGGGTAAAGGGTCAATATGAAGTACAGACACTGAGAAAGTTCCAACTGCCAGTCTAAAAAGTAGCTCAGGTCTGGATTCATCCACAGAAACAGATCTGGATGGAATAGCTGAAATACAAAATTAAGTTCACGTAATTTTTCAGCAATAATACATTTATAAAATCATCTTACTTTTGATTTTCATTTCTTTTTACCAAGTTGCTGCATAACAATTCATTTTCGTAATTATCTAGGGAGAACTACCTATCTGTTGTTACTTACATGTCCTTCTTAAGGAAGTCTGGTGAACCATATTGGCTGTTAGTGAAGAACCTCTTGCAGGCTGTAATTCTTGTTTGTTACGATCAAGAAAATCACCCCAAGTCGGTTGCAGCTGAAACAAAAATATATATGACCTTAAATTTGCAAAGAGTTGTTAGACATTAGATCAAACATGAATAATAAGGTAAATGAACAAAAAACTCCAACATGCATAAACCAACAATAAACAATCAACAATCAGTTCATGGAGAATTAATGCTCAACTTATCAATGTAGACATGCTTTACTTTGGGGTACACTTTTTAATTCCATGAGCATCTATACCCACACATTTTTAAAGCTGAAATTGCACTCCCCATGAGCATATAATGTCTAGTTCCACAACTATTCTCCACGGTTTTCATTAAGGAAAACATTAGGTACACAACAGATTTGGGAAAGATGGTCATTAACAACAGCGCAGTTTTTAAGTTGTTCGAGGAAAAATTTAATACAACAATTTCATACAACATTGCCTGTGTAATCTCTATTAAAAGAAAACCAGGTGGCAAACATGCAGTAATTAAAAAGAAAATAAATCATAATGCATCCTATATAAGCTTCAAGACATTTGAAAACACATTTCCTAGCTTAGTAGGCAAATAAATGAGAATAATTACAATATCATTTCCATAGCAGAAAAGGAATACTATCAGCTGTAAACATTTCAACTGTTCTAGAATTTTGCAACAGTTCCTGATGTTGTAAAGAATGCAGCAATTATGCAACAGTTCCTGACAGAAGTGTTAATTTCTAAAAGATTCCAAATGCAGTTAATACTATACCACTGTAGTGCTCAGTGGAGATCCTGCTGGCGTAGTTGTGTATGTACTAGTTAAAGACAAGTCTAGATCCATCGTTGGAGGGTCTCCAAGAGGTGGAAGAGAAGAAAGGCTGTGAGACATGTCCATTTCAGCCATTGAGAAGAAAACTTCTTCCTCTAATAAAAATCACAGATAGAAAAGAGTTATTTTCTAATTAAAAAAATAACTTTACTTCTAACAGAAATGAATTCCTAAGTCCAGAAATCTAACTGCTAGACAGAATAACCAGCTAAATACATCATTTACAAAAGTTCCAAGTTTTCTTGACATGAGACTAGTACTGTCTATGAAGAGATTTAAATAAAAATCAAAAGGCAAAAAACTCACTAATATTATATCAGTTAAATATCTCATTTTCATATTCAAGTTGGTATCATTTCTATAAATTCACACATTCTCATTTGATTTTGACAAATCAAAGTATTTCACATTAAAAATAGCTAGCAAAAAAGTATTCACATAAAATCAGACAAACACAAGTATTATTCTAAATGTAATTTCCTCAACCACGCATTTGAAAAGGTGTTACACTGTGGTTTTTTTAGCATGTTGCACATTATCATTAACTGAACAGTTTTAATGAAATACTGAATCAAGTCTACCCTGATACCTAAACTAGTTGCTAATTTTTTACTGAACTTTACAATTAATGGCATATTGTTACATTATGTCAAAGTTATTTTAATACATAAATTGGTAAGATTAAAAGATGAACAATCAATTTAAACAATCTTAACAACAGGTTATTTGCTATTTTGCATCATCTTTTATACTTGCCACGACTAGAAGGCGTTCTGGCACTCTCTGTCTCATAGAAGCTTTGTTCAGATGATGCTCCTGCAGATAAAGACTCTTTTCTTAAATAACGTTTCAACTCCATCTGAATCCGATACTCATCCTCCTGTTGCATTGGCCGGTTCTTCCTATCTTTATTTGACAATTCTATCCTGCTTAGACTCTCTAGATTCAAAAAAAGGACAGAAATCCTACTGTAATTTCCTTAACAGTATCCCTAAAAAAATTCAAAAATTAATCTGAAAATGAATCCTTTTTGTATATATATGCATCCGTATTTATATATACATCTGTTATATATCAGATGTGTATATTTGTGCATTTTGTTGGTTTGAAGGTTTTACTTGTTCAGAACAGATTATTTTCTCCCTAACTTCATTAACTTCACATCTAATGAAAATATTTCAAGGTTATATATGCAGTGTGTTGGCTTATATTATGCATACATTTCTCTTCTCAGTCAGGATTAGGGACTAAGGCCTCTTAAAGGTTCTACTATTAAGGAATTATTAAAATTTCAGGTTTGAAGATGACACACATGGGAAACTGTATGTAATGCTCCTCCAATTGTCCAAAAACAATTAACATGTCCAATAAAACAAGTATATCAGTATTACAAGAATATTAAGCACCTACCCAGGATATGACAAATCTTTCAAAAAGATTAGCTACCCTAGCAAGTGTCGTTACATAAAATAGATGAGGGGAACAAACCAAAATACTCTCATACTTCTACTGCAGTAGTTGAAACACTGCTCTTAAATCTTCACAAATACAGACCAACAAACTCATCTACTGTCTGTTCTATATTTTCTGTGCCTGTCACTAAAACATAGGACAGAGAACCTAAGTTCCTCTTGTGAAACAGAAGCTACAAGAACCAGAATTGGTTTGGTCTCCTAATTTTCTTCACCTAGTGTGGATGCTAAAAAGCAGGAGCAGAGGAATTTTCCAGCTGCTGAAGCATTTGTGAAGTTTTTCCTTTCTCATGCTTTAGCTGAGAAACAGTGAAAGACCGTTCTGTAAACTAACTCTTTATCTTGCACCTGGCAAGGTCTTGTTTTATCTTAGAAAATATTTTGAAATAGGTGTTATAGCTTTCAGCCAATCACTCTGGGAGGTGTAGGGTCAAGCACCCAATAATGTAATTTCTCTTTTGAGATCCATGCTATAAAAAGATGGGTTTTGGCATTAAAGGGTCGGCTTCGACCATATTTCTCTGACCTGGAGTCATGTCGTTTTTTGCCGTCCCTGTGCGCAACAGTGACAACCTACAATTTCCTCATTTCTTGTACTATTATACAGTCATGTGTCAAGCCTTATTTGTTGGGGTTTTTATTGCTAGATGTACAATTTGCCACTGAAGACAATAAATTGATCACAGTCCTAACTCACAGCAGCTACAGAACATTTTATTGATATCAGATAAAAACTCATAGTAATGTACCACCACAATTTTTTTTCAACTGAGGAAACTTGTTTATCTTGCAAAGATTATTTTTTGTTTCTTTTAATACATATTTAACTTCTACAGAATGCTCACTTGCCTGGTCCTGCAATAGCTGCTACCATGTCCAATAGAAGATGAACCTGCCTTGGCGACAGAAACAGATGTATAGAATCTACTTGTCCATCTATATCCAACTAAAAAGAAAAGGAAAGAACACTGTCAAGAACACTCAAGGAACTTTTCTTTACATGACTTGAATCAATTATTTGGATGAATCAATTATTTGGATAATAGATTTTTATGCTGGAAAGAATACAGTCATTCCATCAGTATCTTCATCTTCTATAAAACAGCCAGAAACTTAATTTTCTGTTTCTTCCAACTGGTAGTTTGGCAGGATAGATGCAGATGTGTCATTGACTATTAGCTTAAAATAAATACACGATCTCATAACAGAAAAAATCAAGAATTCTATTAATCTGCTAATTGTTTTTTTTTTCCTTTAATAATTACCAAAGCAATAAAAAACATAGTTTTACTTACTAATTATGAGATATTCAAGTAAGCACCTTCTGAAATAGACCTTAAAACTATAAAGGTCTTCTGTTTAGTATATTTATACTTTTGAAATTGGCAGCATTTCTCTATTTCACACGAAGAAAAATATTATTTTACTTTTCAAGGACTCAGCTGAATAAACAAGAACAGTTAAAGATTGACTAGAAATTGCTGGATGTAAAAAAAACCTCTTCTCTACTGCAGTAAAAACTTTATGCTTTCCATAAAATATGGTACACTATACAAGACAGGTCAACAGCCGATTTAAAAAGTGGAGAGAAGGGGAATATATTACACAACTTTACCTATATACTCACTTCTTTAGAAAAAATAGGGCTTTATTTTCAACTGCTTTGCTTCCTGTATCTTTATGTAAAAGTCAAATAAAATATTAATTTTACTAGTAGCATTTAAATATGGCATTTTTATTTGATTTACTATAGATTTCAACATAAAAATTTAGAAGTGGAAATGTTTGTGTTTTATAATGCTGCAGTCTAATCAATAATTTACAATTTACTTGTATTGTTGTAGAAAGTTATACCCTTTTAAAACCAAAGTGATTTTAAGCAACCACCAGTTAAACATTCCAAACTTATGTGGGCAAATCAGTCATAGTTCTACAAGAAAAAAAAAAAAAAAAAAAAAAAAAAAAAAAAAAAAAAAAAAAAAAAAAAAAAAAAAAAAAAAAAAAAAAGAATAGTAGCAAGAGATTCATGAAAATAGAGTAACTTTCTCAGAAGTAATACCA
Organism: Corvus brachyrhynchos; assembly: GCF_000691975.1. NCBI lineage: Eukaryota > Metazoa > Chordata > Aves > Passeriformes > Corvidae > Corvus > Corvus brachyrhynchos. The sequence continues at coordinate 6,637,658 of NW_008237222.1, forward strand.
ATACATAAATTCACAGAACAGAATCAGAGAGTCATTAAGGTTGGAAAAGACTTCTAAGACCATCAAGACCAACCTTCAACTGAAAACCACCATGTCTACTAAACCATATCAAAGTGTCACATCTACTTGTTTTTTGAACACTTAAATTCAGTCTCTCTCTAACATACAGAAATTCTCATTTAACAGATTTCAGTGTGCCCTGACTCACCTGGCTACCATGAAGATGTCTTTTTAGACATTCTTATTTGTTTAGAATGTAAAGAATCTACATAATGACTAAAGTGATTCTGCTCCCTTGAGAATCCTACACCTTTTTCATATGTAATAGAAGAAAAAAATCCTACAGAACTACTCATTTAGTTAAAGACCAGGAAAGCATGACTAACCTTAGCTCCAGGAAGGACTTCATTTTGCTTTAATGTTAGGCTTAACTCCATTCTACCAATCAGCTTACAGATCTGTACAGGGTCAGAAGGAGTAATTTCTGGCAAGCTTCTTGTTAGTTGTGGATGGGGTTCATAAATGATTTTTGGATTCCAGCTAGGTGAAAGCTTTGGTTCAGTTGCCTTAAAAAGTTACAGATAAAGGAATAAGAATGTATCCCATTTCTTAAGAAAAAAAAGCAAAACACAAGCATTTCAAATAAGCCTATCACACAAATAATCATTTTACAAACTAAAAATTTGACAATGACATTAAAAACATGTATTGATAATTGTGAAGAAACAAAGCACATAGAACGAGAAGCATTAGGCTTTTGGAAAAAGAAGAGCAAGTTTCCACAGAACAGTGAATTGCAGGGTTCTTAAATTTCTAGTTCCTAAAGTTGCAACCAGTACAATACATCCTAACTGCTACTCAGTCCTAAAGTCCATTTCCTTGCCTCTCCTCAAAATCAACAGGAACTGATTATAAAACTTACCAAACACAGATTCAAGTACAAGTTCAACTCCTGTACCCTTCAGAATTAATCTTATATATTAGTGTAACAATATATTCTTTCATCAATTTACATCCTTATATAATGTATTTATTTTTACCAGCTGTGTAGCTGAACACACTGGGGAGGACTTTGCTGATGCAGGAAACTCATCCCAAAAGAAAGAGACACCTGAGAGCTGCAGTAATTTGTGAGCAAAAGCTGTGGGCTGATGTACATTAATTCCGGAGCACTCATCTGCAGTTTCATCACAGTACATAGTTCTGGGAGACAAAAGAAAGGAAATAAACACAGTGGGTGCATGCAAATTGTTACTTCTCTTGTGCCTTTTAGCCTTTAAGTTTGTACATGGTCTCTCTCTTCGTACTAGTTACAGTGCTGCTCACTGTCATGAAAGGAGAACCCACCACTCTGTGGGAATTGGTGGAAATCTTAACTTTTCTATGGGACACCACAGGAAAACATGCTACCTGTGTGAACATACTTCAGAGAATACAACAACCTGAAGCTCATAAATGTTTAAAACCAAATATATTTCATTAGCAATTCTCAGTAAGCATCAATTTTATTCTATACTGATCTCAATACTTTCCAAGAAAGTATGATTACAGTCTCCCACAGGTTGAGAATAATCTACATTAAGAACATGTACAGTATTCATGTTCAAAGTAATTACAGAATTCACACGGGCTCTTTTAAAAGTCCACTTAAGACCTAAAATCTTTCAGAGTTTTGTTGGGTTTTTTTTTTCCAGGACTGTACCTTTTTTTCTGAAAACATTTAAAGTGCATTACTCGAAAGGGTCAGGTCCCTTTTCTAAATTGAAGAGATGGCCTGATTGGCCAACAATATACACTGGGTGTTGAACATCTGAGAAATGCTATTCATTAACTGTAGAAGTTGATGAAAACATTTTTGTGGGAAAAACCACAACTCTTCCAATTTAATGCTTAAATATCTTTAGTATAAACATGTTAAGTGGAATCTGAGTGAGGAAGATGCTCACTGGCATTATAAAAGAGATGCTCAAGAGCTAGTGTCTAACTGTATACTAAGAACATGTGTGCATGAGTATAATGTACTTTACAGGAAGTGGCAAAAAGTGCCTTAGGAAAAAAAACCATCCACAGATTTTAAAAAAAATGTTTACCTTTCAACTCTGATTTCAAGCGCTGTTCCACTTTTAGAGTTTTCCGGCACATGTTCTATTCGCAACACAGTATCTAAAAAGGTAACTTTCACCCTTCTTAGAACTTCAAAGAGAAAACAAAAAAATACAGTGTAGGCAATTAAGTCAAGATACTAAACAATTACTTTTGTAACCATATTAAAGAGCTTTGATTTTGTTTAAGTTCTCAATATTTATTTCAGTGAAAAGAATCAATTGAGTTTAATAAGGTAACAAGGCTTCAAAAGACAATACAAACACCTGTTAAATGACCGATATGTACATCCACAGCATACAACTGCTCTTTAAGGCTCAGATATTTGAGCAAGTGACAGCTCAAACCATGTTTTTCTGTAGCTCAGTGTGGATGATACTCAAAGAAAGTAACACCTTCATTGTACACCATGTCTGAACTATTAAACATTGCTGCAGCAGAACACTGCCTGGACTGAGTGATTCCATCTCGAGATGGGATTTTAAGTATTTCCCTCAGCTCAGACATTTCTGCACTAGGTTTTCCACCACATAATGTGGTCATAAGCCCTTAGTTTCTTTCACTTAGAAAAACCACCTCCTACAAAAACCAGTTTTTGAAGTACTTCTATCAACATGGTGTGATTATGGAGATGCATAAAACATAACAGGTCAGCTTTGGATAAAAACAGCTGAAAAAACATTCTCCATTTCTCCTTCAACAGCATCACTATTAGCAATTGATTAATTACACTGCCATCTCCAAAACTAAGATATGTCATCAATCCTTCAGGCACAGATTTAGCTGGATTTATTTTGGTGGAAACAAACACCAACTTGCCCTGAAACAGAGTTCAATCTGTCCACTGAGGGAAGTATACAAATATTTTAGTAGGTAAATGGGGCTTTTTTCCCCACTTCAAAAGCAAAATCAACTGTCCTGCCTTCCTCTTTAGATTTTACAAGCAATGCTAACAAGTGAAAATTTGTCAGGTAAGCTATGGAAATTGAGATGCCATTTTGTAAAACTGAGACACAACATAAACCAATTAAATCTCAGACATTAATTCAGATCTCAATAATTGATTCATACCTGTTTCAATAGTTTCTGCAAACTTCTCAAGTCCTTCAAAAGGCTGGGACCCTTCTCCTTGTTCATCTGTCAGTTTTTGGTTAAGACACTCTTTTGCAAGCTGCATACTACTGGTCATAAAACTTGACCAATACATGGGCTCAGATCCAGATGCTGTGGAGTAAAATAAGTCTTAATAAACTAAACTATGAACATTATGAAACTATAAAGACAAAACAGAGCAATACATTTGGCACACCCAGAAAAGAGTTTCAACAGCTTAGTAAGAAGTCATACTTAAAACCAAATTTAGTTACAATCTCTCATTATAGACTTTACTAATTTAAAATTAATGTAATCTATTTAGACGGCATTGGTAAGATTTTGGTATTTGAAAACTCAGTATAAACAAGATGAAATCAGGTAATCAACAGTGTAATCAATTTTCAGCAGTGGTTTAAGTAATTTAAACAATTAAATAATTTCTGGAGTTCTTTTACTATATTGGTATGTTTTTGAAGGCATAATTGGCAAAATGAAGTAAGTCCTATTTTTAAGAATTATTTCAAGGTTTCGTATTCCTCTTGAAACATATACATCGCCATGGAGAAACACTAAGCAAGGTTAAAGATGTTGTCTTAGCATATTAAAATGTGTTTTAAAAGCCTAACACAGACCTGACATAGTAAGTAAAATATAATAAAATCCAAGAGCACAGCAGGTGCTAAGCTGAACAAGTTTTTCATCAGCCAGATTAACTTAATTGACAGTGCATTCCTATCAGTTAATGCCAAGGCCATTCTGAGCAAATACTATTAAACTATGGATTAGAAAAGTTAATCAAATGCAACTAGCACACTCTAGTATAGGCAGACAAAAATAAAACTACAAATACAAACGTGTTAAATAGGCAAAACATTTCAGTTAAGCATTCAGGTCTGGAAACATCCATGTGGCTATAGATGTGTGATAAAACCAGCACCGTGGGGTTTTTTCTACACTGTTTGCTCTATTATAAAGCACTGTGCGTCAAAGAGAACTAATTGGATGCAAGTGAAGCAATAGTAGTTTCTTCCTAATACTACCATTCCTTCAAAAGCAATAATCTTACATCAGAAAGTAACATAGCTCAAAACTTAATTCCAGTTAAACAACTAAGGATGAAGTGTAGAGTACATGTAAGCAAATAAGTCATTTAAGGTAACTTGCAAAAGACAAGAAATAGGTTTTATGCATTTTTTTCTTCCTTATTTGTTTAAAAAAACGTTTTCTTCTATTTTCTCTATGCTACAAGAAGGAAACCAAACTAAAATCCTTCAGACATTCAAACAATTTTCACAACTAAAAATGCACTATGTGTTAAACAGAATTTATGGAAGTTTGATGACCAGTAAAAGTTTATCACGAGAGCAATCTAAACTAGATCAGTAACAAACATCTGGATACAGACAAGCTAGAAGAACTCAGACAATCCTCTCAGCATTATAATAGAAGGTAGTATTTCAGTCATTATTTCAGACTGTGATAGCAATTAAACTGCATTTGTTGTTCTCTAAATATACAAGAAGAGGCATCTTTTAGCCTAAAGTAGTCAAAGAAAGCCAGAAGCTCCATAACCTCCCTCCCAGTCCTACACTATGGTGTTGTCCTGCTGCCACCCAACAGCCAGCTACCAACGCTGCCTCACAGCACCGCGCAAACAACACCCAAAAACACCAGCTGCAAAAACTCCTTCCCACACTTCCATATCTATAGTTCTTAAACAGCTTGGAAGACATACAACAGTAGGAACATTATAAGCATTTTAAGTTATTTAACAGAGCAACAACTAATTGAGTTGACAACCAACTGACGCACACCTGAGAGTTTCTTTATTAATTCTCAATCATTAAGGTATGGAAACTAAATGACATTTTAAATAAGGCTAAGAATGGACTAAAGCGAGGGTAGACTTTTGACTCTGAAAAACTGTAAAGAATCTTCTTTTTTAAAATAAAAAAATAAGCCTACCAAGCCTTGGCCTTGGCCTGAAGACCATCTCTAATCCTTTTACTTCTAATGCACAGTTATCCTGCAGCAATGACCCCCACGGGACAGATAAAGAAATTGATTGGATAAATCCATCTGTGACTTCCAGAGGTGCATCAGCAGACTCCAGGATCTCATTAAGACACTAGAAGACAATAAAATTAAAATTAAAAATCACAATGTTTTTTAAAATCACATTCATAATTTTGCATCTAACAAATAAAACTCTTTGAGGCTACTAGAAAATTAATTACACTCCAACAAAAAAAAAAATAAGACACTTTCAAGTATTTCAATTCCATTGCAGTGTAATGCCATCCAAAGCAAAAATAGCTTTCAGAATAACACAGATTGCTCTGTGGTAGCTGCATAATCTGTATTTCTGCATTATACAAAAAAAAAAGTCTGCTAACTTACTCTGATAAATACTACAGTACTAACAAAAGTTAATCTGTTCTTTCTTTGGCAGTACTTGAAGAAAACTGTAAGCAGGCTGACAGTAAAAGCACAAAAAGTACTTGGTTTCTGTGATAGGAGTATTTCATAGCATGTAATTTCAGTGTAATGATTTCTCTGTGACAGTGGAACAATGGACCCAAACAATCCTCTCTTGCTGTGTAATATATTTGCCTTTTCTAAATCATGTCTTTTATAGTGGCATTATTAACACTGCTACCATCAAGTTGCCCAAACTATCAGACCAGTTCTAATGTAGTAACTTAGAATTTTCAAGTTTTCCACAATCCTTAGAAGACTCCCTTGTTTCTCTATATAGGTTTCATTACAACCATATAGATGAAACATATTCTTCACATTTATGCTAAAAAAGGGGAGTTCCTGCCTGTGCTTTGATTTAAAAATGCAGTTAAAACTGAAGTTCTTAGACAAGAAGTACCCAGGCTTTAATAAAACAAATCCCAATCCTATTCACATACCGAATTCATTAAGTGCGACTTTCCAATATAAACAGGACCTTACTAAAGACTGGGGTTGTAATAATAGGACATAGGACAGGATCTTCAACTGGCAAGAAAAAGTGTGGTTTTGACCTTCCTGAGTTGAACAAGGCCATTGACTTTACCTGAGAAAATGCGTAAGTTCGACATCACAACTTTTGAAAAAAATAAGGATTTAAAAGTTGTTTTCCATTTTAATTGTATTTAAAATGTTGCTCCAATTATACAGAAAAAATTAAAAACAAAGAAAATAAGTTTTCAGAAAATTACATTTTTAATTCTTATGTGTCCAGGACCAACTTTCCCATCGTATTAACTTGTTGCTCTCCTTATGCTCTTAATAACTTTGCTTTTAGCATTTTGTTTGCCTTGCATGTTCAGCTTTTCTAGTTTCTGTTCCAAAGTCCACTCAAGCAGCAGGAAAAGACATCAACTTTAAAGAAACAGAACCTGAACAGCCCTATTGGGAAATTAAAATTTTATAAAATAAATAATATAAAAGCTCAAACATATTTGAACTTATATTTAAGAATTATACATGTGGCAATAGCATAAGATAGGGCAAAAATAATTATTAGAGATGAAAACCGTATTTTAAAATACCACAGGTTCATTTAAATTACTTGAACAAATTTACAAAGTAATTTGCTATAGCAGAAAGTAAGCTAGCTACCATATTTTGAATAAATCTGACTCGGATGTCTTTTTGCTACCCATGTGCATGGTGATAAAAATAAGTGTATTTTAGTACACTGCTTATTATTTTGAAATAGAAATTTACTATCTAAAAGTAAAAAAATTGAAGTACTCTTGAGCTAAATTGCTTCATATGCCCATGCCAGCTGTTCCTAGAAGGAAGTAATTAGAGCATTCCAAGTGAAATTTTAAAACTGGAGCATAGCCTTCACATCAGGACTTATTTCCACATTATTGACCAACAGTCCACAAAAGTAGTATTTAATGTATACTAAAATTCAACTACAAACACCATGCATTACATTTTGATTCTTCTAAACAGCCCAGGCCCCAAAAGGCAAAGGCATTACATTAACAGCCCCAGGAATTCCTACATATATCTACAATCTAGAAACACACAACGTTAGCTAAAATATCTACAGTGCTGCGATGAAGAGAAGTATCCACAAAAATGGATACCATGTACAAAATCCAGTCATCCTGGTGATTCACTGAGAACAAGGTTACAATGACTAGGGGGAAAAAAGAGCTGTAGTACTTCCGCGAAATCTGCTTTTGCAATCTGTCATACATGCGAGTCACGTGCAGAGAACCTCAAACGCGACATTGTTTACAAGAGGAACAGAAAAATGCTGATCCACAAACGGGGAGGATCACCGAAGCATTACTGCATATTCACTTAATCACTGTGCATACGTGATGAACACTTCATTTAGTACCGCCCCGTAAATGCTTTGTTACAAAGTATTTTACACTTTAAATAGCATCACTTCGACTCGCAGAGCGCTCGATACCCACTAGAGGGCATAGCAACTCCACTAAAGCGAGGCAGCCTCACTGCAAGCCTGCCACAGAAAACAAGCTGCGGACACAGCCAGAAAAGAAGGAAACAAACCAGCGAACAACAAAGTCCACACTCAAACACTGATAACACTGATCATTTCCGCAAGCGTCCGTCCCCTACCACTTTCAAACATATTTTCACACAAACAACTGGAAAAGCATTACTTGAAAACTCACATATTGCGAAGTATTTTAAAATGTACCCTCTGTGGCCTAACACCAACCAGTACATACTCTAATAAAAATGTGTTTTGGAAAACAACAGAGCAAAGGACCTAGTTCATTATCTATGTTACGCTGGAAGTCAGTGACTGATATACTGCAGTGCTAAAGGCTCCTCATGACACACACTCGATTGACAGGTAGAATTCAGTGACATTGGCTTAAACCAATTAAACCTTTACAAAATATTACAAACACGGTAATCCAAAGGTCTGCCTTTACAGTAGGCTGGAAAGATACATATCTGCGTATAGACGCATACATGTAAAAAAACATACATGTGAGGACTGGAGCGTGACAGGCCACCTGCTAAGCAAACTCCAGCTAAAATCAGCTTTCTTTTTGTCAACAAGTACTTTCACCACTACAAGACTAGAGAACAGTCTTTAGAGATCTACACAGACTAAGGTCAGCATAATACTATCATTAAGAACCAAGATGTCTCCAAGACAAAGACAAAGCATAGGTACCACAGGGATTACTTTGTTTTCACCATCTCTAGTAGTCAGTAAAAATACTCCTCAGTAACTACAGGGATTTCTGGTAGTTTGGGCTACATTAGCTCATTTTCTCTGAAATAACAGCAGCTATTGCCTTCTTTTAGTTTTTGTTTCCTTTCTCATAATTAAAAATTATGCAATCGAAGCGTAGCTAGAAAAACATATCTGTAACAAATGTCCAGATTTTTTTTTTTTTTTCCTTAAGTGCTGGCATATCAAACAACAGTTCCCTGGAATAAATGCTAATTATGGTTATAACTTTTTGCATAAAGGAGGCTGGGTATTGAAAATACAGTGGGTGGCAGCCGGGGGCAGAGAATCAGCTGGTCCCTTAGACGCAGCAGGAGCCGAGGGGGTGAAGCGCCAGCATCTCTTACCCACTTATCCAGAGGGACCTGCGTCAAGGAGCCAGTGCCCTGGTAGAGATCCAGGCTGAGTTGTTCCAGGCTGAGCTTCTCCTGCAAGAAGTGGCCCAGGTACCTCTGCAGCAGGTACCTGCAGGCTCTCTTCTTGATAGACTCCGAGAAAGGCCACGGCATGGCGGCTGCACGCCGGGGGCCGCGAGGCCGGGCGGCAGGATGGGGCTGGGGCCGGGCGGCGGGCGGGGAGCGGAG
>NW_008237222.1:6647177-6651647 GCF_000691975.1 Corvus brachyrhynchos
CTGGCGTTGGGGGGTGCGCTCCGGGGGGGGGCGGGGGTGTGGTCCCTGGGAGCGGGAGGCTGCGCAGCGTGGTATCCAGCTCCGCTGTTGCCTTCAGCTTCTTCGAAATTTGTTTGTAGGTCCAAGGTGGGATTTGGCAGTAAGCCGTGGATCTCGTGGAGTGAATGTCCCGCATGTTGCGATCGGTGATTGGCAGCCCCCATTTCCTCCTGGCAGCAGTGCTCAGCTACCAGAGCTCTCGGGGCAGCGTCCCAAGGGGCATTCCCTGCTGTCTCAGCCTGGTTCCACGGGTGTCAGCTGAAGCCTCCTGGCGACGCTGGCATCCGCGGTGCCACTGCAGGAGCCGTGGCGGTAACCCCGCTGGGGCTGTCCCGTTTTGGTACCGGTTGCTCGCAAAGACCAGCAGACTGTGTCTCTGAAATGTATCGGCAGTTGTGCCTAAAAGATGAACAGGAGCTTTATTCTTTGGTGACTGTAACAAATAGCTGCTGTTAATGCTTAACGTCTCTGATAATCCATTTAATCCGCAGACTTTTCTAAGTCTTCCTTATATTCACCAACAGTAGGTTTTTGTTTTCTGCAGCTATTGATTTCAGTTTTTCCAGGCATGACTTGTCTTCCTCCTGCATTTGGATCAGCAAAGGGCAGAATTAATGACTGCTGAATCATAACAGAGTCTTATACAATAGAATGCGAGTTAATTTGCCTAAGAAAAACTAGCTTCGGTGATACTGGTACCACTTTTAAATGTTCGGGTAGTCTTCTTCAGGACTTATTCTGAATATCTCGGGTTTGAATTCTCTAGATTGTCATTTCATGACTTACGGAAGTCATTGGGTCTCATAGTTTCCTTTTCTTTTGGACAATATTAAATATGTCTGCTTAAAATATAACTTGTGTTTTATGGTGTTAATATCTATTGAGTGCAGTGTTATAATGAATCTAAAATAAATGTTTCTATGTGCAGAATGGAGACTGATTGCAATCCTATGGAGTTGCCCAATAATACAGGGTTTGAAGAGGATTCTGATTATAGAGACTTTGAAGGAACAGATGTGAAAGATATGAGACTAGAAGCTGAAGCTGTTGTAAATGATGTTTTGTTTGCCGTCAGCAACATGTTTGTGTCAAAAACCCTTCCCTGTGCAGAGGATGTGGCATATATCAATGTGGAAACCAGGGAAAGGAACAGATACTGTCTGGAGCTCACTGAAGCAGGACTCAGGGTAAACTAATTTGTTTATAATTTTTTAAACTTCTTTGTTTTGAACGATGAGCATATTCAAAAGGTGCCTAGTAAAATACTTCACTGACAACCACACCTACTCCTCTTGTACTTTCATGAAAGCCTGATCTACATGTTTTCTTCTAGAAAAGGGAACTTTAACTAGTTACTTCCAACAAAGCAAGAAGGGAAGTTAATAAAAAATCAGGAATTTATGTAAGGTACAAAATGACGAAGTTAGAATCAGCAATTTGTTACAGGCATCAGTATTTGGGTTTCTCAGGTACGCAAAGAAGTCCATAATACAGCATCTATACATTTGCACCATTTGAAATTTTTGTACAGACACATAGATGTGAGTCTTCTTTTCAAAGATGATAATGAGGTATTTTACTAATATTCTGAGTTTTCGACAAAAGGTATATGAAATTGTCTTAAATACTGTATGACCAGTTAGCTCCATTGTAGAAAGCAGAGACTGTGATTTAAATCCAGTATTTTTGGTTCTCACGTTCCGGTACTACCCTGATTGGCAAAGTTAAATGTTGTGCTACGTGTGCCAAGGTGATCCATCACCACAGAAATTTAACCACCCAATTCTTTGTTGCAGGTAGTAGCTTATGATTTTGATCAGACTGATGACAGACTGCAAACTCCATACCATGAAACTGTCTACTCCTTGTTGGACTCTCTCAGCCCTGCATATCGAGAGGTGTTTGGAAATGCACTACTACAAAGACTAGAAGCTTTGAAGAAAGAAAGTCAGTAACGATTTACCCAGATAATGAGGAGGATTTAGTGCCAGAAGGAATTCTTAGTGTGAAGCACTGAGCTCTTCCTTACAAACATCTTGAGCTTCATTTCTTGCATTAAAGTCTACTTCCTATTAGTACATTATTATATAATGTTTATATGTTATAACAAATATATTATACAACATTTTGCTACCATGGATTTGCATATATCACAATGTTATTAAAAGCCACTTTGATAAATAATGGAAAAAATTCTTGATTTTACTTTTTGTTGTAAATGAGCATGTAAGTTGCTCCATACAATGTTCAAAAACCTTGGTCTCCTTTCCAAGTCTTAGTATTCAAAACTAAAAGAGTAGAGACTGAATGTTATAGATATAAGTAGTAATTCTTTGTGCTTACTGATAATTTTCATGCCTTCTTTTTAAAATAGAAGGTAACTACTTGCTCTACCCAGTTACTGAAAAAATAGCTGGAAAGCTTCTGCAAAGAATTTCTGCTTGAATTGCTATACATAAATCTGAAAGTTCTCAGCTTTGTAGCAGGAAAGATTGTTCTTCAGCAGTTGAGCATTGCTTATATAGTGGCAGTATCTGAGTAAAAACAAGGCTCAGCGTTAATTGATCTGTTCTTGTCTATGGCAACCAACAAGCTCCAAATAATAAATGAGATGAACTGCTTATATATGAATGTATTGTCTGAACCACAAATGATTAAGCACAGAATTGATGGACTACACATTTCCTAAAAATTGTTATATATGTTGTATATATGTATGCTATACTGCAACTGTTTGAGAGGCTTGGGAGGCCTGTTTACTATTTTGAATGTGTGTTTACAGGATGTACAGGATATACGCAAGAGTATTTTTGCTTCAGCCTTTACTTTCTATAATACAGGACTTTGGTACTCCCAATTTTCACATTTTCTCCCTCAATTGTACAATGTCCTCTCTTAATCAATACTAAAGTAAGCACTGTAATGTTAATTGCATTGTATTGGTTTGAAACCAAAGGCTGTATGAAATTTGCTAAGACTAATACAAGCTGGAAGATATAACTTGTATTTTCTACTTAAAAATTGGTACAACTCTCTTTATAAATCTATTGTTCTGCTGTATCTTTTCAAGTATGTACTGAATGGTAGACTTTTTAAAAATTAGAGTTGGGTAGAAATGCTTGTACAGTTGAACTGACATTCTGGGACATTCATACTTTTTGTATTCTTCTATTATTCTGTATTTGTGTATCTTTATTTAAACAATCCTGCCATTATTCTTCTATGCTTTTGTGACAAGTACATGTAGTAGCTCTTTTGGAGCCACATTTAGAGATTTATTGGTTCTCACAAATTCCAGTGACTTCAGTAGAGCTATGTTGACTTCTACCTGCTATGGCTTAGTCATATTGATCAGACAAGCCTAGTGAAGCTTTTGTAATGGCTTTGGGTTAGCAGTGTGCAACTATGACAAGACAACTGTCATTAGAGCTTCTGTTTTCGAGAGCTTAATTTCTTGGTTATTATCTTTTTGGGTTGAAACTTCTGAAACTACTCCTCTGCCCTAGGGTAGGCTTCCATGCTCCAAAAATTGTTCATAGGCTCTCTTTTGCACACAGGTCTGTGGCATGTGGTTAGTCCTCTGTGAGGAGAATGTACTTTAGCAAATTTATATTCGAATATTTTTCCTTACAACTGATTTACTTGTTCAATTTCAATGACTAAAGAACTAAATAAATGGACCGGTGCGTTGCAGTTTTCTTGTGGGGGGTGGAGCTACTGGTAAGTGGGGAGTGAACAACTGAAGTCATGCCCTTAGAAAAAATTTAAATAGCTGTCAAGTATTTGGAAAACTGACTGCAAACTTGTATCTGCTGAAACATTGTTTTTTCATGACAAAGTGACTGTAAAGAACTTGGGCTGTTAGAAATCGAAGTGGAAAAATGCCAAAGTAATGTTTCATTGCTAAATTGGGGGGGGTGTTTTTGGTTTTGTTGGGTTGGTTTTTTTGGTTTTTTGTTTGTTTGTTTTTGTCTTAGAGGTCTTTAAACCGTCATTTTGTGTGCTTATTATAAGCATACTTTCAAAACACGTAATTTGTAGGTTAACAGAAGAAACTTGTGCTATTTCTTACAACTATATTGCAGCGTTAACCCAAAAGTGGGACAACAATGTCATTCCACCACTTCTGGGTCACTGAGGATGACCAAAATGCTCTCCCATGCCTGCCCTGGGGCATTGCTGCCCCTATGGACGGAGCGTCTCTGCAGCACTGACGAGGGAGAATTTCAAGAGGTTCCTTCAGCTGCCAGTAGTTTCCACTGTCCGGAGCCCTGAGTAAGTGGTGCTGATGCAGCTGTAAACTGTGAGTCGCCTAAGCAGCTCCAGAGCCTGCCTGCTCTCGGAAAGGACGGCTGATAACCTAATTAAAGTCTATTTTTGTCTCGGCAGCACCACACAAGTGTCCCGGACTGAGAGTGTCCCTGGCCGGGC
>NW_008237222.1:6651861-6659013 GCF_000691975.1 Corvus brachyrhynchos
AGCTGAAATAGCTGCTGAGGAGAGGGACCGGAGCAACTAAAGCGTTAAGACAATGGGCAGGGAAAATAAAGAGCTGGGAGCAGGAGGTGTGGATAAAGCGGGTCGGGCGAGTTCAGGCAGCAGCTGATCGCTGTGGAGGCCGATAACCAACATTCCTGTGAGGTAACCCCTGCCCGAGAGGAGCCAGGTGCGGAGCGGAGATCCAGGGACTCGCCAGCACCTTCGGCTCTGAGGCACAGGGCACAAGACAAAACATTCCAGCTGCGGCTGAGCAGTCCCTAAGGTTTTCCCTTCAATGGGAAGCTGTTTCTGAGTCGCATTACCAACAACAGGAGCAGGGCTGGTCATACGGTGCTGGTGTCTTCTCGGGATCACGAGAAGCTGTGTAGGGCTCAATAGGTATTTGCATACAAATTGCGTGTCTTGTATATTGCAGTATTTATCCAGCTGTGTTGTTGGTGCGACCCTTGGAAGCCCAGAAGAGGAAGAAGATGAAAATGGTTCAGATGTTGAGGTTCCCACTACCTCAAATGAGGAAATCTATGAAATAGTGGGTACTCTTTCTAAACCAGGGAGTACTAATCCACGTTTTGCAAAGGAAACTTACGTAGTAAGTATGAGTCTTATTTCAGATTGCCATTAAGCAACATTAGGGATATCGCAAATCATGTAAAATGACCTGCACTAATAAAATGGTGTTTTGTTCCTGCTGGAAGCTGTATATATGTTTTATTCCTTCTGCTTCCTGTGTACGCTCTGGCTTCTTCTCTTCTAGGTCTGACACAGCAAATAGTACAAGGAAGGAACTCAGACAGAAAACAGATTGTGTCCTCTTCATAACTTTTTAAAAAAATCTATCTTGATGATCCACAGGTCTGCTTTCTTTTTCTCTCAAAGCTTACACCTCAAGTATTTCTCATCTTTTTTTTGTCTTTTATCACAATTTTGAAGGTAGTGGTGCTGGAATCAAAGTTAGTGTCCCCTCTGACTGTTCACTGAAATCACAGCTTTCACTAGCAGCTAATTGTTCTGAATACCTACATCTTTGTATAAAGATGTGTATGTCCAGAGTTGAATTAACTAAAGGAGGCTTGCTCTTATGAATGTGATTGCTTATTGCTTGTTTTAGTTTTCTGAAACTAGAATTGCCTCTGTCTCAAAGTGCTTATTATAAACTGATTATTATTCTTCTTACTGAAGAAACTTGTCAAATATTTGAAAATTTTTATTCAGGTGTCCATACAGCTGAACTGTTCAATCAGGAAATTATGGATGGCAGTATTTAGTTTTAACCACTGCTTTTGCCCAAAGTGTTTCCTGGATTTGCTCAAATTGATGTCTGATTGATACGGACAATCTGCAGACTTAATAAAAATTACAGGATGCTATCTTGCAAGGAAATGGACATTTTTTTAATGTCTTCTCCATTCTGCCAACTGATAGTTGTTTAAAATACCTGGACAAGTAACGGATACTTTTTGACACTCAAAAATGCACCAAAAATATGGATCCTAAAATACCATTAAGAGTCCATATTTTTGATCTCTGTTAATGGGTACTCTAAATTAGAATCTTCAGCATTTAATTTACATTTCATCAGCTTCCTTGTATCTGACAGATAAAAGTTTGATAACTACTTTATGAATAATTCCAACATCCTAGTGTTAGAAGACCACATTCTATCCAGAAGTTAAACTTGAAAAGGATGATTTTTTTTTTTTCCTAATGACAGAATCTAACTGTTTTTCCCTTAGGTCTCTTCTCGAGAAGCACTCTTAAGTCACTTGCTTGAGTGTGAAATTGTTGTATATAATATCACTGAGGATGTACACCAAATTGAGGAAGCAATGTGGGCTGCTTCTGGTTAGTATAGCTATACCTGAACAGAAATTTGGTTTCTATTCAGCCATCAAAATTTGACATAAATGTATAATGAAATGATCAGGGATTCATAGTTCACTTTAATATGGGTTCCTTGATGGAGAAATGCTGTACAAATTGTTTGGTTAAATAGCAAGGAACTGTGGAATGCACTGTCACATTCGGAAGGGAGAGAAGCTGACATGGAATGGTGCAACTCTTTAAATGACACATCTGTGTAGGCAGTAATTTCCCTAAATAACTGTCATGCATCTATTGCATCAGGAGGTGGGTAGAAAATTTGCTCCTGTGATATTCAAAGAATGTTTCAATATTTTATATAATTATTTTAAGATTATTTTTCTTAAAAGTCCAATAAAAAAATATTTGGAAACTTTCTCCTTATTGTTACTTCCAAATTCTAATAGGCAGCTGGAATCCTTTTATGGTGAGAGTGCAATATCATTCTTTATATGATAGCTAAACTAAATTATGCTTTCCTCTTTATAGTATGAACACTCAGACAAGAGAATAATTTGCATAACAAAAAATTCATTATTTTGCTTGATATTAAAATAAAATTTGTTTACATTCAGTAGCTTTTTTTTCCCTATCATGAAAAACCAACACTTTTTCACTTTCTTTCAGTATTTCAGCAGTCAATAAAGATTAATCATTTCCTAGTATAGATTGTTTTGTTGGGCATTTTTTTCCCCATGATATATAGCCCTGTGGAGATTATGTAAATTCCCAATAATCTGATTCTTTATTACCATTATTTCTCTATTTGTTATCTTTCCTGATTTATTATCTTTATTTGATATTAACTCAAAGAGTATTTGCTTAAAAAGATATATCACATAGAATATTGATATAAATGTCTATACAGGACCTTTATATAAAAGCAAAAATACAGTTTGAATAGTACAGTTTAAAACAAAATTCTTGCTTTCATTTAACAGCCCTACATAAGAAAATAGAGACTTTTGCAAAACAAAAGTTATTCATCCTCGTTTCAACAATAATGACCTGGGGAAATACCAAACCCCCTGACCCTGTAAGTAGTATCAAAACTTTTTTTTTGAACAAATGTTGCCATTTAAAGGAAAATATTCATTACATTCAAATACACAATGTATTTCAGGTGTGTGCTTCAATGATAGCTAATAAAGTGAGGTGCTTTTTAGGATTCTTTCACCCTTATTCACTACTTAGTGCCAAAATTGCTAAGTATAATTCACTGACAGAAAAGTTTAGGCATTGGGCTGTAATGATACAGAAAGACATAAGGAGATGCTTGGTCAAGAGGCAAGACAAATGCTAACCACAGGATGCACTGTCTTTCAGTCATTAAAAAAATCCCACATTAACTGCGTATCTAATGAAATATGTAATTAAAATAGATGCATCTTTATCTTGATATATGTAAAGTGTTTTCAGGAGCCATGTTGGGCACTTTGTAGTACACTATTGCAATTCTCAAATTCAGTGTTACAGAAATGGGGTTTTTCAACCTTGTGTAATGATATAGATAATAAAAACTAATGTTTTTTAAAATATAAAAAGTAGTTTAAAATCTTTTACTGTGAAATTTGAAATTGAACTAATGACATTTTTGAAAATGTTGAACCTCAAGTATCAAATTCAGAACCTTGAAGAGTTTCAATTGAACACAAAAGAGATTTTAAAGCACTTTTAAAGAACTTACTTTAACCATCTAGACCTTTAAAGATTGTTCTGTTTTAAGAAATATATAACAGTCACAGTTTTTTCTTTGTAGGAAAATCCTGAGACTCCTTTAAATGATGAAGATTTTCGCAAAAGAAAATCTCATCCTAGCTTTATGGATTACATAAATGCTGAAAAACACATTGCAAAACTTGGGAAAACTGTATGTAGAGAACTTTTTTATAAAAATAAGTTGTTTTGTTTTCTTATTTAGAGCTTTATCTTTGTAATGGAAATTATTGACCATGTGAATAAGTTTTAAGGGTATGTTCTTGTCTTTATAAATATCGATGATATAAATTATTAATAAAGTGTAGTAGTACAGAGAATACTATAATGTCTTTTGAAACCCAAGTGTATGCATAATATAAATCCCAAATTCTGTCCTTTTTTTGTCTTAGGTAGGTAGCAAGTCATGCTTATCTTAAAAAAATACAGTTTCTTTGGTTTTACCAGGGAGAATCAAAGCTGGGGTCTGTGTGTGGAAAGATTTGAGGAAGAAAGCTTGTAGAGGAATGGGATATTAGTACAGGTCTAAAGAAAACCAGCATCTTTAAGTATTACCAAGCTGTGTTTGTATTATGTCTCATTTAAGTACTAAGATGTTCTGGCCACACCTAGCATGTCCCTGGATAGTTTGTGCTCTTGGAGCAGAGGCCTTCTTGACTTTTATTCCACCCTATAATTCACTTTAAAATCACAGCCATAGAGCTGAGACAGAATAGCTAAAATATGTTATCACTTTTTATGTGTTTTAAAATCCCCTCCTTCAGCTTTGCTTGCTTTGATCTGATTAGACTATTAATCTTACTAGAGAACAGACTATGCCTCTATTTGTATTTAAGAACTATTATTAAATAAATACCAACAATGGCCCAGCTTGCAATTCAGGAAAATGTGAGCTGTTGTCATTAGTGGTGGAGTAGTGAGGAGGTTAGGAAGGCAACAAAATACATCAGATGATGAAGGTGTCATTTGGTCATTCTTTTTCTGTGTTAGGAGTCTCCCATAATCAATATAATTCAATGTCCATTGCAGAAATTTATCCGGCTAATAACAGGATGAAAAGAAACTTTTCTCTGATTCGAGCATGCATGTGCCATCTTATGCCCTGCTGAGAAAATAGCGCTAGAAATTATATTCTGTTCTACCATAGGTCTAACAGTACAGAATACAAGTAAAAATTTGGTTTACAGCTTGAAAAATTGGTGGTAAATTGGTTTTTCTAACCAATTTCTGTGCTAACATGGATTTATAAGACCATGGGATTAGTTTCACATTTGCGATGTTAAAAACATGAAAATTTTAAACAACATCCATCAAAGCCTGTGTTAACTTCTGCCACCGCCTAATATCCAGATGAACTACTGACTATTTTTCTGACTAGTCCAAAGCACTGAGTCACTGCATACCAGAAGTATTTATATAATTAGCTTCTAAGTGTTTGTCAGGCTGAACGTCTGTTGAGAAGACAGAGAAGCAGTACATGATAAAGCGACTTGAGTGTTTTCAATACCTACCTGCTGTAACCGTTTCAAATGGAGCCCTTTTCCTCCAGATCTCCAGTGACAGCATCAATGGGTATCACTGCCCCTGGGTAGTTTCTGTCAGCACTTTGGAATAGGAAGGCTCCAAAGCATCTGTTCTTCCCATGAAATCAGCTTTGGCTTCCTGTGACGGCTGGAGACTTCTGGATTACAGTCCTTACTTATTTCTAAATTCAGTGATATCTAGGGAACGTGCCATCAGTGGAAGAAATTACAGTGTTATCATTCCCTGCAAAGAACTCACACTAGAATTCATCAGTCTTGTCAGCCAGGTAGAGAAGCTCTTGCACCAAGAATAGAAGGTTTTGTAAGCCTTGTCTGTTCAGAGTGCAATTTAATAGAAGTTGTTTCTTATAACAAGATTTCACCTCTCTGTATTAGTGTACCTCTCACCTATTTTTTGATTTAAATTTATTGAGAGTTGAGTTCAAGAGTCTTTGCTTTTTATCCCTAGCAGTTTTTTGCTTTTACCTTTGTGGCATTCAGGGCACTCAGGCTGTGTTGCTTTTCTCAGAAGCTGGAATCTCCAGAGTTCTGCCAAATTCAGAATCCTTGAAGAAGTATCTGCCTACCAGAGGCAGATAAACTCTTAATCCCCCAGCTCTGTTCTCAGTGACATCACAGTTCCAGAATCCTTTTAGACCTCTTTCTCGCTTCAAGCAATGTATTAGAACAAAGCAAGCAAACAAGCGTAAAACAACCACAGCTGGAACTGATGATCCCAGCTAGAAAGTGACACCTAGTGGCTTTAATGAACTATACACGGGAACGTGACATTCCTTATCCGGGACTAAACATGCCAAGTGGAACAGCAACATGCCTAAGAACTGCCTTATTTTTTAAATTACCTATAGCCAAGTAACTTCAAGTAGTACCTTCTCATATGGGTAGTTTGCGACACTAAGTAAGTATTGTTAGAGGAATTGAACCTGTTTTAGAGGTTTGTATTTCAGTGAAATACAGCGCTCTGTGCCAAACTAGGGTTTGTCTTCACACAAGGCAGGAGTCAGCACAAGGTACATGGAAGAAAATCCTGTGTTACATTCTTTTTAAGGGAAATGAGAAATAGCACCTCCTGTGCATCAGAAGAGGCAGGTTTTTCCTGCTAGGAGGTGGAAATTACTATGTGTCTTCTGGGACATGTTTGCAGTCTGTCCAGAGCAACCCTGGAAGCTGCTGCTCTTAGGTACAAATAGTATTTGTCATGGTATTACCCAAGCAAACTCTGTGTGTTAAGACCAGAGTAGTGAGAGATGCCTCTGCCCAAATTAAGATGCAAATGAGACCATATGCTGAAGTCAATGATACAGATTTTATTTAACAATGAATGTGAGGTAGAGAGATAGAAAGAAAGAGAAAACAGGAGAGAGATCAAGCAGAAGACAGTCAACACCCATGGATCCAGTGGCATCGTGTTCGTCCTTCTTCATACTGGGCTTCTCAGTGATGGGGGTCCCAAGGTAGTTCAAAACTTTTCATATTTATACATTTTAGTAAACAAAGGAATTAATGTTCATTGGCTATATAGTTCTCCTAATCTGTTGGTTAAATTATTCCCACACTTCTAATGCTAATTAGTCCCATGCTCAGTCTTTCTCTTCTTTTGAGTTGATGGGTTTCTTGGGTCAGTGGGCCATGAGTTGATGGTCACAATCTGCCACAATTACCTTTTACCCAGTGAGAGCTGATCTCAGCACACTTGCTGAGCTGGCTTTCCTTGTGGCCTGTATATTCTGCCTTCTTTGTGGTCACTATCAGCAAAACATTCTTCTCCCCAAGATTTGATAAAATCCCCCTGGGATAACAGCCAGACAGTAGTGCCACCTTTATCTTATCTTATCCCAAGTTGCCGCCCATGGTGGCTTATTTTACAGTCCAAGTTCCAGGTATCCATGGAGGCATATTCAGGGGGGCTTCAGTGATTCAGTGGTGGTTACCATCTGACCCATAACTAGGGGTAATCTTTGACCACTGATATGCCTATGAGCAGCTGCTTCATTACACTGTTTGCCACAGC
>NW_008237222.1:6659035-6680895 GCF_000691975.1 Corvus brachyrhynchos
CCGGGCGCTGCCAACCAGACCCCCCCCCAGCCATGCCTGGAGTTAGTGTTATCCTGTAGCTCCCTTCTGTGTTTAGCTCATGGCAAAGTCCTTCTGTGGCCTTAACAGTGTTTGTAACAGGCAGCTGTCTTTACCGTATGAAAGCTCTTCTGCTATCTGTAATGTCTTCTAATCTTAGTGTTTCTCGTAATTAATAACAAGCTGTTGAATTCAAGTGAGTTGAAGTAGTTTTTATAACAAAGTTTCACTTTGTAAGTCTATAGATAAAAATGCATAGATACAACACACTGACTTTGCAACTTGTCATCGTGTTATATGAAGCTTTGCTTATATTATCAAAAATTGGCTAAGACCTGCCTTATTTTTCTGTTTTTGAAATATGATATAGATGATAACAAAAGGTTCATTTCCCCCCCTGCCCTGCCCCCCCCCCCCAAGAGAAGTAGATCCCAAATCTGCACATGTATTCCCGCTGCTGATAAAAGCAGGTTCTTTTACATTGTATGATGGAGATATGTAATGCCTAGGATCTTTACAGCATGAGAATTATTTAATAATTTTGTGTCATCTTAAAAATTTCAAAGTGACTAATTCAAAAGACTTCCTTGAAAGTTTATTTCCTTTCAGATGATTTAAAAATCTTTTTTTTTTTTTTTTTCTGTATAGACATCCTCACTATTGATACAAACAGTAATATCTATGTCCAAGCAGACAGGCAAATTTATGACATTACACAATAATGATCAGAGAAAAATATGTGGGTTAATCACGATGTGTGGTTAGGGAAACATTTAAATAATCCAAAGATTTTTTTTTTTTCTTTTTTAAATTGTGCATTAAAATGAAAGTTAAGAAATTGTGAAATCATTAATCTAGTATTTTATACTCCTTTAGGCAGCCAAATGCAAATATAATACAATTGAAAAAATAGCTGCAATGAATTTCAGAGTTATTTTTTCTTGAAAATAGAAAGTAGAAGCATGACTTATCCTGTTCACTTAATTGATTTACTTAGCTTCCTACTTTTTTAACTCTTAATTTTATTTAAATTTTATAATTTTTGTTCAAATGTAGACAGATCTCTTTTTTGAAGACAGCTGTAGACAGACAGCTTTTTTTGAAGGAAGTAATAACAATATGACTCAGGAAGCTACAGGATATGCAACAATTGATCTAGTTACAATTTGGAAGTGATACACATTTGTATATTTTGTATATTTAGTGCATATGTATTCAAGAGTCAATGTAAGCCTGTATCCCAATTGCAGTACCAGATTTCAATAAAAACTTTCTTGCTGATTTCACTTTATAGAACAAAGAAAAGTTTTCAACTTATGTTGTTGCCTCAGGACATCAATATGGAGCTGAGGAAGGACTCTTTCACTACTTTTTTAAGGTAGACATCCAACTATGTTTGAAGGATCATTTAATTTCTAGGGCCAAACTGCACTGGAATTGAATCCATTTTTAGCAGCCTTGGTATCATAAGCTTAATGCTTTCATGAGCAGAACTGTTTATTTGATCCTTTTGAAATATTTTAGCCACAGTGGAAGTGTTTTTCTCTTTTTTGACACTATTTTTTCTTAGATATTTCTGTGGTTTTTGAACAGTATCTCCATATGTACTTTGCAGTGAAAACATGTCTGTCATATCAATGGAATCCAGGGAAATGTCTTTCTTCTCAAAATTACAGTCTCTTTTTTTTTTTTTTTCCCCCAAGCATTTGTTTTTTGGGTGGTTCAAAGCAATATTTGTCAAGACTAAAGAATAGTCTTTAAAAAAAAATCTTGTTTTTTAGGCTGCCTATCAATATTTCTCAAGAGTGGTCTCCTTTACTGCAGTTCCAGTAATTATTCAATAAACTGAACTTTAAATCTTGAATATACAGATTTGCATGGTAATCAAATGTTCCTTTTTTAGCTATAGTTGAAAGTAACCTTTTTTCTCACTTTATTCTCTGTATTTTCAGATGTGTTGGCTTGGTGAGACTCCTGCAATACCTGTGTTTGGAGATGGAAACAATATTATTCCAACCATTCATATTTGTGATTTAGCAGCGTAAGTGGAAAAAAAATTCTCTGAGCAATAATTGATGCCTAGCTAGATAACAAATCCAAATTCACTAGAGAATACTGAGACTTTTAAATGGGGTGGGTTGGTTTCAGGTCACTCTTGGGCCCTTTTAAGTGAGTCAAAGAGAGCCTTCAGTTTCTTTAGAGGTATATATGCCTTCTGGAAACCTTATCTAACTCTTGCACTGGTGTTTTGCTTTTAATAAACAACATGTCATGCTCAGTCTAGAGTGTGATACCAGTTAACTGGCAGAAAACTGGAAATGGATTCTGGACTCTGCAGCAGAGTAAGATAGTATCTTCTGCAGACATAGCTTTTTATTCTTCTTTCCAAATAAAATGTGTATCTGTGCTTCTTTAATAAGTAAAATATATATGAAAATGTCATGCTCTGAAATGTTCTGCAAGAATTTGCAGACTGTTGGTACTGTTTCTGGAATGCATTTAACAAGGAAAGCCCGGGATGCTTCTCCAAGTACCAGCCCGGGCTGTACTTGCTATGTTTCAGAGTGTTGCAAAATGTAGCAGACCACAGGCCAGAGTTTCAGTATATACTTGCAGTAGATACATCAATGCACACGCTTGAAGAATTAGTAAAGGTAAGAGAATTGATAAGAGATTCGAGTTTCTTTTTTGTTTTTTAAGATATCTATATGTAAGGTTTTAAAACTGGCACACGCTTGAAGAATTAGTAAAGGTAAGAGAGTTGATAAGAGATTCGAGTTTCTTTTTTGTTTTTAAGATATCTATATGTAAGGTTTTAAAACTATACATTTTACTGAAGTAGAAGTTCTTAGGTCTTCCTGAATTATCTTGAGTTGTAAATTACATGGAAGATTATTTTGAAATCCTCTAAGACTTCTGTCCTTTGAAAAAAATACATTATTTGATCTTGCAAAATTAATTTTTGCAGTATTATCATTAACTTAAATAGAAATTTTACCCAAGAAAGTTATGGAGAATTGTTATGGGATTCACAGTACTGTGATTAGATACTCAATCTTTATCATGTGTTTCCCTTCATTTTGTGGAAGGTATCTTGTTTTTCCAAGAGTTTTGAAATTAAGTCTAGAAGTAGTTTGGATGACACTGGTGAGCTATACACTGTGACAGTGAGAGTCAACTCATAGGGCACTTGCTCATGTAGATTGAGCAAATGTTACATAAGGACCAAATATGAGAGCCCATTCTTTTTGGTTGTATCAAAGAGAGTTTAATGAAACAGTGTGTTAGGGAGCTCACTAGAAGATGAAACCTGTGCTTTGGTTCAGGTAGGCACCCCAAGGAGAGTGGTTGGTGTCCTTTCAGGGGTATGTGGCTGTTTAGAAATGGGAAATAGAGGACAGGAATAAGTGGACAGTTTTCGTGGACAGGAAATTGCCACTGGAAAGGGTGCTACAGAGAGCTGTCTTGGCAGGGAGCTGTACCAGCCCAGGGGAAGACTGGAAAGGTGCGTGGGAGAGAAACACCTTGAGAGTTACAGTTGAAAATAGTTGAAGATGAGTGTTTGGAAGGAGTGTCCCATAGGCCTTTTCCATGCTTCAATCCATCGTCAAAGCCAGAATGCTGGATTATTTGATCTGATGGTCTAGATAAATGTTTATGATTTTATGGATATAGCGGGGTTTAAATCTATTTTAAAAGGCAGTAGATAGAAACTAACAGTTTCTATCTAATGATGAAATGCAAATGATATATGGAGAGTTTTCAGTGGCATTGATCTGAAAACGCTTCCCAATTGTTAATGGAATTAAATACCTCAGGAACCTGAAGTGAAAGCACTGGGGAATAATAAAGGTCTCCAAACAGCTCTTAAGCACTAGGAATTTGTGCATATATTTAAGAGCTTTATAAAACTTTTCTGTGGTTTTGGGTTGTTTCTTTGGTTTTTTTGGTTTTTTTTTATTGCAGGTACTAGGCAAGAAGTGTTACTTAGCAACCAAAAGCTATTTAATACTAACATTAAAGTTAATATGTTGTTCTTAGATCTATTTCAAATCAGTATCCTGATTTTCCAGGTACAGTGTCACATAAAATTTAAAGCACATATTTTATCCACAGAAATCCTGTTCAATTTTTTTCCAAGAATCTGATTTGTGAAGTGGTTTTGGTGTGGGTTTTTTGTTTATTTGTTTGTTTGTTTTTCTGATAGTGTATCAGTAAAAATGTTGGACCAGGAAAAATTGAGAAGGTTCCTAAAGAAAATGCATTCCTGAGCAAAGAGCTAACAGTCAGTACTTTTCTTTCTTTTATTACTTCAAGAAAGTATTATACTTAAAAGTATAATATTATACTTAAAAGTATAACATAATTAAATATATAATTTCTTTTTTCTTTATTTCACCAGAAAAATTTAACCCTGAAATATGCCTAAAAATATTTAAAGTGAGTTTAAATTTGGAAAATAAACAAAGTCAAATCTGGCCACCACAGCATAGAGAATTTTGAAGAGTTACAGCCTGATTTAAAAAAAATAAAACACTGAAGCTCTGATTTCACTGTTCCCCTTAGCATACTGGTGCACTCTAACAAAACCTACACAAAATGATAAAAATAGCAAAAAAAGCCTTAATAATGCAGTGCTGCATAAATTATGTTGTATTCATCTATTTATCTGGAATAAATTGTTCGTTGGAAAAATAAAAAAAATACAGCCCAGGTATTTTTAAGATGGTACTTGATAAATTTATGAAAGAGGTGATTGCTTGCAATAACATGAAAACTTTGCATTGTACAGAATAAGTTCAGTGTTGCATATTCTAATAGATCCTGAGAACACTCAAATACAAATATGCATTGAAAATTAGTATTTTTAAAAATCTTAAAATATCTGTTTTCTTCGTATGCAAACCTTCTTTCCCAATGCTTTAATTCTTTCTATTCTCCCCATCCATTCCAGTCTCTTGTTCCAGCTGTTCTTTTAACACACATAGCTCAAGTCTGTAAATAAACGTAGCTTTGTTCCCTCAGCAAATGCAATTGGATATGTTGTTTGTGAACCTGCGAATGGAACCTACTTATCTGAAAGAGAATTTCAACATTATGTGGGTTGCTGAGGCAGGACTAGTAGAGAACATTGCGCAAGTTGTCATGGAATACAAGCAAACTCGAGGATTACTGGTAATGCTTTGGTATATATTACTTTAAATTGCCTTTCTCTCTTTTCCCTCAATAGAAATGCTTACATAAACTCTAGTCTTAAATTAATTAAGTAAAAATACATAGAAGATGGATATAGATGCAAAATAAGTGAATATAAAAACTTAAATTGAAGAAGTTAAATAAGAGACAATGTAAATTTAAAAAATAATGACTGTGTTTTATTTCCTTTATGCCTAAAACTGATATTCTATAAATGCCAATTAGCTTCGTGATGGAAAGCTGCTGTTTTGAAGCTAGTTTCTTTATGCAGTATATGGCGCTCGTTATATTTTGCCTCAGAAATACAATAAGTGTATCTTTTATTTAAGCTTTTTTTGTAATAGTCAATACTTAGGTGAGTGTTTTGTGTCCTTTATATATTTAGTGAGTGTGGATATTCAAGTGCAATATAGCCTTCATTTTACCCTGCTCTGTTATGTAATTTACTGGGCAACTAACTTCACTATTTCCTATGTTAGCTTGATATTTATAACCTCTGTATTCAAATGTATAGGTTACTGAAAGGTGCAGAAAAATGCTTGTTTACATTCAAGTATTGATGGGTACAATAAAGGTGTTTAGCATGTCTATATCTGGTTCAAACCTTGAATAAGATTTCAGGGCATATAAAACCAGATGAAGCTACTATTGTTAAAAGTTATTTATTGAAAGTCCCTTCATAGCTCTCAAAGGATTATCAGGTCTGTATTTGAGTTAAACTTAGATGCAACTAAGTACATATGCATCTAACTAAAAAAATCTGTACATACTAGGTTGCAAGGAGAAGGAAGGCTAGCTAGACTGTCTCTGTCACTACTCTATTGCAGATTCTGTACTGTCAGATTTACTGAATTAAGATAGGCACTTAATTATGTATGATTTTGAGTTTATTGTATAACATATTAAATAAGTGTATACTGGAATCCTCATTACACTTACTCATCCTCAGGTTAGGTAGGCTGAAATGAGACATCACTTACGATTGTGATGGATCTGGAATTTTTGAGGTAAAAATAATCATTTTGATGACAGCAACTCTACCTCAAGTGGGAAGTAGAACTATTGCATGTCTACAGTAGAATATCTGCTACGACATTCCAAAATTCACTGCATCCTATCTGTGAGATTGTGTTTCATGTCTTTGGATTATTCAAATATTACTAGCCACAACAAATTGGTCTGTAAGTCTACTCAATAGAAGCATGCTCTTTCTCCAACAGTAAATTTCTACATTTAAGTAACTATGTTACTCGAGACCTGTAGGTGATAGAGAAGATATTCAGCAAGAAATAAATATATGAATAAAACAAAAATATCTTTTTAGTTTTAAGTACAATTGCTGTTTCATATTATCCATATTTAAAAGTTTGTTGTTTTTACATAAAAGCATCTATGCTGTTTGAATAACATTATAGCTTTATCCTTTTTTCCAGCCTCTCAAAGTTTGCATTCATGGTCCTCCCGGGTCTGGCAAATCTACCATTGCTGAGGAGCTCTGCAAACACTACAAGTTACATTATGTTAGGATAAATGAAGTGATTTCTGAAAAAATTGCAGATCTGGTGTGTTGCTGTTTTCTAATATTCCTATTTTAATTTCTGTGATTTTAAAATGTTTGGCAGCATTTAAAAATTACCTATAATCCCATTATTTTAGAATGGAAATATCTTTCAACATACTGATCATCTCTGGGGATTGCACTGAAATATTTTTAGAGAATGAAAGTTTCTCAGTATCTCACTGTTCATGGGCATACATGAAAGGAATTTTTTATTTTTTTCTTTTATTACATCTGTGTATAAAATAAATTTGGTTGTGGAATTTCTGAGCCAATTTATATTTCTGTTCTTGTCATCAGGAGAAAATTGTGGCTAAAGAACCTGACGATGTGAGAGAAGACGGAGAAGGAGAAGATGATGTAGAGGAGGAGGATGAAAATATAGAAGAAGCAAAGGAGTTATTAGATGGAATAAAAGAAAACATGAAGCAGAATAAAGGTAGGAAATACGATGTACTAAGATGAGATTCAGGTAACTAGTGCAACCCTATGCAAATGGAAACCAGGAAATAAATTTGTGCTCTAGGCTTTAACTTCCTATTAAAAGCAAGAATCAACTGGACAAGGGAGAGGAAATATAATGAAAGGTTTACGAGTTGAGATAAGGACAGGGAGAGATCACAAACCGAGTACTGTCATAGGCAAAACAGACCTGACTTGGGGAAATTCCTTAAATGTATTACCAATCAAAATCAGAGCACCCATCTCTCCCTTCTCTCCTGAATTTAACTTTATTCATCATTCTTTACCTCCAACTAGCAGCACAGGGAGATGGAGAATAGGGCTTATGGTCAGTTCATCACATGTTGTTTCTGCTGCTGCTTCCTCCTCAGGGAGGGGAGTCTTTTCCCTGCTCCATTGTGGGGTCCCTCACACAGGAGACAGTCCTCCACAAACTTCTCCAATGTGAGTCCTTCCCATGGACTACAGTTCTCCATGAACTGCTCCAGTGTGGGTCCCTTCCATAGGATGCAGTCCTTCAGGCACAGGCTGCTTCACCATGGGTCCCCCACGGGGTCACAAGTCCAGCCAGCAAACCTGCTCTAGAGTGGGCTTCTCTCTTCATAGGTCTATAGGCCCTGCCAGGAGCCTGCTCCAGGGTGGGCTTCCCATGGGGTCACAACCTTCTTTTGGACATCCACCTCCTCCATGGGCTGTGGGTGGATCTCAGCTCTCTCCTGGACCCCCACGGGCTGCATGGTGACAGCCTGCTCACCGTGGTCTGCACCATGGGCTGCAGGTGGATCTTTGCTTTGGCACATGAAGCACCTCCTCCCCCTGCTTCTTTGCTGACCTGAGCGTCTGCAGAGATGTTCATCTCACAGATTCTCACTTCTCTCTTCTCTGGCCACATTTACTTCTGCGCAATGACTTTTTCCCTACCTAGACATTTTGTCACAGTCGCATTACTACCATCACAGATTGGCTTAAATTTGATCAGCAGCAGATCCATCTTGGAGCCATCTGGCATTGGCTCTGTCAGACATGGGGGAAGCTTCTACCAGCTTCTCAGAGAAGCCACTTCTGTAGGTCCCCTGGCTAACAAAACCTGTCCACACAAACCCAATGCAACTATACACCTTGTATATTAAAAGTGATATATTTTTAAAAATATTTTGGTGCTTCTTTAATTGTAGCACTTTCATCTTTCTACTTCAGATTTTTTTAGTTAATGCCATGTTTTCTTCTCAGAGCAGAGAGCATAATTTATATAATATAAAGTAAAAATCTGGTAAATATATATCTTTATCAAACTTGCAAAAATAAAAGTATTCTAGTAAGAAAAAATGCATGCTCATATGAAATTGTGGGGGTTATTTAAGAACCTCATACATCATTAAAAAGTAAATACTGTTTAGGGAAGCCTGGAAAGAATTTTGAAGTCTGCAGATTGAAAAAAAGTCCCTTGCTGAAGAGTTATCATCTATATGGGAATAATGCCATGTAGTTTTGGTCTTAGTGCTTAACATTTTCCAAGCGGTATAAAGTGATCCCCCTTAAAAATGCATTCTGCATTGCTAAAGGTTTACCTGATTTGGATCTTGTGTATCTGCAAAGAAATGAACTTCTTACACACCTGGAAGCTTCAGTAATGAGATCTATGGCAAACCTCCCTTTTTCCTCCTACATATTTTCTCAACAATGTAGGACAAGTTAAGAAACAAATTCGTATCTCAACCTTTCTGAAAATGAAACCTGTAGACCCTATCTCACATCTTTTTTGCCAGACAATCTTTAAGCCTTACTGTAAAATGAAAACAGAAAATTGCTTTCCCATGATTTTTTCTATAAATATTTCTTTACTGCTTCAGATATCTGATTGTATTATTCAAAATAAAACTAATTTAATGTTTAGATGATTAAACTACTAATATTTATATCCTTATAAACACAAATGTAATTTTATTTTGTATCTACACCTTAACATTCCATAGATCACTGACACTGAATAATATACAAATAATAACTCAAAATATTTAACTTTTTATGGTCTAAGTAGAAGAAAAATGTATTAAAATGTATAAAAATGTTAGTAAAATTATTTCAGATCTCTTGTTTCTATAAACTAGGTACCTATTAACCTTCTTTGTCTTAGGTCGTCTAGGTGATGAGTATCTTATTAAAGTTATGACGGATAAGCTCATGTCTATGCCATGTAGGAATCAGGGATATGTGTTAGATGGGTTCCCAGAGACCTATGCACAGGCAATGGAACTTTTTAAAGGTATGTGCTGCTGGGCTTGGTTTTGTTGCTGCTTTTGTTTTTCTGGCTGCTGATATTGTCATTATCATTACTGTTCTCAGTGCCATACTACTTGAAGTGCGTCAGCACTGTAATGACTGCAGTGAAAAACAAAGCTGATTCCATGTGGTCATTAGAATGTAAGGACTGTAATGCACCTTATTTAATTTATACACAAGTTAATTTTCAGACTATCTTTCCTGGTAAAGTAAAAAGTAAGTGCACAAACATGGAGGATGCCTTCTTGTTCAGTGGTGGTCTACTCCACTTAAGCAAGCTCTATAGCAGAATTTCTTCATAATATTTAAGGGCTACTGATTGAGAGGATCCAGCCAGTGCACCAATATGTATTTTGTGAGCCAAATTAGAGTGGATTTATTAGATGAGCTGCAGTAGATATGACTTCAGAGAAGCTCTGCAACACACATTTCAAATTGTGAGCAAGCACTGTCCATACATTAAGACCAAGAATCATCTTCATGTTTAAATTACAACATGAGGTTTAAAGGTACAGAAAAAACAGTCTTGTTCAGCTTAGTATGCTGTTCTGCAAATAGTCACGCTCAGCTGATGCTCTACAGGCAGTTTTACTGACTAGTCATAACAGCAGACTCTTAGTGGCAAAAAATATTTTAACCATAGAGTTGTAAAACATTTCTACTCGCTGTTCTGAGGCTTGTCTCTGTTTTTTCCAGAATAATTTATTTGGCAGGAGGAGAGGCCAAAGATAAGACAGCAGTTTTAAAATACTACATATTTAAAAACTGTGTGTGCATGTACATTCATTTATAGTCTTGGCAAACAACTATTAGTGTCCCAAGGTAGAATTCTGTGGTGG
Organism: Corvus brachyrhynchos; assembly: GCF_000691975.1. NCBI lineage: Eukaryota > Metazoa > Chordata > Aves > Passeriformes > Corvidae > Corvus > Corvus brachyrhynchos. The sequence goes on from NW_008237222.1 coordinate 6,669,389, forward strand.
CTGGCAACATGAATTACTGAATTCTCTAAACTGGTGTCAAGGTTAGATTAATTTCCAATTATTAGTATAATTTGGATACAGGCAAACGTGTGTTTGTACTGGGCACATTTTTAGAAAATATAGTGATATTGTTGCTTCAAATGAAAATGTTAATAATTTCTTACTTTTGTTTTAGTGGAAGATGATGAAGAAGAAGAAGAAGAAACAAAAGGCAAAATGCCTAAATTTAATAAAATAATCATACCTGGTAAGTTTGATAGATTTCTTTTTAAATAAACTAAGGAGTTTTATTTTCTTATTAAACGAACTGAGGAAATATTGCTGCCACCAACGAGAAGTCTAAAATATCACTCCATCTGTTCCTACTTAATTTAACAAAAAAAAAATCTATTTCATGTCACGCTGCTGCCCTCATATTTAAAAGTGAACAATTAGTCACAGAATCATTTAGGTTGGAAAGGACCACTAAGAGCATCAAGTCAAACCAGTAACCCAGCACTTCCAAGTCCACCATTAAATCATGTCCTTAAGTGGCACATTTCCATATCTCTTAAATACCTCCAGGCATGGTGACTCAATCACTTCTCCAGACAGCCTGTTCCAATGCTTGATCACCTTTTTGTTGAAGAAGTTTTTCTTAATTAAAACGAAGGGTTTGCTTCAGTTTCTGGGTTGTTTGTTTGTTTGTGCTTTTTTGTGAAAATGCCATCAACTGTTGGCTGATATCAACAGTAGGCTGTCTTTGTTGTGATTACAGCTGCTATTAATGGAATAAAAATGTAATTCATCGGTTATGCTGGGAATTAAAATAGAATGTTTTTCATCTATGTAGAAATTGCTTTATCCTGATGTTTTTGCTTGATTCCTTCGGAAATTTTGTATTTATTCAAACAATATGTTCTTCTTCACAGAATTTATTTTTTCTTTCACTGCATCTGTTGAATTCCTTATAAACAGAATAATAAGTCGTTGCTGGAACTCGTTATACTGAGGACCAGTTCCTGCAAAGTCTGAAACTCTTCCGCAAATTAAATACCGATGATACAACAGTTCTCAACTATTTTGATGAACTTGAAATACATCCTCAGTTTATTGGTATGGAATAATAAAATTAGTAGACATAAAAACATTTTGTTCTTACCAATTTAACACTTGCAAAAAATCAAATAGTAAGTGTCCATATATAAATAATATTTTTATTAACATTGCAGAATACATATACAACAAGCATTTAATTATATACCTGCAAAAATTGTTCTTTTACAGTTAACCTGTTTCTAAAAATTGGGGGTTTAGTTGTCCATTTTCGTAGGGTTAATTATTAAAATAATTTTATGACTTAGGTTACAGATCTCTGCACTGGCATCCTTTCCAATAGGTATGAGTACCTTTTCATGGACTTAAATATTATGGTTCCTTATATTTTTTTCTTTAGTCTTATCCTCAGATGCTACTGTTGTCCACAAAATTCAGGTTCGTTACTTGGTGGGCAACAAGCTAATAATTACACTCTGAAGAGAGGCACTGATTATTTATTTCAGAATTGTGCAAGCCTCTGTGCTTGGTGGTACTCCACAAATGAAAGAAACACCACTACTATCAAAACTTTTCACTATTCTAGCAAACAAAGGAATTAGTGTTTATTGGCTAAAAGTTACATAGTTCTCTTATTAATTAGTATTCTACCTTCTATTGGATAATGATTCTCTTGCTTTCCATGCTCAGTCTTTCTTTTCTTTTGGGTCTGTGGGTTTCTTGAGTCAGTGGTCCTTGCATCTGTGGTTGTGATTTCCTCACTGCTGGCAGTACCTTTTACCCAGTTGGAGCTGATTTCAGCACAATTTCTGAGTTGGCTTTACTAGTGTCTTCCTTATCTTGGGCATTCTGCCAAATGTCCTTATGGCCTGTAAATTCTGCACTCCTTGTGTCCACTATCAGTGGTACATCCTTCTTCCTGAGCTTTGTTAACGGCCCATTGGTCTGAGATCATTGAATCTTGTCCAGCCCTAAACCTTAACAAGGTAATTCTACCAAGAAGTAATTTGTTTCTCTAACACCTGGACATCATTTAGAGCTTGCTGTCTGTTTCATGGTTTAAATCTGCCTTCTTGTTGATCAAGCTTGAAAGTATATGAAGATGAAACATAAAAGAACATAATTTCTTAAGAAAATTTTTACATTTTCCACATTTTGCAACACCAGGACAACATGTGGGTAATCTGTAAATAAAGAAGCATTTAAGAAAATTATTAGAAATTAAAGGTGGATGTCTGGGACTAAATCTGTTTTGCACTATACCTGTATGCGAGAAAATTTGTCTTCCCTACATACTCTCTAGAAAATTGTGATCACTGGGAAATCTTGAGAAGATTACTATAACCTGATTATTGAAAGCCAGTGAGATCAGAGTGACAGCATTCTAAAGAAAAGGTGGGGGTTTGGGGGGATGGGAGAGGAAAGAAAGAAGAAGGGCGAAAACCCTGCAACTAAAATCAAACTGCTGATATTTGGAATGTCTATTTGAGATGAATTAGTTAATTAGATGAAAAGTTAATTGTTCAATCCCCTTAGTCATAACTGATTTTCTAAGTTTTTTATTTATTGTCAGTCACAGAGATTATTTTGAAAATAATAAGATATATGCGTTGTTAGGAAGTGTAGCAGTGGGAAAAAATAGTGAATTAGTACAAATATTTTAGAATTGAGGAAATTCTACTATGGAAAGTAAATGTATGAAATTGTAAATATTAAGGTCTGATGCCATCAATTGGTCGTATTCTTAGCTTATACACTTCTAGATATGCACTGTCAAAGACTGAGTTTTATTTTGGCGGGTACTATAAAATGTATACTCTGTGATAAAATATCGCAGTGTTTTCTGCTAAGAATTATGCCTAAAGATTAAACTGTAGCCCATTCCAAATACAGAAATTAATTTGCCTACTGATTTTAATTATTGCAGTATCACAGCTGTGATGTTCCAGATGATTTTCACATTGAGTGTATAGCATTGATTCTCATGTGCAAATGAGCATCATCTTTAGGTCCTGTTTGTCTCAGAACTGTCTATACCTATATTCACATTCCTGGTTGTTACCCACTGAAGTATGTAGATGTGTTGCTTCTGCTCTAAAATTGTAGGAAGAGATTACAGAGGTAACCACTGAGGATCCTTCAGCTCAGCCAATACTCCTCCATTCAAGTCAATGTTCCAACTGGATTTTCAGATGCATAGAATTAAGTAGCTTTGGATTTAGTCAGAGACCCAACTGCTTTCTCAGTCATATTCTGAAGAAAGGGTTAAAAATTATGCTTGATTTGTTTAATATTATTTCAAAATAATAAAAGTTTTCTTCCACTTTAAATTTAGAAAAGCATAACAATATGGTTTTATGTATCATTTTAATTATTTTTTTTTCTGAGTCTGAAATATGATTAGTACAACAGAGTGGGCTTCAAGATTCTGGAAACTCAATTTTGCTATGACGAATCACTTTATGAAGGCTGAAAGTCGGTTATCTTGTGTCTTGTTTTTCTCATTTGCAAATTCGGGATGGTGACACAGGCATGTTAGATCGTATACAAAGAGGCATGTTACACTTATAACAGCAATTTCCTTTGAAGACCTTAATTTTTGAACTCCTTTTCCAGTGATTTTTCCTCTCAATTAGCATCAGTGATAGCTTCCTTTTTCATTTAAAAGGCATTAATTTCTGAGGATAAGTGTAGTTAATTATGATTGCTGTAATATGTACATTGTACTCTTCTGTGGCCATCTAAGAAAAAAATGTAGTCTTTAAGACCTCAAATTCAATGTTGATAGCATTCTTAGCAATACTTTAAATGACTAGAAAAGTGGTTTTCATTGTAATTTGTATATCCAGGTGCAGCTAAATTTGTAGAAATGATGAACCACTTGCCACAGAAAATGTATTCCTTTAATTCAGAATACTTCAGGAATATAATTCCTGAGTTTTTGAAAGAAGAAGCTGTAAAGTAAGTTTTATCATGTAGAATTATGTTCCCTCCTCAGTTAATGATCAGAGTTTGGACTTGAGGTCCAAATCACAAACACTTAAAATCTTGGGAAAATGGTGTTAGTGTTTGAGAGTCTGATTCTGCCTGAACAGTGAACAGAAAGAATTGAGAAGAATGCTTTGCTGATGACTTTCAACATAACTTCTTAAAGAACTGTGAAGTACGGGCTACTGGATTCTCATCTAAATTCTGTATTCTAATTCTTTTTCCCTTCATCTGCTTGCTCTCCTTAACCATTTCTGTGCTTTTACATCTTCCATTTCTTGTCCCTGAATAAGCCCTTTACCTCTGTATTCTCTACCTCAAATGCCCACTTTTCCTCTTTTCCATGTACATTCCTGTACTGTTTTTTGCCTCCCCACACTGAATGAATACAGAAACTACAGAGCCATGGAGAAAGTCTTCACTATTCTGTACTTTTTCTTTTTCTTCTTTCTTGTCAAGTTTAATGCGCAAGCAACCTCCAGCAATTAAAAGATAGAAGGAATAAGATGAAAGAAAAGGTCTTGTTCAGTCTTTATGTTCCTACATGAAGCTACAAATTTGTTTCATAAATATAATACAGTAAGAGATCGACTAGAGAGAGGTCTGTGCATTTGTAAATCTGTATGAGTGAAAATATTGGAGTTTGTGCCAAATCCCAACAACCTATTGTGTAGCATTCAGGCGGGAGAGAAGGACAAAACTGATGGTTTTATGCATCTGGATGAGTTGACATAAGGTTGATGTCAGTAACATCTCTGATAGTTGGTATGTGGGTTTCAAAACCTGGGCAAGCTGCAATTGATAAGCAAGAGTTGTAAAAATTATTTTAAAATGTTTCTTCCTTACATCATCTTAAAAGGCAAATTATTTTACCCTAAACTGGTAAAGAAAATTAGATTTAGAAAACTTCATTCTGTGTAATAAAAATTTGACATTTATAAGCAATTGAAAATGAAGTAAAAAAATTCAGCCAAATTAATTTTAATAAAGAAATAGATTATATTCCGTGGCCGAAAGATCGGTCACACAGAAAGCCACGATTGGAAAAACGTCAGCACCGAGCCCGGGATCGGTGCTGGGTGAACACAGATCCGACCTCTATCAGGTCAGATCCCCAAGTTCACCAGTGCTGCTTCGGCTGGTTCCTTCTTATACAGTTCTTGGGCAGAGTCCGAATTAATTCTATTCTTCTCGCAATCTAGCATATTCATGATGTTTTCTTGTCCCGAAGTTGGACTGCACAAAGCATTTCCTGGGTCTGATGAATTTTCCGTCTTGGATGATGAATTGTCCATCTCTGATTCCTGGAGCAGTTATTCTTAGTTCTCGGAATGGGATACTCCTTTAACGACTCTGAGATGTTAATCAGTTTCATCAGGTGTGGTGTTAATAGCTCCAGATAAGGTCTACCTCCACCCTGAGATAGACTTTTTCATATGCTGATTAGTTCCTGGCCTATTGTCTTCTCTGTTGCTGCCAAGGCTTGTGAAATTTTCTCCATCCCCTGGCCTGGGGTTTAGGCTTAAGCATTTTTATTTGTACAATTAATATATCTATCTATGCACACAAGCATGAATTACCAATTTCATTTATAACAAAACCAACATCTTTTACTTGAAAATTCAAACAATATGAATACCATGTATTTTTAGGTCTTGCATAATAATTGACAATTGATAGTTGACAAAAGCCTTGAAAGAGTCCTCTCTTGTATTTTTTAAAAGATGTAGCTGTATATGAAGATTCTGAGAACAGACTTACTGTAATAAAGATCATCCAAGAAATTGGAGAACCTCGGAATTATGGTTTGACAGATGAAGAAAAGGAGGTTTTGGAACGCCAAGCAGCTGAGGAACGCCTTGTCAAAGAAGCTCAAGAAAAAGCTGAACAAGAGCGTAAAGAAGCTGAGGAAAGGGCTGAAAGAATGGCAAGATGGGAAGAGTGGGTAGGTTAATACATATGTTTGGGAAAACATTATTATTTATGTGTTTTAGATGGCTTCAAGTAGTCTGTTATGTAAACAGATTGTTATGTAAATTTACGCACACTTGGGAAGTGTGGTGTAAATTCTCTCACTCCTTATATCATAATTTAGATCTTGGTTAGGCTATCTTCACAGTGTGATTGAAGTCCATCCTACAGAATAGAGTGTCTTTTTTATTACACACATAGCATTTTTTTGCATTTTGGTATCAGCATGTCTTTAAAATACTTTTATGGTACTCTTGTTGTCATGCTGTAGCTCTTCTATTTTACCATTTATAAGTATCTACTACAGTCAATGGTTATTTTCCTTACCAAGTCTTCTAGGACATCTGTATTTTGCTCATTTTACTTCTAAGCACCTGACAAAGTCTTAATTATCAAACTAGATTTTTAGCTCAACACTGACCAATCTTCCAGCCTGCATCGCAAAAAGGTTTCTGAGCCTGCAAGAACATGTGAGAGAGCTGAGTACTCGGTTCAGTAAGGACTACCTCCTGCAGTCTGAACGATGGTTTTTGTTTGCTAATAATCTAATAAGTACTTGGTATTTGGGCTACCTGACCCCAGAAGATTCGCATGTGATTCTTTTTCTTTATTTACTTTGCCACACCTAAGGACATTTTAGTTAAATGACCTGAAATGCATTCGGTAAGTATGTTCCTTCACACCCAACATCAGGCTTTTTCACCAGAAGGCAAGTCTATTGTCCTCTTTTAGAGCTATTTAAAAACAAACTGATCCTTCCACAGAGAAGCCCTTTTGTTATATTTGAATGCACATACACATATATGGGGTTATAATATGATGAAATTACTGACTTTTTAAGAAGCATTTACATTCCTCTGATGTTGGCTTGTAACTAAGGGGGTTTTTTTTATCTCTGATTATTTACAGCTTCATTCAACAACATTAAACAGCATTTTGTGCCCTGTAAAATTTGTAAGGATAGTTAACACATTTTAGCTAGATTCAATCCAAGCCATCTATCTTTAAAAGAGCAAACTGTACATTAATCAAAGCTAAAGTAGGTGTTTAAGTAAAATGTGTGCTTAAGGCTATCCTTTTAAATAGGCAGATGCTCAGGAGATCTAAGCAACTGTTCATTTGCCCTTGACACTGTAGATTAGCTGCTATCTCTGACTAGTGACCAAAGACCACTTGCACGATTTATTCAGTAGCACTCCTGGATTGAGTGAATAAGGTAAAAATTGGTGTATCTGTTTTATCTGAACATTGCTTTTGTGTTATGCTTTGAGTATAGCAAAGCAGCCTTCAGAGTATCATCTGTTTTCTGTATCTGTATGTGACTCAGGCTACTGATGAATAAAATTAGTGAAGAGAGGACAATGAAAATGAATTGGAGTAATCTTCTGGCTAAAGCTACTGCAAGTATGCATGCTACTAAGTGTTACTGAATGGAAGGAAGAAAAGCTTGCAGCAGTTTTATTTCCTCATCCCTCTTACTTTTTGAGTGTAAAAATTGCATTTGGTTTTACCTGAATTTGGAAATAAATTTAGCTGGTGTAAACAGATGTAATTCACTGCGGTTTTAGTGTATTTGACTCTCAAGCCCCTCAAAAACATCAATGAAATAAGAATAAAACAAACCAAGGAAACCAAAGAGAAACAAACCCAACACAATTAACAAAGTAAACATTTAGAAAGCCAGAGCTCTCTGCTGAGTAAAAATACTCTCCTTTCCCTCCAGTTCAAAGAAGCCTCAAGAAACCATCTGCATTTGCAATAGCACTAATTTTTGAAGTGCTACAGTGTATTTCAACCATTTTGCCAAATACCTTATGTAAACCGGACCACTGGAAGACTTGAAAATAAACCTCCTTTTAGGTGTTAGAGAAGAAAAATAAAATCAGTTTAGTAAGGGATTATGTCAGTCCTTATCCTTTTCAATTCTTTGTCCTCAGTGTGTTGAGTGCTCTAAATTTAATAAGCAACTAATAATTTTTCCTGTCAACCTGTTTTTTAAAGTTCTGTCCACAGCTTCTAACACTTTTTTTTCCTCTAGGCCAGCGCTGTTATTTAGCCAAATGTGATTTGATAGATGTTATAAACATAATTATTTATTATTTAATCTTTTTTCTTTATTACTTGTAGAATAAACAGCTGGAGGAAGTGAAAAGACAAGAACAAGAGTTAGTAGAGGCCCAGTCTATTCCACTACGAAACTATTTAATGAAGAATGTCATGCCAACACTTATGCAAGGGATAAATGAATGCTGTAGGATCAGGCCAGATGATCCAGTCAATTTTCTGGTAAGGTGATTATGTTTTGTTTCTTAAATATGTTTGAATACTCATGTAGACCCAAAGAATCTCTGTTAACAAAAGGACTTAAATTTCCTCCCCACTTTCAGGATAGCAACAAATTAATGATTAGAATCTGTAATTCTGGTGAACAGCAATTACAGTGAAAATTAAAAACCACCAATTACTCTTTATGGGATCATTTGATACTGTGTATCAAGGGCAGTATCCAGTGTAGTTAAACAGTAATAGGACAAGAATCACTACCAGAACTTGTTTCCCCTTGTTATGTGCACTCTGCACATCTTACATACCCTGACAATTCTGCTGTGCCATAGAGGACTACAAGTTAAACAACTTTTTGACATTAGGCTTTCATTTCCATTAGACTGATTTGTGCCAATGAACCTATTACAATATCTAGTAGCTGGAGTTAGGTGCCCCAAAAGAGGGTATACAAAGAAATCCGTGGGCAATTACGCCCTTACAATCTAAACTCCCCATCCCTCATAGGACATCCCTCACAGGACCAGGAGCTGTTTGAGGGTCTGAGATCTGGTTGCCTGTCATTGGTTTGCTGTCTATGACAGAGGGGTTTCTAAAGGGTCACCTCCACACTCTCTTAGGTCAGTTTCAGTGGAGGTTTTGGTTGGTTCTGGTTGTTATAATAATGCGGTTGTTACGGTTCATATACCATGATCTATGGGCTGTCCACACCAGCTATTAATTTTTAAGTAATGTTTAAGCTGCAGCTTTGTCTATTCTAACCATTATTAATGTTCAGATTGTTAGCGCCAGGTTTCACTGTAATCCATCTTTGACTTGAAAATATAACAATATGGTTCAGATAAAGTTCAACTTGCAGCCTAAAAATTCTAGCTACTTATGACTACTTTCAAATGACATAAAATTTTTAACCCTTCAGAAAGGGGGACATCACTCTCCACCCCTCTAGACACAACTGAACACGTTGTAATGATAAATGCCAGCTCTTTGGTAATTCCCTTCACAATACACACATAAATAACGGAGAAAGTCCGATAGGACATTCATATACTAATTCTAGTTGCAGAAGATCTCAGGATGTTATCCAGCAAAACTTTCGGTTAAAAGCAGGGTCAGCATTGCATTCAGACAGGAATCCAGGTGCTGTAACATTATTGCTGTGCTGCTGTTCTGCCTGCATATCCTAACCAAGCTGTTCGCAAGTTGAAACAGAGCATTTTATTAATCAAGCAAAAGCTTAAAATTAAAGCAATGGTGTTGCAATCCCACTTCAGGCACTAAGGAATGTTTTCTTGGTTTAACATTTTTGCTTACTGGTGAGTGACAACTACCTGTAGCTGTAGAAGTATGAGATCTTTCCCAATACCTGCATAGCTTTTAAACTTCAGTATCAGTGGGTCCAGAAATCAGGCCCTAGGGTACTCACTAGACTTCCATGGAGTGACAAATACTGTTATAAATGGCTCACTTCCTTCTCTTGCCCATGATAGAAACAGGGTGACCACTATAAAGAGGGAGCGTGAGGTTGATGGTATTTTGGACAGTATTTGGGGGAAAGAGATTTCTCTGACATAGGGACATTTTCTGCCATAAGTTACATTTTAGGGCCATTTAATACGTTCTGCAGTTTTGTTTAAAGCAATGTTATCCACTATATCTTTGTTATTTTACATACATTTCAAAGTTGGAGCTATGCAAATAATTGTAATTTTGAAACTCTTCTGTTTATAGGCAGAATATCTCTTCAAGAACAGTCCTGATATCGACTGGAATAAACGTTAAATCCTAGCAGTAATAGGAATTGTGAAACCAAAAGGGAGAAAATTCCTAATATACTTTAGATAAAAATACTTAGTTTCTGATGTAATTTTTGTTTAAGCTTATTATGTAATCTTCATTTTTTATTTCTCACACTTTATTACTATTTTTGTACTGGGTTTTTAATATTCTTCTACAACATTTCCATTTGCTGTATGTATTGCTTGATACATTTACACATCCGTATTTCAGATGTCTATTGGAAACTCCGAACCATAAGAATTCTGTTCTCTCTGCAAAATCTTCTTCCTGGATTTATTTTTAGCTACACTTTCTATTTAAACAATATATTATTTTCCTTATCCTTAGTGAATGTAGGCAGCTAGCCTGAGAAAAACTTTTATCAAAAAAGAAACATGATTTTACTGAAAAAGGAAATAACTAGGAGCAGCAAGCTCCCTTAGTTCCCTTCCAGGCTACCAAGAGGCAAAAAGTCACATAATACAGGCTTCTTGTGCTGCACTGAACACTTGACTGGTAAACAGTTTCCCAGCATAGGTATGTCATAAAACCTGTGTTTTACTTTGGTACCAAACACATGGCTGTAGATCTCATTTAATAATCTTCAGCATTCAAAACTAGATAGATATTTTTTAGAGATTCTTGAAGAATCTAGACTTTCCAGCACATGGCTATCCTTCTCAATTTTATTGACTTCATCTAGCTCTCACAGGAACTGTATCTATGCTGACTGAGCTGAAACTGATCACATACTGGGTGTAAAACAAATAGAGGATTTTGTCAAAACAGAAGGCAAGGACCCTTTGTGCAAAAGGTGCAGGAAAAAAAGAGGAAGAGCTGAAAGAATAGTGATACAGAAACATTTTACAGTTATTTTGTCTGTAACTTTGAGTATCAGAATTTGAGACGTGTTAATGCCCAATGCTTTTATTCAGATATATTAGTATTTTTACAGAGTATCTTAAGTCATCTGTTTTCATAGTCACACAGACAAGTCAGGAACACAGTCCAGAACCATCATCTCCTCTTCTAAAGATAAACATATATTTTTGTGATCTATATGTTCTATATGCTGTCAGCCCAAGCTACCATTTATCCTGTGAGGCAGTTGAAGATTAAATAATCGGTAGCTTTAGACAATTTTTTAAAGTACTACTTTTCAGAGGAAAGATGAAAACTGGACACTTAAAAAGAGAGAATGAATTAGGATTTCTCTAGAGTTATTGTAATGCATTTACTTTTCTAAGAATAAAGTTTTGAGCTGATCTATAACGAGCTTGACTTTTTTTTTTAAATATTCTGCAAGTTTATGCAGACCACTCCAGGCAGGTGTTTCAAAAACAACTCTTAGAAAAGGATCTGTTTGCTTTGTGCAGGGCACGAATGCATAGTGAGCCCGACGCGGGTAGCCAAAGCCCCGCACGGCGCTGCGTTCGAGACAGCTCCTTCCA
>NW_008237222.1:6681987-6731392 GCF_000691975.1 Corvus brachyrhynchos
CAGAACGGGCTGCGGGCCCGTGTGTCCCCCCAGCCCGCCGCCGGGAATCCGGGGCGCCTGTGCTTTGAACGTGCCGTGCCGTGACCCTGCTGGCAGTCAGGAATAACGAAGTGTGACTTTATTCATCCCAGTTTGTTCGCTGATATCTCTCACCCCACCCCTGGCATTTTTTTCTTCGCTTATTTTTTTTTTTTCCCTATCGCTGACGTTTTTATGATTCCTGATTGAGACGACAGAACTTACATCTCCTCAGTTCTGTAGTTCACAATCTTAATATTTTATTACGTTATACAAATCAGTGAATTAGTGTATAGTGTATATACTGAAACAGTGATGTGTAGGTGGTCAAATGACTTTTCAGAGTAAGACATGTTTATATATTTTCGATTAGTCTGTTTCGGTTTTTTGTTGGTTTTTTTTTTAACTGAAGGAAAAATATAAAGAATTTTTGATTATTCACTGTTTTCTTCACTGTTATAATTTGGGATTATTCACTGTAATTTTAAATATGTCAATTTTTAAGTGGAGAGCAGCCAAGGTTGTCTCTTGTGGCTGTTTAGTTCAGTCTAAAGTACTGCAGAGTTAGTCCTGGGGTAGATAACATGGTAGAAACTTACCTGAAAGGGTTTTTGGCAGGGAAAGGACCAATGGGCGAATGCAGGAAGGAAAACGGCTATGCCAAGTAGGTTCTAATGCTTGTATAATGAAGTGCCAATGTCCTTATAGGTAAGTTTTGCACATGCTCATTATGGCAATGAAAAATTACCAGAAGTCAGCTTTGAAGTTGGCTAGGCTTTTCAGCCTCAGGAAAATGGGAGGGTGTTTATTCTGCTTGCTTTCATTCTTAGTTTATTTTGTTGTGACTACATAAATTCCAAATGCTTAGTAACAACATTTAAAAGTTTGGGCTATTTTTATGAGTTGTAATAATAGCGACCTTCAACTTTGAAAAGTTTGGAATGATTGATAATTTCTCTTGATGTAGGTGTCTACACTAGACACCTACTAGACACTCTTAAATAACAATACATAGTTACAATTGCATCAATATATTGCTATTTTCAGTATAAGCATTACTTGGCAACTTACTTAGTACTGGAGTACTAAGAGGAGTACTACAAGGAGGTTTATTGTAGTTACCAAAAATGAAGCCTTCTCAGTTTATGCATTTGTTCTGTCATTTGTATGTATGGCATTGTTGACTTGGTATCATTCAATCAAGACTTAAAAGTGAGTATTATAGTGCCAGTAAGTAGAAATGCTGGTAGTGCTAATTCTTGTGTTTGTGAAGTGATACCTCTGCCTTTAGAGGAAAGAGGCAGCTTGGGAAGATTTTTTTTCCTCTATAATTCTTTCCAGTTGATTCTGTCTTCTGGACAATAATCTTTTGGAGTGAAAGTGGAACAACCCTATGTTATGCCAAACTTTCATGGTGACAAAATGTTCCTTTCAATATGTCATTTAAACTTCATTTTGAACCCTGGTGTTTACAGTTGACAGGCCTTGTCAAAACTGATCTCCCATACAACGGAGATTGTGATTCTTGATTTGGAAGTTTCAGGTTCTCCAGAGCTGTACACCAGTGTTCATATTGGGCTGTGTTGTGTGCTTATTAACAGTATGATACAGAAGTATAAAACCAAGCCAGTTCTTTCTGTACATGGTACATCAGTAGTAAGACTACTGATGCTGACATCTGGAATTTGCAGACACCTTTAGTATTTTTATAAACATTAAAATTTATCTTAGAAACTTACGTGACTTCTTGTCAAAATTCTCATATGGGAAGCACTAGCGGCTGTATAAGGAAGAAGTCTTTAACAAAAAAGCTGATTAGAAACAAAGATGACTACTTCCCCTGTCATAAACATATATTTTAGTGCATGATTAGGTACAGAATGTTCCTGTGCATTATCTGAAACGTAAGATGGCAGGGAAGAATGAAGCTCACTGAGCTGTTTGTGTTTTGGTTGGGTGTGGGGCTTGTACAGAAAGGCTACTGACTCAGTGAAGCTGGAATTATGTTTATGTGAGTGATGATGTAGTCTTTTCATGTAACCTGGGGCTTTCTAACCCTCCAACTAGAGAAAACATGAATCTGTTTCTTGGTAAGCTACTGAACGTCTGTGTCTGCTGAATTCATGGCAAAACACTTTTGATATGATGTGGTTTTTTTCTATAACCAGAAGTGGAAAAGTGCATTGAGTCATATATATGAACATTTAAAAGTACCGGAAAATCTATAAATTTTAAGTACTGTTAGTATTGGTAAGTTCTGTATTAGAGTTTTGGAATGTCATTAAGAATTACTCTTTCCAGTGGACAGTCAAGCTGATTTTCACTTCTGAAGTAAGACTTCATTTTTTCTTTCACTGAACTTTGCTGTAGACATATGCAAAGTCATTGTTTTCTTCACTTTTAATTAGAGACTGTCAACTTACATGCCAGAAGTAGAGCACTGTATTTAAAATGGCTTGTGCTGATTTGGAATGGGTAAGCAGTGTGTTTCTGAACAGAGTTGAGAATTTTATAGGCTGTTAGGAAAGGAATTAAATTATTCTTAACTTTGCAAAGCATTGGACTGACTTTAGAAGAATAGTTGGCATAACATAAAGTGATAGCTTTTTTAATTGAGAAGCAATAAATATAAAAATCTGTATTGAGGATTAATTTGTTAGATGGCAAGGATATGTAGTTTTGCAATAGCTTTCAGTCTTCCAGTATTGCTCTAAAAAAGGACTGAGTTTATACCTGTTAATATAGAGGTATTGCACATAACTTGGAAACCCAGTTATTTTGGGCTGAGCAGATTTCACTACTGAGACAAATTAATCTCAACAGTGAAATGCATTGTGGGATTCCTAGTTCTTGGTTTATACTCCCTGTTATCTTTTGATTCAGCCTTACTGAATTTCTTAATTGCTCTTGACTGTTTTGTCTCCAGCATAGCAATAAAAATAATTTTTGGTTTAACTGCCGCCTGTGCAGTTCATTAGCGCTTTCCTTTTTTTTAAACTTGAGAAACTTCTCCTTCAACTGTGTCCGTAAGAGTATTGTGGATGGGTTTACATTTGCACATGCTGCCTTCCCTGTTCTGCTGTGCAAACAGGAGAGCCAGAGAGCTCAGGAGAGAGTCCAAGGTTAGCAGAATTTGTATGAATGATCTTCCTTTTGCCATAGGTTAGTCTCTTCTATAGCCCTGTTGCTCGCTGCTGCTCCAATACCTGTGTTCAAATCAGTTTTGTGTATCTTGAACATCTCATGGTGACAGTTGAAGACTTAATTCATGGTCTGAATGGTCCAGTGATGTTCTGCTAGATATTGGAACTTTCATTCAGGAGGGACAGCTGTATTGTCTTAGCTATTTAAAACATGTTCCTCAGTAACTGATTTACACGGACTTCACTGATGTTTCCTGCCTAGAGTTATGAAACTTCGTCTGGAGTGATGGTGTTAGCATTAAGCTAGAAACTTCAGTCTAATTTGCCAGTCACCCATTGTTGAAGGAAACTTCAAAAGAAGCAAAACCCCTCAACAGAGTTTCTCTGCATCTGGACACAGTGGAGCTTGAGCTCCATGAATTTATCTCCAGCTGGTTAACCTGATGGTGTGATGACCTAATATTGTTTCAGGAATCTGAATTGGATGTCTTACAATAGCAAATAAGAAGGAATAAATTTTGCTGAGGTAATCAGTAGAGGCAAATAGAGAAGTGAGGATAATCACTGAGAATCCTTGAGTTGAGTATTTTGTCTTAGTATCTGGATGAGTCTGAAACTTACGGGGATTTAAATTGTTACGATTTGTTTAATATCATGCTATGTATTTTTAAGATTTCAGTTGTTTGTACTGTCTTTTATTTTTGTGAAGTTTCCCAGATTTCAGTAGCTTGATGTTTAGATAGTGTGGTACTGATGGCAGCTGTATTTTGTTTGTGTTAAGAAATGTAAAATCTTAACACAAATAGCACTAAAAATAGTGCTATTAGAATGGACATGGAATACTGTGAGAGAAGAGGAACCAGTGCTTAGACAGGAGTTGGGTTAAATACAAAGCACATCTGAAAAATAAGTTCATGGCAGGATTGTTGGCTTTTCTGATGATGGAGAAAGGTTCTGGTCTTGTAAAAGCAAACAATAGTACAGAAAGTGGAATTAGTATCCAACTCTTAGTTATGTATGGGATGGTGTTACACAGGTATAGTTGTATCTGCTCTATGTTCACTTTACATGGATGTGTTCAGGCTATCATGTGATCTTCAAAAGATGTATTGTAACCCTTCCTCTGCCTTAGAACAACAGATAGTCACTTCCATTTAAAGGAGTTGTGTGCTCTGGAAACTGTAAAGCTTCTTACAAGCTTTAGTTGGGGTTTTTTTCTTCCACTTCTGCACCCTGTTTAAAATGGGTTTAGCAGTGACCCTATAGCCAAGGCCTGTTCTTTTAGTTTGGTAGTTACTGGTAACAATATAAAAAGATACTGCCTACCAAAACTTCGGGTTCTGAGGAAAAAGTTGTTTGGCTGCACTGCTTTCAGCTTAGCACAGACTAGAGCTTTATGTCTGTGTTTTTATATGGGGAAAAAGGACATGCATTTCTTACTGATGAAATTAATATTTGAATATGAAATACTGAATCATAACACTTTAGAATTAATCCACTGTAGCTGTTACCCAATTTGCACATAGTGAATTGTCAGTATATGTTTTTCAAAAATTCAGGTTAAACCAGAGCTACAACAATAGCATGTTAAATTTAACTCTGTGTTATTTTCTGTAACTTTATTTTATATTTGTGCAACTGACAGATAGCTCATGGTCATCTCAGAGTGATAAGATGATCTTCATGTTTATATGTGGTTGACAAGTAATGAACCCAAAAGCCCCAAATTGTATCTTAATTTTCTTTGTGATCTTAAAAAGAAAAGCTTAGGGTTTTTTCTTCTGTTGTTTGGTTTGTTTGTTTTGGTATTTTGTTTGGTTTTTTTCTTTTTTTAGAAAAAAAGCCAAACAACAACAAGCCCTAAACATGCTTTCAGTTGTGTTAGACCCTGATATGGTCTGCCAAATCTGTCTCTGCTGTTGTCAAGAGTGAGTAGCTGAGATGGAACTTCCAGTTGCTGTTTAATACTCTGCTTTTTGTTAATGTTTAACTTCAGTGAGTACCAGATGTGACATACCATCAAGGTATTGAGTCCCCAACAAGGCCTTAACATTTCTAATCCTCTTGGGTAGAAGGTTAGCACTGATACTTCCCTGGCTTTTGACCTTTGTCTTTCAATAAATTAGGTAGTTTAAACTCTTCTCTGGACATAGCACAAGTCAAAGCTAGAATGTCCATATGTGACTAAGAGGGAAGATATTGGAGTATGAGTATGATCTTCATGGTTTCAGAAAAAAAGCAGAAGTGTAGGAGCATTTATCATTAGCATATTCTGGCTAAAATGTAACATGTAAATACAGCATTAAAGTTGGGCTGATGAGCACCTAAAGTTTATTTCTCAGAGATAATTTACTTTTACTTTAAAAAGCAGGTAGCAAATGCTTTATCTGGAGTTTCTTGGTTTTATGGGAGGTAGGAGGCAGGGAGAGGATATGCCTTTTCTTGTTTGTTTATAGTAACTTTCATGCTGCCTTTTAAATGAATAGATGACCTAGGATAAGTCGCTTTATTCTGTCCTTCATTAAGTTTAATGAACTTTCTTGCAATACAATTTATTTCTGTAATTTTCCAGAGGAAATTTTTCATATTCTTTGTTGTGCTACAGAAGGTGTAGACTAGAGTTAACTTAGCAGGTGTAAACGTCAGAGCTTCAGTTTAAACATTTTTATCTGGAAATAACCTATAGTCTCTTCAGTGTTAATATATGGTAAAATGTAAGCTTCATCCTGTCTTCTGCAGCTGTAAAATCTTGAAGGCAGCTGTGCTGAGAATTGTTACTCACTAACCCAGTGAAAGGGTACTTACTCCTCAACCTTCAAAAAGAGGTGAAACACTTGTGTCGGGGAGGTCCTGTGCTGTTGAAAACATCGATATTTCTTTATTATAAAAGTAAATGTAAGAACTGTGGCTGGTTTTATGTAACAATTCCCAGAGATGTATATCTGGTGATCAATTTAATTGGTTATTTGAAGCCATTGTTTTAGTGAAGAGTTTCAAAGCTCAATTGTGCCCTGTGGCCATGCTCTAGTGGTCCTGTAGGAGCTGGAGGAACACTGGTTTGAGTCATGGCAGTATGGTGTTTTGAAGGCAGAGCTGCACATTGCACTGCCAGGGTTGTGTGTAAACCAGACTAGGGAAGAAATCTGATGTTTGACTGGGGTTTATGTACTGTAATTTTATAGACAAGGTAAAGGATTATGTTTAAGTTGTTAGTTCTTGAATTGGTGAATCATGCCCCTTACAAGTAGGGGGAATACAGAGGCCTCTGTCAGCATTGCTGACTTCAGGAATTAGCTTTTCAGAATCTGGTTTTCAGTGACATTGAGTCTTTTTTGAAATCTAGTAACAGCATCTGCCAGGCTGTATTTTGCCAGCCCTTTTAATGAAGTCTAGTATCTGTTGAATTGGATTCAGGTTCTTGCTGTGAATGGGTGAAAATTACAGTTAGACCATCAGGAAATTGTTACACAAAGCTAAAATATTGATTGTTCTGTATTACTGCTTTAAAAAGCCTGTAAAAGAAAACAGAAAAATCTTAAAAAGCATATTTATTTTTTCCAATTAATGGTTGGGAAAGGGGGGGAAAATGTAGTTCAAACAACTTGCTTTGGGGTATAAGTTAAAATATTAAAAATATCCAAAGGATGTTTGTATATTGACACTTTTTGTTTTCTGGCCGCTTTTTTTAGTGGCAGTTAAGTGGCTGAAGCTACTGTTTGTGTTGGCATTCCTAAAGTTTTTTCTAAGAGAAAAAAAAAAAGTTTTAGGGGTTTTCTTTGTCCTTAATTTGAACTACCGTTTTATGTAATTCATCTGAACAGCTTTTTTTAAACAAAATTTTCATTGACACCTAAAGTCCTAAGATCTTATATGATTTGTTCGGGTGCTACCAGATTCTTCATTAGTTGATTAAAACCTCATAGCTAAAGGAAGCAGTATAAAACATTTTTCCCAGACATTGCCCCAGTCCCCATGATTACTTGAAGGTTAACTTTTTTTAATGTACACTTTTAACATATTTTTTTCCTGATGTGCCTTTTTTTTTTTTTTTCTGGTGAGCAAAGGGACAGATGTGCTCAAACTTGCATTGTGACTTAATTCTTGATTACAAACAAATTATAGTACTTAGAATTGTTATAAAATGGGTTTAACTTGTGGAATATTATATCATGTTTTGTGGATTCTGATCAATTTTCAGTTTAGATGTTCTTTTTTAAATACTTAGTCATTATGGAAATGAGGAGTGAAATCTTGAGGAGATGATGATGAGAAATAATGGCAGTAAAATTGAAGTTTGAAGAACTGTAGTTTTTCTACATGTAATAAATAGGTAGTTAGCCTTGTGAAAATATTTCTCATTTTGTATGATAGAAATAGTATATAAGAGATATAAACATGCATGACTGATACTACAGCAATATACCAAGGAATGCTATGCCTGCCAAGAGTGCAGGTTTTTTTCACTTCTGCTGCCAGCTTGACTTTTTGACATGGAGGATTCTCTTTACTTTGGGCTTTATGAGAGTGAAGGAGCCCAAACTGATGATGATACAGCTTTTGCCCTAGTAGAATGAAAAAAATAATTAAGGGGAAATAATGCTAATGGATATTAAAAGTTGGTGATAGGTAGTTTACTGGTGTCCTTAATAGGACAGATTTAACACAGTAATTTGGGATGTGAATGCTAACACTAGGCTTAACTTTTTATTTCTTAGTATGTATCTCTTGTCTGCTACTCTGATGAGAAAAAATAAATAATTTTGTTTTGTTTTCTTTCTGTCATTAACTTTATCTAATTGCCTTTATTAGTCCCGTTACAACCCAGGGATCACAAACACAGCAGCTACAGAAGCATTATGGCATTACCTCACCAATCAGTTTAGCTGCCCCCAAGGAGTTTGACTGCATGCTTACCCAGAAATTAATTGAAACCCTTAAACCTTATGGCGTATTTGAAGAGGAAGAAGAGCTGCAACGCAGGTGAGTGAACGCTGGTTTTTGTCCTGTCATGAGGTTCATGTATGACTATTGAACCCCAAGTCTTTGTGTTCTTTCAAATGCTTTCTTAAAAGCCTAGTGAAATTATCAGCTTAATTTTTCTCAGTTAAGAGGAATACCTCAAAACAGAGAGGAATTAAAATGATCTTTAAATTTCAGAGGCTGGATTGCATTTTTTCCCCTTCATCAGTACTTTATTGTAATGGACCTTATACTTTTTTTTTCCTTACTAAGCTTTCTAGAGTTGTTTTTTTTTCCTCTCAGTACTGCTTATCACTGTTCTTCTAGGTGCATGTGCTGTATGAATTAAAGTTTTAGTTTGAAAATGAGTAGAATTCATGTGTGTATGCCTTGCATGCTTGCATTTTTTTTTGAACTTAAATCTCTTGAATGTCTCTAAGCGGAGAAAAATAGTGGGAATGTTGTAAGAGTAACTTTCTTTCAGTAGATATATATATAAACAAGATCTCTAATTAGATCTGTAATGTTACTCCAGTTGACTTACTGTGTAATGATGATCACAGTCTTTAAAAAATTCTGCTAGTTTTGTCTTAGTTTGTAACCCATCATTCTGCTGTTTCATTAATAGGATTCTAATTTTGGGAAAATTAAATAACTTGGTAAAGGAATGGATCCGGGAAATCAGTGAAAGCAAGGTATGGATGTATTTTACGTGGAGTTGCCAATACTGTGATTCTAAGACTGCTGTAGGAAGATATTCCGTAATAGGTTCCTGTACTAAATGGGGTGAACCTTAGATTTGGGGATCAAAACAAATACCATCCTCATATAGTTTCTTTTGTTTACAGGCAGCATTGCCCCTTGGTAGAACCTTGTCAAAGAAAGAAGTTCATAAATGTTACTTGACTTTTTCTCAAAAGTCATGCATATAGTACTGTATTAATTACGTGCTTAGATTATTTGCCTTTGTAAAGCAGTAGTAGATCTTAAAATGTACATCCTGCATCTTTGTGGTCTGTGGTCTTTAATATCAATCCTGCAATGTTACTTTTGTAACATTAATGCTGATAGTGTTTTTGCCAGCTTATAGTAATCCCTGTCCCCACACATCTTTTTTGAATGATTATAGACTTGCATGATTATAGATTTTTTTTTTTTTTTTTTTTTTTAGAGTAAACCCCTAATTTTTAAGCTATTTTTTCTTTGTATTTGGGATTGTATTTTTTCTTTACACTTTCCTTATGCAATGAAAATTATATATGAAAAAAATTATGGACAGGGACAGCCCTGCTAGGTGTGTCTTGATCCTTGAAAACAAAATAGTGAGAGTATCATGACCGGTATAAAATTGAAAGCTACTTAAGTTAATCTAATATACATTGCAAAGTAGAAGTTTGGATTTATTTTATCTTCTGCTGTGTAAACATTCATGTAGGGTTTCAGATTGTAGCATTGCATCCTATTGTGAAAGGATAGCCTTCTTTGCCCACAGTAATGTGGATTCAACAGTTTTTTTAAAGACTAGGAACTTTAGTAGATGTACCTAAACAATTTCAACATAAATATATAAAATAAATACCTTTCCCAAACCCAAATTTTTATTTAAAGGCTATTGAAAGTAGTAGATACAGTAGACTGTGTTTTGTGTTGCTCTAAATTGGAATCCATCATCAATTTCTGTGTCACTCTAAAAGGCCTGAGTGGTAAGCAAAACGTGTTTGATCTCTGTAGTATTATAAAGCTGTTGCCCCTGAAGTGTAGAATTGGTGCAACAATTACCGGGTTTGAGGCAGTAATATGTAAGGTGGTTGAAATGTTACAAATGGTCCAAGTGGCAAACATATCTCAGTCTTTTCTATAAATACTGAGATTATTTCAGTCGTTCAACAGCATAAATTTTGTGCAATATTTTTCCTCTTGCTTGAAAATAAATTGTGTTGTTTTAACTTTTTAAGGTAAAATAACCTTTTTTTTTTTTTCTCCATTTAGAATCTTCCTCAATCTGTAATAGAAAACGTTGGAGGAAAAATTTTTACGTTTGGATCCTATAGATTAGGGGTTCATACAAAAGGTAACATTTCCTTTTGTGATAGAAATCCATGTGTTTGAGCTAATGATTGATCTTGCTGTATTTTGAGGTGATGTTAGATTTCTTAATTTTTTTAGTTAACCATCTCTAGTCTTCATTCTAAATAAAATAAATACATTCCTATATTATGTTTTCATCATGGATTGAGAAACAGACAAAAACGTTGAAAATTATTTAAAGATAGAGGAAGTTGTATACTTATATTTTCGTGTTTTGTTCTTTGAAAATTACAAGTGTTCTACAATTGAAGCAAGAGTGTATGTATGTGTTCTCCATGTTTAATGGCTGTGAATTTTTTTTCATTTGGTTTGACTTAGTATTTCAAAAAACACCATTCCACATGATGAGAAACTAAATTTTCCCGCTTAATTATTAATTAAAATTTTTCTGTTCCTGGCATTCTGTGCATGTGAAGTATTTAGCAATTTACTTCTGCTAATTAACAATTTCAGGTGCTGATATTGATGCCCTGTGTGTTGCACCAAGACATGTTGAAAGAAGTGATTTTTTCACATCATTTTATGAAAAATTAAAACAACAAGAAGAAGTGAAAGATCTGAGGGTATGTGAAACTCCTGATACAGCTTGCTGACCTGAGGATTAGGAAAATTAAATAGTGAAAGATGATGCATTAAATAAGTAAATATAACTTTACTGTTAAGGCTTGCAAAGGATTTTTTGTTAACCTGTGGCAAAGCCTATCATAAGGCTTGAAATAAATAGAGATTCTTCCAAATTTTCTCTGCCCACTCTTAATAGATACACTCACTTAAAATTTTGGATGGCAGAATGATCTCCTAGCACGTGTATTACTATGGCAAAATTTCTTCTTACTCACTAGAAGCAGGCAAATGTAAATGTTAGCTTGACAGGGTTCAGGACCAAACTTGTGTGCTTTTAATGAAGGCTTTATGCTGCTTTTTTATAACTTCGTGCTGATATAAATAGTTATGGTGGTTGATACTAACTAAACTTTTTATATTGGCTGTCCACTGTGCATTTGAAAAGGGAAGCTGTATTTTTAGTTTGTTTTGTTACTGGATGCTTGTGCAAGATTTTTAGCTTGTAAAGATGAAGATTTCCCTTGTAGTAGTGGAAGACCCGTAGTAATGCACTATTTTGTTTCTGATATACCTCACTGACAAGCCTCCCTGAGTCAACTGGTGGGAACTTTAATCTTGATATTGGCTCAGAGTAAATTTTCTCTGCTCCTATTTTTTTTTTTTTAGATGAAGATAGTTGCTGGCAAGTCTTTGTTTGATTTAGTCCTGCTCTCATAAAATAAATGAAACTGTCTCTGCAGCATTCTTCCACTCTATGCATCCTGTAGTTGGTAACCAGGGTAGTGCAAACATCTGGTGGTAACACTGTATGCACTGAAACAACTGTTTTGAATGCTTTATTATCTGAACACCTTTAGTAATCTTTAAATTGACGTGCTCTATTTGAGAGGATTCAGATTTTCAGATTTCTATTTGACTTTGCTGTAAACTCTAACTCCAGGTAATGTAGTTGATTTAACAGCAAGGTATGTATGCTCTTCAGTGTTGTTCAGTGATGCAAGTAACTGTTATGTCAGGGTGTCTTAGCACTTAAATTGTTCCCGCTAGTATTAGGAGTTTGTACATCTCCATCTTTAGGGAAACATAGACTTTCTTAGTGGTTGCTCTAGTGAGTGAGCATGAGACACTTGTGAACTTGGTATTTTGTGTAGGATCCATCCTGCCAACCAGCAATGTTAAGGTAACCTTAACTGAAGTTTGAGCACAGACAAATGTTGTCTCCACCTTTTGTTAAGAACTGAAACACTCTTGAAACAGTTTATCCTCCAACAGTTCAGAGTATTTCTTATTTGGAAGTAGGCAGTGTTCTTTGCTTTTACAAAAGCAATGGGCTACAGATCTGCATTTAGTTAGATGATCAGTTCAGGAAAATAGAATTCATAGCTGATTCCAGAGTAGATTCATCGTGATATTGTTTGACAAAACTCCGTATTATTGACGACATTTTAAAAACATGCTTGACCTCTGGAGACTGGTGACTTGAAATTGCTTTAGGTGAAGTCAGGCTGCATAGTTACACAGTTTTCTCTTTTCTTATACTAACTGTAGAAACAGAAATAAGAGGCCTTTTAGAGCAAGAATCCCCGTAGCTTGGACTTGAAATACTTAGAAGTATTTGTGAGGAGTAAAAGATGCTTGATCATGTCTTGAGTTTAGGGAGAAAGAGGGTTGAACCTTGAAGTAACATCATCAGAGCTGGTTGGTATGAGTTTGGATTATAATTAACATTTAGACAGCTGCAGCACATAGTAGGTCAGTGCTTACTGCATAAAGTCTCAATAGTGGAGAGAGACATTGCTGATAAAAATCAACCTGAAAACAGAAAAGTATTGGTATAAATACCATTTCATTATGATTGTCTAGACCTGGTAGTTATTGTTTGTAAATGTTCTCTGTAGTGAAAATAAAATACAACTTCTTTTCCCCCAGGCTGTTGAAGAAGCTTTTGTCCCAGTTATTAAACTTTGTTTTGATGGAATAGAGGTAAAGATCATATTTTAATTTGTTTTGGTAGAATATGGTTAAAACAAGTTTTTTAGATCTTAATAACTCATTATTCACTCATATGAATGCTGTTAAAGTGACTCTCTGAAGTTCATACCTAAGATTTTGACAACAGTCTTCAGTTGTATAATTTGAAGTGGAGATTTAAGACTGAAACAAGTTTTTCTTGATGGACTTGAAGCTTTGTGCATAATATCTCCCTGTTCTTTTTTTTTGGCACTGCTACCCAGTTGTACTGATTAGTTTGCTGATTTGTAGAATACCAGTATTGGCATTATTTAGACTTAACATTTAATAAAACTTATATTTGTAAATAATATGGCTTCAGAATTTTTTTTGACTGCTAATGATTAGCTATCCAAACATGAAAGATTTGCCTCATTATCCTACATTGTAGAAAGTTGTGGTCTTTAACTAGTTCTCAAAAATATACCGCTGAAGGCAAGCTGGGTATTCCTTTTGTCCTGATCTCTTAACATATCTGTAAACCCATGACCAAAACAATGGTTTTGGTGGGTGTAGCCTGATGGATCAGCTGTTGTGGAGCACTGAACGTGCTTAACTTGATTTTTGCTAAGGAAACAGGAATGGTGATTTCAAGAGATACTCTGTTAATTCTTCTCAAACTGTTATAGTCAAACTTTCATCTTTTGGTGACAAGACAAAAAAATACGAACTCTTTATACACACAGTTCATGAGACATATAGTTGGATTATGTCAACGTTGTCAAGTAGCTGGTGGGTCCAAGAAGGTTGGTATACGGAGGGGAAAGAATTCCCATGCTAATCTTCAGCAAATGACATGGTGTAGTACTATTGTACACAAGATGAGCAATTCCTTGTCTCCCAGTCTGTGATTTTTGTATCTGTTAGCCATTTTATTACTGTCCATATACAGTTGGGTGTTAGGAACATTTTTCTGGAGAATCTGTTTTCTGTTTACATAGCTTAGGTGTTCATTCTAGATACCGAAACTTGCCATAGCTGTCTTCTGGTCAGTTTGGTTTTTATATGCTGTTTTTGTTTTTTTGTTTTTTTTTTTTTCCTCCAGTCATTTACATTCAAGCCAGAGTTGTGTCTCCTTTTTAAAAAATGAAATTTGAAATACAAGACCAAATAGGGGAAAAAAAGGACTGTTTGTTCTAGAAGAAGTAGCATCTTGTTCCAATATAGTAATTTATGATGGGCTTTGATGGGCTTAGGTTTATTACTGAGACTTAACCCATGTTGCTGACAGTGCATGAGAGTTCTTTTTCTTCTATCATAAGCACCCTCTTTGTATATACCAGTGTTGTTGGACCTCAGTTTCTGATAGTTGTGTTTGTGCCGAACTATATCAGTATGAAAAGATTTTAATTTAATTTGCCTTTTGCTAACCCAGGCAAAACATGCCAGAAGTTAGAACCGAGGATAAGGACTTTAGTTTTATGGTGATCCTGTTATTAAAGCTTAGGAAATTTCTGACAATAAGTTTTTACATGCACATTTTATGTTCTTGTTTAGAATAAATAACTTCATTTTTTTGTTCTTCCTGTAGAGTACTTTGTATTTGATGGCCAGCTACCTCTCCCCAAGTTACATAGGACAGACTGTTAATTTCTTTATTTGAAAAGAAATGTCAATGAGCTTTGAATCTTTAGAGGTGCTAGACGTTCTAGATAAGAGAGCAGAACTTTAAGCTGAAGTTAAGTTTGAACTTGAAGTTGTTTTACACTGAGAAGTAGTACTTCTGACTGAAGTAGGAACTTCTGTATGTAATATAGATGGTTGATAAGACCAGCTATTAAAGACTTTGAAATACAAAATGCCCTGAATACTTCGGAAATACTTTTCTGTGGAGAGAAGTGCTTCATAGTTTAAAACGGATGGATGCAAAGTTTTAAGTACCTACAAAAAGTCTTTAAGATGTCTTCAGCTTCACTTTATCTGAAATAATTTTAATGTAACTAAACCAGTTTTGTTCTTGGTGCAATAGTACTAGGTATTTCATTGTCTTGTAGGTCAAGTGATAACCACTTTGATTAAAAGCTTCGTTTGGTGAAGTACCTTTGTAGCCTTGCAGAAAGGCTACTGATATGCTGATAAGTGGCTGAGTATCAAGGCTGCTTGATATTCTCATCAACTAACTGACTGACTGAAGGGCAAACTGACTTCTCTACTCTGTGGTGTCCTTGTGTGCAGGGCAATGTAAAACTCTAGCTCTGTGCTGAATAGTATTTTAGATGTTCTTGGCCTAGAAAAACTAAGTATTGCAGAAGTAATAGCAAAGAAATTACACATAGTTTCTAAATGTATACACTTGCTCAGCAGTTTGCTGAATTTTCAGAATCTTTTCTGTAATCAGATACCTAGACTCTTCATAGACACTGGTCTTTATATAGAGTCAGCTAGTTACATATGTGATTTACAGGGCTAGATGGGGGAAGGTATCCTACTCTTTCTCTAATTCCATGGTAATTTTCATGGAATCATAGAATATGCTGGGTTGGGAGGGACCCATCAGGATCATCGAAGTCCAACTCCCAGCCCTGTGTAGGACATCCTAAGAGTCACACCACGAGCCTCAGAGTGTTCTCCAAAGGCTTCTTGAACTCTTACCAGGCTTGGGGCTGATACCACTGGCCTGGGGAGCCTGTTGCAGTGCCCAGCCACCCTCTGGGTAAAAAAAAGCTTTCCCTGGTGTGTGATCTAAGCCTCCCCTGGCTCAGCTTTATGCTGTTTCCTTGAGTCCTGTTACTGGTTGTGAGAGCGAAGAGATCAGTGCCTGTTTGTGGTCTTCAACATCCTCATGAGGGAAAGCAATAAGGACTCCCCTCAGTCTTTTGGATATTTGAGAATATTTAGGTTAAAACCAGGATTCATGTTTTCATAGCTTGTTCTGATGTTGGTAGGAGTTTGTATTCTGGACCTAGCAGTGATGCTTGTTCCCAAATGATTTTTATTTACATTGACAGCATAGTTTTTGTGTGTGTGCTGGTTCTATATTAATCTAAATGTGTATTTTATCCTCTTGGAAAAGGAGCCATAAGATAGATGAAGCATCTGAAAAATGTTTCTTTTAGTGTCTGTGAAGGATCTTAGTATATATATTTTTAAAGGGGTTCTTTGTGCTAGGAAGACTACTGTTAGTAAACTTGATGAAAATTACTTACAGAATTCTACAGAAGAAAGAACGGTTTTCTAATGTCTTACCTCTTTTTTTTGTTCTTAAGATTGATATTTTGTTTGCAAGATTAGCACTGCAAACTATTCCTGAGGACTTAGATCTACGAGACGACAGCCTACTTAAAAATTTAGACATTAGATGCATACGAAGTCTTAATGGTATGTATGTCCTGTTTTGTAAATCAACTTGTCTAATCTTGAAATAATTATCCTAGGTTCTTTGATACAGTAGTTGTGGATTTGACTGAAAATACAGCAACTTCACATTTAGAAATAAAGTTATAGCCAGTTTTATATATCTTTCTGGAGAGAAGGGTTGTGTCTTGTTGGCCAGACTGCTTATGATTTTTTTCTCTTGGTATATGGTTCTAGAAATGAATGGGACTTGCAAGACTTTTGGAGCATTATGCATTTCTGTAAATAAAGATGTGTGGTTTTTTTTTAATTTGTGTTTGCATAAATATACATGAAATTGCTTCAGTTATAATTTGAAGATATCAAAATGGTGTCAGTTTGAGGTCAGGTCTTTAGTAGTTTACTAGCTTGTGTAACCCTTAACTTCTCTCTAATACCTTAGCTTAAAAAATCGTTATTTATGTACGGGATGATAGGGGCTTTAGCCTGGCTGCAGCTTGATGGGGAAGAGGAGCATGTTTGCATGAGGAGCACTGATTGTTGTTATAAGCTAAAACGTTGATAATTGAGATTATCACAGCCACTTAAACTGTTTTGTGAAATTCCCATCTGTGCAATCTCTAGAATTCAGTTGCCTCTTACTTACTTTGAAAGTAGTCTTAGGTAATACTATTTTCTTGTGAACAGCTCTCTGCAACTACTGAGTAACAATGAAGTACTCCTTATTCTTTATTATAAATGCCCTAAAATCAAGCAGTTAATACTGCTATCTATAATGTTAACAGTCTGAAAATATCCCATCAAAGTAGCAGTCCATTAGTTGTAGTATGTTTAAAAACTATTCTTTTTAGCCTGTTCTTAAAAATTCAAAGCTTTGACCTATGACTGGCAGGTTTTCTGTAGGTTCATGAAGACTTACACTTTATTCAGTTGGATTGTGCATTCCATGATATACTGCATGTATTCATGTAACAGCAGAACTTGTTTGTTTCTTCAACAGCTTACATAGTTCATTAATAACAAAAATCAAGTAGCAGTCCAAAACTGTAGTCATGTGCTCATGAATTGGCTGAGTCTGCTATAAAACACTAAAAATGAAAAAAAGACACATGAAAATATGTTAAGCTTTCTAATTGAAAACAAAAGTGATCAGAATATGAAACGAATTTCCAGCATGCTCATCTAAAAAGTTTGGTAGTTTTGAAGGTGAGGGAGGATAAGCAAGCTAAAAACTTTGGAGGCAGCAACTGTAATTGATTCTTTCTTTTGCAGGTTGCCGCGTAACCGATGAAATTCTGCATCTAGTACCAAACATTGACAACTTCAGGTTAACACTGAGAGCTATCAAATTGTGGGCAAAACGTAAGCAGTTTTATTCCAAAATTTGTGAAGTTTTCACTACGTCTTCTGGTTACTGATATCTCTCTCCTTTTGTCTCTTCTCAATCCACAGGCCACAACATCTATTCCAATATACTAGGTTTCCTTGGTGGTGTTTCCTGGGCTATGCTAGTAGCAAGAACTTGCCAGCTTTATCCAAATGCAATAGCATCAACTCTTGTACATAAATTTTTCTTGGTATTTTCTAAATGGTATGTTTTTTTTTGTTGTTTTTTTGGTTTGTTTTTAATTTAGATTAAACTAAAATAAAATTGTTTGTAGACACTAAATTTTAGTCCTGTTTTTATGGTACCATTTTCAGCTGTTACCAGATTAAGTTAAATTAGAAGCATTGTTCTTGCCACCAGAAAGTTGTCAGCTTAGTTTTTCAATAAGTCATCCAACATGTCATGTTTTTAAAGTATCTGAACCAAAACCACCCAGTTCTTAATTAAAATTTTCTCAAGTATTTTTTGTAACTCAACAATACTCTTCAGATAAAATACTTTTATAGTAGAAAATAATAGCAGATAGCCCAAAATTTAAAGTTTTTATATTCAGATACTGGGATAATGGATAAAGGAGGTATGCCAGTATCTGGTTTAGGCACATAGCTTAAATGCAATTTAAGAGAACCAGTGGCAAAAATACGGGTTTTAATCTTGTCAGTGTGGAGTGGTAGGTGTTTCAGAATTACATGCTATTTCGTGCTCTTGAGCTAGTTAGCTCAGAAAGATGGTTTGAATAACTCTGATGGGGACATTCCAAGTAAATTTAGAACAAATGGGACAAAAGTGAACTTTGCAGATTACAAATGAATACTGTTTTTCTTGAAAGACCGTGTCTGGATACCTTTATTCTTCATGAGACACTGACAGATTTTAAGCATCATTTACCAAGGTGTTGCTTTACTTCAAGTATAGTGTCTTTTCTTCTTAATGTGAAGATAATTTGCACACTTTCACTGCCTTGCGTTCATAGGCTTTCTAGCCTCCTTGAGGTATGTAGTGTTTAGTAATATTTTGCCACACTAAGCTAATAGAGGGGAATTGATTGCAATCTCTGTTTAATGTGTTTCTTGGACTTCTCTCCATTTTGTACATGCATAGCGTAGGAGCATTAATGTACAAATTCCAACAGATTAACCAACTTCTGCTCGTTATAGGAAGATAACTTTTATTCGGGGGGGTAAGATGACTTGAAGAACAAGAGTTACATTTTAGTGTTTCATTCAGCAAGGTTTCTTTCTCTCTTGATTATAATTTTCTTTTAATACATATGGTTTGTAATGATGCTATATGGTATAATTGTGCTAGCTATTTGTTCTGTAGTTTGTCCATGAAACAGCTAGCTTGAAGATGGACCCAATGTCAGTCTTCACAGAGAAATTTCTCTTTGATTGATATATTTCAGGAATAATTTAGAGGAGTTTAAATTAATTACCTAAACCAGTGATTATAAACCTCCAAGACTGCAGAAAATTCCTTGTTCTGATGCCCTGGAGAAGCTAATTGGAGTTATATTGTAGTTCAGCAGTACACCTTATTTAAACAACCCCAGTTAAACCAGCCTAGTCTTGAGGAAATGGTGCTTTACCTTGAGAGCAGAGTTAAGAAGGATTGCATTCAAAAGTATTGTTTGTTGAACGTACATGGTTGTATCCAACAGTCTTACTCAGTGCTACAATCTTTTTGAACAGGGAATGGCCAAATCCAGTGCTATTGAAACAGCCAGAAGAATGCAATCTTAATTTGCCTGTATGGGACCCAAGGGTTAGTGTGTTATTTTTTCCCCTCTAAGTCACACTGTACAATAAATCCGGTTGCTTAAAAATTCCTAGGTGAACTTCATTTTGGGTTTATTGAACTTAATGTTGTGGTGTTGTAGCTTCATAAGTAACTTCTAATCTCCTGAGAATAGAACAAAGTTACCCTAATTTTTTGAACTGATGGCTTGAAGCACACTTGCTGAACAATGTACTTTTTCTCCCAATTTTTGCAGTAAGTGATCTTAATAAAAATTCGGTGTGAATAGTTACATGTCTAAAGCAATGCATTTTTTGAAAATTGCTAATCTTAAAATGGTTTGCTTATGATTTAAAGCCTATTACTTTTGCAAGTATCTTGAATTCACTTCAGTGCAAGTCACAGCTGGGTAGGCTTGGTTCCATATAGTTGTAGTAAAGTGTCTTTTCATCTTGCACCAAAGAAGATCATAACTTGAAGTCTTTTAGTTGTTTTGTATATTGTTTATAATGTTTAATCTCCGTCTTTGTAGCACTTACATTAAGGACACTGGACATTAATGTCCTTCGGGGAGTCAGTGAAACAGCTTGCAGCAGATGCATGGCTCCCATTGTATGCTTTCAGTAGGGCATAATATGAGTGTGCTCAATGCTATTTTGTCAATCATAGAACAGTTGATATTCAACTAATCTTTATTTTGATGAATAGCATAAGCTTCAGAGGTTGAGTTGTATTTCCTTTTGTACTTCAAATCTGTTTTTTCTGATTGACAAAAGTTCACATTTAAATATGTGAAACAGTTGAAAACGTGTTCTTGAGTCTGTTATTCCTGAGACAGGAGGTTTGAGGTCAGTGTGTGACGGGAACTGTCTGTTTTGTAGCAGCTAATCAAAGTGGGTTAAGGTAAAGGCAGGGGTTTATCTTTTATTTACCTTCTACAAGATTGTTACCCTAATAATATTTTAATGTATTTTGCGTGTGTACGTTGTGTCCCTTCTTTTTTGTTACCCTGTCTGCTGTTAAATAAAAGTACGTTAATGCAAGTGATGCTTCTGTCAGGTTGCATAGAGCCTCTTTTCTTAAAATGGCTCTTAGTTTTCAGTAGTGTTACAGAAATAAAGTATAAAATACCTTTCGCAAAGTCTGAAGACAGTCATTCTGCAGAAGGTGCTTATATGGTGATGAGGTGGCCTTGGTTTCATGTGATCACAAACTAATTTCTATTAAAGAGGGAAATTGTTCTGTTTGGTTGGCATTTCTGGATTTAGAAATGCCTGCAGCTTCATCTTGATGTGCTGACAGGTTACAGCCCTCCCACATCACTGTCATTCAGAAAGATGTTCTTTGTTCTGTTTTCTAAACTTTTTCTGAACTCGGTCTACAAACTAAGGTCTCTTAGAACTTAAGACTTGGTTGTAGTAAAAGGAGAAATCCAAATCTGTTAACTGATGTGTGTGCTTGAAGAAAACTGATTGGCTGTTGTTATATGTAGGTAAACCCCAGTGATAGGTACCATCTTATGCCTATAATTACACCAGCATACCCACAGCAGAACTCTACGTACAATGTGTCCGTTTCCACACGGATGGTCATGGTTGAGGAATTTAAGCAAGGTAAGTATTATCTTATGCTCTCTATATAAATGTTTTCAAACAGATTTAAAATAGTTTCGTTGCAGGTATGCTGTGAAGGGGGAGGTGGGTGGATGTTAAAAAGCTTGTTGAGACAAGACTTCTGAGGGAGGTAGAACTTGGCCTGTTACACTTAATGTTGCTTAACACTGCGAATTTAGTAGATACTTCTGCAGGTCTGTCCTTCACTCTTAGAAACTGAGGGTAGTGAAATAGAATGCCTTGTGCTCTGAAAATTAGAACTAATGCTATAATTTTATTTTAGTGGCTTAGATTGTGTCATGATAAATGAAAGATTAGCAACAGTAGTTCCACTTGATGCCTGTTTCTAGGCCTAGTCAAGGCAGTGTACTCTCTTGAAGATGAGTCCTCTGGATTTATCCAAATAATGTACTTGAATAATTATAGCAGATAAGAGAAGTTGTTATCAAAGCAAGAAATAGACTTGATGCAGGGAGCAACTACAAGTAGGTTTCTCAGATAGAGCAATACCTTGTTGTCTCACTGTTTCTTTTCCTTGTAAAATGCCTTGCACAAGAGGTGATTCCAACTGAATGGTTACTGTGGCATATGCAAAAAACTATGTGGAGCTATGTTACAACACAGAGTAAAAATATGTGCAATAATCTGATCAATTAACATACATTTCTACACAGATGTAGGTTTTTTAAAAATTACTATTTGTTTAATGAAGGACCAATTAAAGTATGACTGAATTATAAATCTTGTTGATAAATTGCTGTGGATTTGAAGGGAGGAAATAATTTGTAGTAGTCTTTGCTAAGTTAATAAACTGTCTTTACTCTGGATACTAAACTGTATTTTAAAAAAAAAAAGTTTAAGTTTTTTTTTTTTTTTATAATTTAGGTCTTGCTATCACAGATGAAATTTTGCTGAGTAAGGCAGAGTGGTCCAAACTTTTTGAAGCTCCAAACTTCTTTCAGAAGTACAAGTATGTATTTTATGGCATGGCAGAATATTTTAAGTTTATCAGTTGAACTACCTAATAATGCTCTGTAGCACAGGATCATAAATACACATACATTAGATGTCCAAAAAATGTTTTGTTAGGATTTTTCTATAGAGTGGGAGAGTGAATGCACTACTGTCCTTTCTCTTAGAAAGTGAATAATCTCCTCAGGTACTTTGTTGTGTCTTAAACCTGTATTTCAGGTACCTTTTAGTCCCTGAGCAGATATTTAGAATGTCACCAGTTAACTCTGAACTGGTATGCTACCAGTAACATTGAAGACGTGTCATCTGGTTTGACTAATAGAAATGATCTTTAGTGCTGTCAGTAAGCATTCTAAAAATGGGTCTTCCCAGGAAAAAAGATGTTGAAAGAACTTATTCTGAAGGTCAATATTTAAAATGAATAAGTACTTGAAACTGTATGTTTTCTTCTGTCAATACAGTCAACAGTTTACTCTGATAATAAAACATATTTTTGCAATTGTGTTGGCTAACTACCAGCTGTACTAGTTATTACTAGATTTTTTTCATTAAAGCTTAAGGCTCTTGGATCTTTATTAACTTATACCTAGCTTTTCTAATTTTGTAATGTCTCTGAGGGAAGTACTGAAATTCACACTTCACACTTTTAGGGTTTCTAGTAATATGCTTGTGGGGCAGAAGCTTGTTAAATGTATACGGACTTGCTGAAAGTTGTATTTTTACAATAA
The DNA here is from genome assembly GCF_000691975.1 of Corvus brachyrhynchos. Classification (NCBI taxonomy): domain Eukaryota; kingdom Metazoa; phylum Chordata; class Aves; order Passeriformes; family Corvidae; genus Corvus; species Corvus brachyrhynchos. Next base: position 6,704,501 of record NW_008237222.1, read on the forward strand.
ATATGGATTATTAAAATATGGACTACATCTTCTTTGCCCTCAGTTGAAATTGGAGACCCATTTTTCTTGAATCAAGATCAAATATATATTACACATGTTTGTGTTGGGTGGTTGGTTGGTTTTGTACTAATCTAAACAAGATTGAAATATACAGTTCCCCCATTAAAAGAGACTGATGACCTTCATAATGTGTCTGTGTTTTGTTTCTATACTTTTTGCATGATAAAAGCTTTAAAACATTTGGACGGCTTTTGTTGTTCCTTGGAGCTTAAGATTGAAAACATTTAAAAGAACATTATTAAATTATATTATTATTTGAAGTAAAATTGGGCTGCAGACAAATCAGTTCTGTTGAAGAGGTTTCTAGTACATTTTCTTTGTTTCTTTCAAAAATAGGAAGCATTTAATGTCATTTGAAATAATCTCCATTTTAATGTAGGTTTTTTTGTGTACCAGCTTTAGCCATTTTACCAGTTGCTGAGCAAGAGAAGCTTTCATTGCTACATTATATACCCAGGTTTTCTGTTTTGCACATGATGTCTTTGCTCTAATTTTATTTTTTTAACTGTGGAATGGTATTATGGAGCCTGCTTTAATTTAAATTACCCAGGATTTCCTCTGTTTTCCCTTAGTAGATTAATTTTAAAATTTTGGTTAGTAGCCTTTACAAAGTAAATAATTATATGCAGTCATCTGTATGCAGTAAACGTGGCTCTCTTGGTCAGATCTCCATCTGAAAGCTAGATGTATTGAAGTTTTTTTTCCCTCTTCACTTTCTTCTCCTGTATAAATTGTAGATGCCTTGGCATGTTCTGCTGAATTCATAGCAGTGTGTAATGCTGTTATTCTCAGATAAGAGAATGTCTGATCCTTGCTCTGAGACAAACTTTTCTTTTTATCTGAAAATTTAGCTTCAGTAATCTATCACTCTCAATGGCAATTAGTTGCTAAATATCTACTGTTCATAAGCACTTTTGACTTGCTGTCTATGTTTAAAATAAACCTTAATGATGTGTGACTAATGAAATCTAGAGGCTACTGCATACCTGCATGGTAGGAGCAGATTAGAAATTAAGAAAATTAGGAAATCTGCTTTTAGTTACTTATTTTTTTTCTTACTTTGTAAATGTCAGCAATTACTTGGAGATAGGGAGTTACAACATGTATTATCTGCCCTTTGTGTAGATTTAAATTTTTCAAAAGGGGGGGGGAAGCAGTGACAGGGAACATACAGGTACGGTGTTTTACAGGGAAGTGACAAGAATTTCAAGTGGATATGAGTCTGAAGTGTTGCATGAGAAATGAAATGGTTGTAGCTTAAGACCACGAGAGCAGTGTTTTGAGAGAAATAGCACTCATTTAATAAGCTCTAGCATATTCTATGTCATTAGAAGAGAAAATTCTGCTAAAAAAGTAGAATATAAATACACCTTTTTAAAAGGTCTCTTGGCTTCATAAGACTTTAAAGTACTGGATATAAGTATACTTCCTAGACATACAATAAAGAAAAATCAAAATTAACATGTTCAGGTGTTCTCAGTTGGTTTTGGGGTGTCTTTTTTTTTTTAATTTTTGGTGTGTTTTGGTTTTTTTTTGTTTGGTTGGGTTTTGTTAGTTTCTTTGGTGGGGGGTTTTTTGTTGTTGTTTTTTTGTTTTGTTTTCCCCAGAAAGTAATATGACTCTAATTTGGGTGGGTTTTTTTAGAAATACTTGTGTTAATGATGTATTACAATTCCATACTATCTACATTAGATTATTTTTGTGAAAAGAATGCTGAAAGGCAGACAGTGAGAAAACTTTCAAGCCCCCAAACAGAACTCCAAACCAATATACTTCAGAATAATACCGAGTCTAAAAGTCACCATTGAGATGTAGAAGCTTAAGCTAGGACCGTTTTTTCTTTATAATGTAGTGATAGATACTTCTGAGTTACACATGTGCTTTGTGATAAAATTATGACTGAGGCACTGATAACACATCTTGTCTTCGCAAAATTTAGCAGTGAGACCTTGGACTTTTAAAATATCTTAATTTTTAACACTATTTAATTTTATTGAAAATTGTAGTAGGAAGTTTCTAGTGAATAATTCCCTCTCAGTGCTAACAGCTGGTAAGTGAGTGGGGAGAAATTGGATCCTTTACTTTTTTCTTTTTCAGCAAACACTACCTGAGCAAAAATAGTTAATCATTACTTTTTTTTGCATAAATTAGGCTTAGGGTTTTTTCCTAGGTGTTACCAGCTACTTGAGGCTTTTAGACATAAACAAATTACTTTTTTTTTTTTTTAAATGATTCTTCAGAAGTCTGTTTCAAAGAGCTGCTTTTAATAAGTAATTGGAAAATTGATTTTTTCAAATATATGCATGTTGAGGTTTGTCTTTTTCGATTCGGACATGGTTAAAAATATCAAAAAGCTTAAGCATTGTAGTTTCTTCTGAATGAAACATTCTGCAAGTGTGCGATGTGTGTGGTGTAGGAATCTTACGGAAAGTGTAGTACTCCTTAGAATAAACCAACATTAGTAATGTCTCATACAGAGTTAAAGGACCCTTTTTATCTTTTTCCATAAGATTTTTCTGTGAAGCAGTCAATACTGCCAAGATGCAGAATGAATAGGTTATTTAATCTCTTTTTATTCAGAACAAGGGAGAAGTTTCTCCAAACGTCTCCGTTGCAGTTCTCTTGTTTCATTGACATTCTCTGACTGAAATCAGAGGACTGTAGTATTTTCGTTCTTGCCACCTAGAGATAAGTACAGAAACATGTAGCTGCTAATTTGATCTGTTGATTTGTATTTGCTGTTGCAATTTGAAGGCCTGTGGCACCAGAGGACTGCACCAGGGTTTTCCAGCATCATTGACCTTGCTTTCCTTTCTATGAGCTATATGCTAGGGTATCTCGTGTTAGTACTGTTCTTTAAATCCTGCTCTGAAGGTACCTAAACATGCCATATCAGTATAGAGTAGTGTGGCTTTGGATGACTTAGGATGTTAAAGACTTCCCAGCTAAGATTCTGAAAAACCTGTCTGTAAGCATGTGAGATTGCCTCAGCTCCCTCATTCGGAACTCAAGTTAAAACTGATCTTTTCCCATTCTGCTGTCCTTGGGCTTTTTTGTTTAAAATACCATTCTTGTTTTGTATACTGTCTCTTTGAAATCTGCTTATAGTGGGTATACACTGAATATCCTTGAAATATAATTGAGAGGTTAAGAACTATCATCAGAGGAAACATTCGTTATGAAATTTCAGATAAGTGTCTTCAGAGAATTCCAAAATTGAGATACAAATTTTTTTAACCGTATTTCATAGTGTTATTTTGGATTTTGAACAAATGCATGTGTGCTAACCACTCTTCTCACTATTCAGAAATAATGTTGCAACTAAGACAGATGACATGTAAAGGTAGTAGTGAACAACTGTTTTTTCTTAATTCATAGTCAGTTAAATCCCTGATCTCATCAGGTATTGAAATATTTCAACCAATGCTACATTCCTAACCTTTTATTAAGGTTATTGGTATTACAGTGGAGTTGCAAATGGCCCTAAACTCCAAAATGTTTTGAAGTCTGTTAGTCACACACTTGGGACATAGCCCCTATTTCTACGTAACAAAACTTAATTTAACGTAGGATATATACTTAAACTAATAATCTGTATTTTACAATGTAGAATTTACTGCAAAGTTTTAATATTAAGGTTTGAATGTCTAGTTTTAGAAATATATATAGAATAGCATATTGTCTTTATCTCCAAAGGCATTATATTGTACTTCTAGCAAGTGCACCGACAGAAAAACAGCGACTAGAATGGTGAGTAATCCTTGATAATCCAAGAACCAAATCAAAACAAAAAAACCTCCCCACCAAACATCAAAAACAACAACCTCCCTTCCCTCCCCGCCACCAACCTTGGACACGAGCGAGTATCTAGTGTATCAGGTGTCTTCTTAATGAAGGAAAGTGGAGCTTCAGTGTTTCAAAATTAAATGGAAAAAGATCGTAGAGTTTTGAAAAAAAAAAAAGATGAAAAACTAGAGAGTAAAGGCTGTTGCTTGAATTTTTCCTTAACAGCACTGTCAGGTTTACTTTACAAATGCCTTGTGCACTTTTTTTAATAAGCAGTGTGAGGAGGTATGTTTTCAGTCACTTGAAATGCTGTTTCTCAAAACAAAAATTCCCCTTTCCCATGTTTCTGATCTCTCTTATTAGTGAAATTTTAAGGTTGGCAGGTATTGGGAATTTCTTCACCTCTAAAATTCATCATCTGAGGCCAAAAGAATATTGGATAAATATGTGGTGGCTCCTTCTGACTGCCTTTTACTTGGTGTGTAATGTCTTGTATTTAATTCCATTTGTAAAATCAGGCCACAGAGAGAGCTGCAGGGCATTCTTAAGCTTCCCTTGTGTCAGTTTTTGTAACGCCTTAACTGAAATAATTGATCTGAATTAATCTGGCGTGCACTAATTCATTTGTAGTCTCAAGTATTAATATAAGGAGAATGTTGAGGATTTTATCCTGATATATGATGTTAGATACTTCTATTATTTTCTGTTAATGAGATCTTGTTAATAAATGACATTTATGCAGGGTGGGCTTGGTGGAATCAAAAATCCGTATTCTAGTTGGAAACCTGGAGAAGAATGAATTCATTACACTGGCTCATGTGAATCCACAGTCATTCCCAGCACCCAAGGAGAATCCTGACAAGTAAGCAAACCCATTTTCTTCATTAAATAGGGAGAAGCTAACTAAAATACAATTTCATTAATAAATAAATGGACATTTTTGTAGAATCTTAAAAGGATTAATTTTTAATGAGAGCACCTAAAGGCAAACAAACAATGTTCAGCTCTTCTTAAGTACTATTTGTGAAATTAGGTACTCTTTAATTCTTTATAAAAATGTTTCTGAATCAGAAAATAAGGGGAAGTGTATTTTTGTTAGTAACTGTATTAATTGCATGATTTCTTGCCAACCTGTATAAGTTACTGCTACTTAGTTGATGCTGGCTTAATTGTGAGGAGGCACTGAGAATCTGGGAGAACATCAGGCACTGTAGAATGGAGCTCTTGAGTAACCAAGTTAATTTAATTTTACAAAATTTAGCAGTTGGGATGAATATCACTGAAATTATAATAACTGTTAGAATTTGTCAGGTTTTGGAAACAGTGGAGAGAATATAAAGTACTTCAGATTGCTGAGGATTTTAAATGTTTTTTGGCTCCTTCCTCTGCTACTCCTTTCTCCCCCACTCAAAACAGTGATTGCAGGTGTGTGGGGGCTGAAAACTCTTTTAAGACTTTATTTTGAGATAGCATTGTAATTAATTTGTAAGGAATCGTATTTTTGTGTGAAGTGTGAGAATGGGGGAGAAATTCGTCTTTACTGGGATATGTGAAAAGCCCTGTTATCCTTGCACAGAGTCTTTTCCACACATTAACTGCTTTAGGTACAGTATGGTGCTACTTTTTTTTTTTTAGAGGTTATGTAATTGTTGTATGCATGTTCTGAGTAAAATTGGAAGGAAGCAGGCAGTACCACTTTAGCATCATTTTAGCAGGTGGATACAGCTACAACTGCCTGCATAATCAGAGGCTTCAATTAGCTCTTATTTCAGAGGACTTGATGCAGGCAACGCTTTCAGGAAAGTTTGTCTTCCCAGTGTATACAAAGGACATTCTTTCACCTTCCCATGTGAAGGGGAGCTGTCAAAGGGAGGTTTTTAACTGAAACCTGCAGTTTGTGTTCAGTTACAGCTAAGAAATTTGAGTGTTGAAGACACATTTAGGTTGCGAAATGGAAGTTGCTTAGTTGGGGAATAGATTCTAATTACTTTCGGTGCCTTTATAGTTGCTATGGCTAGTTGAGAGCTGGTTACTCTCATGCTAGTAGCTACATGAGAGGATCTGTATGGGAGCACAATTGGATGGAGTAATCTACTGATGATCTTAGTTCATTTGCTGGAGGTAGATGTATAGTGTTTAATGACTTTTACATTATGAATGAAAAGGGAATGTTGTTAGTCAGCTTTGGTTTTTGCTTTTGTATGTCTAGTTTCCCATTGCTACAGGAGTGAAAATGTATAACTGTTGTTACTGCAGCAAATAACTTATTAAGTTAGTTAATACTGTCAGTATTACATGACTGTTTTATACAACATTTTCCAGGGAAGAATACCGTACGATGTGGGTGATTGGGTTGGTGTTTAAGAAAACAGAAAACTCTGAAAATTTAAGTGTTGATCTTACCTACGACATTCAGTCTTTTACAGACACAGGTGAGTTTTGCTTTCTAGGTGTTCTGGTATTAATAAACTTTTTCTAGGTGTTCTGGTATTAATAAACTTGTTGAAGCTTTTGTCTTTGCTCAAAATATAGTCTTTATTCATAATGCTCATATTAGTAGTAGAATTGTATCTACACAGGGGGATTCAGCCAAGGAGTTCGGGGTTTTATTTAATGAAACACATTCTCAATGAGTTTTAATGCTTCTAAACACTTCAGACTAGTGACTTTCAGTTTGTTCTCATTAAAAGTGATAAAAATTATACACACATCTTGCAGATCCCACTAAAAGTGTGGTACATTATTTTGTAATCTTTATTAAACAGATGAATTAGTTATCATATGCAAACTAGCAAGCATAACCTCAAAAATTTACAGTACAGTTTAAATATTTTTGTTACTTGGGGAAGCTAAATTTATCAGTGGATTACAAAATGTCTTTTATTCCATGGTGTTTCATGCTAGATAATTGATTCAGTAACTTTTACTTTCATGTCCAACACTCAGTGTAAGAGAGCTTTTTGGCTTTCTGATGCTTACTTTTTGATTCACAAAAATAACTTAGTACACACATAAGAAATTTTATAAGCAAAGAATTGGTAACAGCTGGGGAGTGTGACTCCAGAGTGTCAGGAACAGTAGCTTTGACAGATTTATCTAATACATTTGCTTTAATTTTTTTTTTTTTAAACAACAGTTGAGACTCAAGTATTCTGTGTTTACAGAGTTGAAGGATTAGGTTCAAGTGTTACCTAATGCAGCCCTGATCTCTGAATTTCTAAGACTCAGTAAGTTTGAGGAAGCAAGGGAATTGGACACCTTGACACCCCTCTGCCTCACACCTTTGAATGCAATATATAGGTATATTTATAAATCATGCCAAGGTTTCAAAGTGCTTTCTTGCTGTATATATCTGCAGAGGGGCATTTCTTTCTTGAGAGGTGAAATATTTCTTGTAACTATTAGTGGTGAAGGAGAAACTATAGCAACTATAGGAACATCATTCTAATTTTTGAGAATTTAGAAAAGACAGTACCTTGGCTGCTGCTTTGAAGGAGTGCAGGAATTCAGAAGTTAGAGTTTCTCAGGTCTTTTATTGTTTATAAACAGATATTTCAGTAGTATACTTGTCAGACATTTTTGTATGAAAACACTAAAACTTGCACTTAAAATTTTGAATGTGATTTATTTGCACTATATTCCTGAAGTTTGTCTAAATAGATGCACTTATAAGTGGAGTAGCGTTTCATCAAGATCCTTATAAACTGTGGTGCAGAGTTTTTGATTTGTGAATACACTTCCAGAAGTAACCATCTAGTAAGCAATTTCTCTTTGTGTGTTGTGGGTTTTTTGGTAATCTGAAATTAATATGGGTCTGTCTTCATTGTTTTTAATCCATCCTAAAGACTTCTTTGCCCTGTCTTTTGGAATAGACCCTAAGATTTTATCAAAAGTAACTAAGCATTTTTCAGGATGAAATTAAAGAATAGCTTCCTTTTTTAGCAGGAGCAAGGGGAGGAAGAGAGACATGAAGAGTGATCTAGGTTTTCCTAGTTTCTTGGAAACTTTGATAAGACCTAATGTCAGGAATGATTTAACCATGTCTGGTTTCGCTGAGCATGCTTCTACCTTAGCTGTCACCTGTATAATTTTTTACAAAGAGGCTTTATGAGCTTCTTCAATACCAAGAAGTAGAGCAGTATTCTCTTTAATACTCAGTATTCGTTGAACTCTTTGTGTGCCTCACTCTTAACACCTTTTTAATTGCATGTTCACAGCCTATTCAGTGAGATTCCTTAATGTTGTTCGGTAGACAGTGAATAAGGGAGCTACCTCTTGAGTTTTTATACTTAAGATCTACAGAACCATTTTTTATTCATACATCTGCCCCAGCTTTTGTTTAATGTTGTAGAGACAGTCAGTGTGAATTAGCAGGCTTTTCATTTTTACCTGGCTTTACTTGAACCCAGAATCCTGGGTTCCAGTGCAGTTCTTGTACGAGCGCTTACCATGTTGACTTACCAGAAGCAGATGTTCTGAGGTGAAGAGAAATAACTCGTTATAGTACACAAAATTAAAAGAAACAAAAACCAACCAAACAAACCCACCAAAACAACTGTACAAAATTTTTTAAAAAAACGAAAACATACCAAAGCAAGAAAAAAGCCCAACAAAACAGAAAAAACCCAAACATAAATTACTTTTATATAAAAATGTAATGGTGCATGAGTTGTCACGGTAATTTTACTGCATTAGGTGGCACATGAGCACTTAGCTCCTGATTTAAAACCCATTTGTTGCAGGAGCTGTGTAAATAAAATCACCTGTGAAGAAAATAATTTGATGTAAATACTGTAATTCTTTGTGAGAAAATTTTATTTCTGTCTTTAGTCCCTTTGAGAAAAAAATGAACAAGTTGCTTCAGAGCTCTTACAGTTAAAACTTGTTAAAAATAAACTTGTTAAAAACTGTGTGCTTGCAAGACATTTTTCTTGAAAAACAGGTCACCTGTTTCCAAACCAATGTTTGTGTTTGTACTATCAGTGCTAGTGTGGTAGGCAGTTCCCCTTCTTCCTCCAGTGCAAGGAAACATTATTCTTGTTCTTGAGGGTAATAAGTGCTCTGAAATGCAAATTGTTTCTGCCTGGGCAAGTAAGTGGACTTTGCAAAATGCTTCAGTATGTCTTAATGTTACTCTAATTGTGTAGTTTATAGGCAAGCAATAAACAGCAAGATGTTTGAGATGGATATGAAGATTGCTGCAAGGCATGTGAAACGTAAGCAACTTCACCAACTACTACCTAATCACGTGCTTCAGAAAAAGAAAAAGGTAAACTTCACTAATATTTGAGAGCAATGAAAATGCAGTTGCTCTCAAATTTTTGATTTTTAGGTTTACTAATCAAAGAATTAAAATCACATTTTGAGATCTTAATTTTACCTGCAATATGATCTCATTTGAGTGTAGCAGTATTATTAGGTGCACTAGATCTAATACTAGATTTTTGAGAACATCAACAATGTGGATAGTATCTTCTTGTCTGGCTGAATAGTTTACCTGTGTGGCCTATGGTATGGCCTGTGTGGAGAATGGTAGCATTAGTTTTTAATTAAGATGCTTCATTGGATTGTTTAATTTTAGTGGAGTCAGGAAGAAGGTGTGGAACTTTGAATTGAACAATTCAGTCTGTTTCAAAATCCCTGCTGCTTTGTATTACCTTAATTTGAGAGCAATACGGGTTTGCTTGGGTTTTTTAATAGCTAAACCACTGTTACATATTCTGTTTTAACTGTAGCTGAATAACATGCTTTATTTCTACAGCTGTTTTATATTGAATGCTGTTTTCAGGACTAGAAAATCTTTATTGACACCAAGTGTAGATCTGCTTCAGAGAGCAATGTAAATATTAAGTAACACATCTCTCTAAGTAGTAGTACTATGTCAGAAAAGGGTCTTTCTTCTCCATGGACTGAGTTCAAATCCTCTTTAAATTCTTTTTATGTACATCAGTTGCTTTAAAGTTAATGAAAGTATTTATAAGCCCACCAAACCAAAGAAATTTGAAATAAAGCTGAAAATATAATCATTAAATACGTTAACAGTTTGGTTTTGAACGTGATTGGTTCAGACAAATCTGTAGCAGAGTTGTGAACATGAAAATGTAAATGCTTGTAGTGGGAGGATAGTGGATTATTTACATGTAAAAGGATTTGAAAATTGTCCATTAAAGTTTGCATTTTGAAATGACTTTAATTTCTGTTGATTTTTAAACCTTTAATTAGACTAACAGAGTTTTCCTTTGCCTTGTGGCTTGCAGCACTCAACAGAAGGGATCAGGTTGACTGCTCTGAATGACAGCAGCCTAGACTTGTCTATGGACAGTGATAACAGCACGTCTGTGCCTTCGCCTACCAGTGCTATGAAGACGAGTCCGTTGAACAGTTCCGGAAGTTCTCAGGGGTAATGAAGACTCTCAGTCTTGTTGCTGCTCTCTCTTCCTGAATTGCTTGTGTTAAATACATGGCAAATACTGCATGCATGAGATAGCTACTGTTACCAAGGTGGGAATGTTCCAAATTGGATGGAGATTGTAGGCACTCTTCTTTCCAGTTTGAGCACTAGAGTGAAATTTTGGGAATAGGGAGCATGGGACTGAACTTGAGATGAGGAGTTCTAAAGTTGGATAAAAATGCTTAGAAGAACACTATACGAAAACCTGGGTCCTGCAGTAAGGAGGGTATGATAGGTTGTGAGGGTGAGTAAGTAATTTTTTGAGTTTTGAATCCAAGTGTGAGACAGTAGAGAGGTTTAGATTTTCTGTCTGGGAAATCAGTAGTGCTACTGCTGTTACTGATGATACCTATGCAAAGTAAGCTTAGGAACATAATTTCCCCTCTTAGTTTCAAAGTGTACATAGTAGAGTTTTCTTAATACTAACTTTCTGTATTAAGTCTTTTCCTACATTGACTCCAGTTTGCCCCAGTAAATGAGTTTAGTCCTTTCTTTGAAGAGTCTCATGTTCATCTCTTTGATACATATAGAAGTTATCATCAATCTCCTATAGTTCAGCAGTATTACACATATATTATAGGGCATTGTATAGGACTAAATACTTGACTTAGTCCTTTTGACAAGTGTTATTTTAGTTATTCTACCTTGGTAAATGATTAACAGTAGTGGATACCACTATCTGTGCTATTGAAATGAGTCTGTGATACCTAGGATATCACAGGTGAAGTGGAAATTGATATTAGACACATACTGCTTCCCAACTTCTTGAAGATTAAAAGAGGATCATTTTTGTGGTTGGTCACTTGAAGCCCCAGACCTTTGCTTGGGTTGATTGGTTTTGTTTCATCCTTCAGTAAATAGTTGCTATATTTTCCCCTGCACATTATTTGGGTGGACACTGCCTTAATTTTTGCCTGTCTTTTAAGCACAAATGAGATAAAAATAAAATGAGACCTTTTCCTGGTCTCAAAAACTCTCATTGAGTGATTTAAATTTAATATTTGATATAGCTTCCATTGCTTGAGTTTGATAGCAGATTGCCAATGCTCATTTTTACCTTTTTACTGACATAAGTTCTGCTCTGTAATGTAGGTAAAATACCAGCTGTGGTTAGTGGTCACACATACGATGTGATGAAAGGCAGATCATGTAGCACCATAGCTTTACTAATGTTTTCAGTGGTCCAAAATTTTTCTCTTTTTAGCAGAAGCAGTCCTGCGCCAGCTGTAACAGCAGCATCTGTGACCAACACACAGGCTTCTGAAGTCACTGTGCCACAAATAAATTCCAGTGAAAGCTCAGGGGGTAAGGAAAATGGCATAGCATATTGTTTCTGTTGAATTTTTGGTAATGTTTATAAGGCAGTTTTTCTTCCAGTTTGAGTCTTCTAGTCTTTACTTAACACATGCTGTAATGTATTCTCCTTGATATGCATAGTTCAATAATTTCTTTAGGATTCAGAAAATCATAGAGGAATATTTGTGCTGTGATGTTTATTTCTTTTAGGGATTTATATTTGCCATTCACAATAGCAGTAGTGTTCCAATGACCTAATGCAGGTCTATAGTTTGTTTGGCTAAATGAGGAAAAAACTATCTGAAGCTGGAAGAACAATATTTGTATTTCTTTTTAATTCATTATGTAGTTAAACTCAAGGTGGTTCTGTACTGTCTGTATGTAGTCTGTGCTCCCATGTTCCCGCTCCTTGTGCTTCATGAAATTGATTCTAGGAATGAAAGAGACTCAGATGTAAGCAGAAACACGTTCCTTACTGCTGTCTGTTCAGATGTGTCCCACCATGTGTGCTAACTTTATCCTCCATTTTTCTGCAAGAAAAAGTACACTTTACTTAAAAGTAATTAAAAAATTTGACTCTTTAGTCAAAGAATAAAAGCATCTGGTGAAAATGTTCTCTTAGAGTCAGCTACTCTTCTTTTTTGATGGAGCTTTAGCTGTGTGCAAGGAGCAAATCAGAAATAGATGGAAAAGGGGAGTGACTGGTTAGCCTTTCAAAATGAAATCTCTCATTTCACTCTTGATGTGTGGCATGGTTTAGTCTTACTTCTCTCTGATTTTTATCGTGTCACAGGTGCATCAGTGTGAGTAAGTTTGTCCATGAGCACTAAATGGAGCTTAAATGGCGTGACTGGTTTTTGGATTTGGAAGCATATCAGAAGTTGTTCATTCTTATATTTTGGTTAATCAAAATGTTAATCATCTGATAGTTGTTAATGAAAAATTTCCTCAATGTATTTTTTCTCATCTTGGAGCATCTCCCTATGTGCGCTTATTGGTTTGAGGTAGGCAATTGATGAGATAGAGCTTTGTCATATGGAGCATTTTTCAAAAGGATGTATATAATATCAATTCTTTATTTGATGCTCTGTGACGACTTCGTATTTGTCACGGCATAATCTAAGCCTGAGAAGTGATAAACTTCATTTTTGAGTGAAAAAGGGAATATCAGATTGCTCTTGGATTTAAGGCAGTCTTGGCAATGCATACATATGGCTGAGTACAGAAGCAGTAGAACTTCAGGTACCACAAATAATACAGCTGTATTAGTAGAGAGCTCTGCCTGGGCTCATGTAGCCTGCCTCAAGCAGGGTTAATCAGGCTAAGCAGAGTGTCATTGCCATGGCTACCCTGTGTCTGGTACAGGACTTCTTTCTCAGAATCATAGAACGTTAAGGGCTTGGAATGGACCTAAAAGGTCATCTAATCTCAACCCCTCCTGTCATGGGCAGGGACACCTCCCACTAGACCAGTTTGTTCAAGGCCTTAGCTAACCTGGCCTTGAACACTGTCAGGGTTGAGGCATCCAGAACTTCCCTGGACTACCTGTTCCAGTGTCTCACCACCCTCTCGGTAAAGAATTTCTTCCTAATACCTAATCTAGACATCCCCTCTTTTAGTTTGTTCCCATTACTCTTGGTCCTATCACTACAGTTCCTGACAAACAACCAACCCCTCTTTGGCTTCCCTGTAGGTGCCCTTCAGATACTGGAAGGTTGCTGTGAGTTCTCCATGCAGCCTTCTCTTCTCCAGACTGACCAGCCCAAACTTTCTCAGCCTGTCTCTGTAGGGGAGGTGCTCCAGTCCTCATATCAACTTCGTGACCTCCTCTGGACTTGCTCCAACAGTTTTGCGTCCTTCTTAGATTGGGGACACCAGAACTGTACGCAGCACTCCAGGTGGGGTCTCACAAGAGCAGAGTAAAGGGAAAAATCCCCTCCCTCAACCTGCTACCCACACTCCTTTGGATGCAACCCAGGCCATGGTTGGGTTGGCTTTTGGTGCTGCATGAGCACATTGCCAGCTCACATTGGGTTTTTCATCAACTACCACCCCCAAGTCTTTCTCCTCAGGGCTGCTCTCAGTCACTTCTCTGCCCAGCCTGTAGGTGTGCCTGGGATTGCCTCAACCCAGGCATAGGACTTTGCACTCTCTTTATTGAATTTCATGAGGTTTGCACTGACCCACCTGCCCAGCCTGTCCAGGTTCCTCTGGATGGCATCCCATCCCTCCAGTGTGTCAACTGCACCACACAGCCTGGTGTCATCAGTGAACTTGCTGAGGGTGTACCCAAGTTCAAGAATGAGCTTGAAAATAAACTGCAGTGTATGCACACCTGCTGTTCCAAATATGATGCTTACACCATTAACTGTACCACTTCCTTGATGCCTGCTTGATGTCAGGGGTTTTGATTAGAGACCAAAAATACCAGTGATTGAACTGAAATGATTGTGTCGACTCCTCTTGTTGAAGATCTTTAAATTATTTGTCCATAGGTACTTCAAATGAAAGCATTCCTCAAACTGCCACACAACCAGCCATTTCTCCACCACCAAAGCCTACCATCTCTAGAATTGTTCCCTCAGCGTATCTATTAAATCCATCACCAAGAAGTTCAGGAAATGTTGCAACAAAAATGCCTAGCCCTGTCGCAGCAGTGAAAAGGACATCTTCTCCCCATAAAGAAGAGTCTCCTAAGAAAATTAAAATTGAAGAGGTATTTGAGATTTTGAGATCATACCATAGCAATGTTCAAAACTTTGAATATTCATTTCACCCAGAGTGCTGATTCTCATATTCCAAGTTTCAGATATTTCCTAATCTGATTGCATTGCTGCTTGATGTTTTCAGCTTGCCAAGTGTCTTTTATTTTGTTGATACTCATCACATGACACACAAATGCTTAGAATCTAAATTCTTGTCTTAAAAGTAATTATTTTGGTAAGCCTATATTATGCTAGGTCTTACAGCTAATTCTGTCCTTATAACACTTCGACCTTATTTTCTTGTTGATTTTTTAAAAATATGTTTTATGATTTGTGATAGTTTCTCTGTTTGCTTTTCAGCAGGATGAAATAAGTGAAGATACTAGCTGTATAGATTTGAATGAACATGAAAAAATGGAAACTAAGGTATCTATGCCTAGACTATGTGTATATTAATTGGGACTCTTCCTTGTGAAAATTACTGTGTTTCTCTCTAGGAATGACTAAGAGTGTGTCTAGATATAGACTCTCCAGTAAAGATATCAAAATGATATGTTATTTTTTTAATGTTTATATCAGTATTATTGATGAATTGCAGTCCATTGCCTGCTGCCATGCTAGGTTGAGCCTGGATCCAAAGTCACATAGGACTGTCATTTCTTTGCTGGTCATTCATGGTGAAAAAATTAGTCGTCATATTTATATTTCAGGTTGTTAAATTAGATCAGGGATGTGTTAATATGCAGTGTTTTGCCTGATCCCAAACCTTATGTATGTTAATAAGTGAAAGAACAATTGTCCTCTGTATTCTACTGGGAGTTTGCATGTTGGGCTGAGAATCCTAAAGCCAGCCACCTTGTTAGCTTTTTAGATAAAAAAATTTCAAGTGATGGTAAGTAAATCTTCTCTGGCAGTGAAATTACTGTGTGAAGTTGCAGCATGCTCTTTGAGGACTTTGGAGATTCAATGTGGTCCTCCACTATCTTGTAATTTAGCAGACAATTTTTCTGCTTAGTGGTGAACAGAAAGGTGACAGACTCTTTTTAGCCATATGATAGCAGCTCTCCACTTGGGATTTTGCAGTTTTTATGGGCACGTTCTGTTGTCTCTGGAATACTCTGGAAATTACGCTTATGCTTAAAAGTAAGTTCATTGGTTTATAGCTTCAATGCCCTGTAGAGAGGAATTGTATCTTATTGGGCAGTCACCTTGAAATATCTCTGAACTTAAGATAGGTGAGGGCAGAAATACATGTAAGCACTTAATCCTTGCTTCAAAAATAGATCCACTGGATACAGATCATTATAAAAGACATAGATAATCCTGTTAGTTTTTATTGGCAGTCTCCTCTAAGTCTTTGTCCTTAATATTTATGGAAAGAAATGGTGGAATTAAATTTCTTAAATTAACAAAAACATAGGTTTTCTTCCACTGAAATGCATGGCTTTTTTTAGGGTATGGTTACTAAATGGAACAATTTGAACTAGCAGACTGTTTTTATTAAAATGAGAATGTGCCATTGTCCTGCTTTAGTCCTGTAGTCCCACTGTTGTACCTGAAAATTAGTCTCTGACACTCATCTATTCATTTAGAAAGCTGATTCAACCCATTAAAGCAGCAGGAAACCTTTTGTGGGAGGATGGCAAAAGCTGTGGAAAAGCAGTTAAATTTTTAAACAAATTCTGTAGCTTTTCACGTGATCTTCCTTGATAATACACTCTTTGTCTTTAGTGAGTTGAATGATATGTAATGTGTTGCTATAGGATTCTGTATGAAAGGTGTTAATTGGTTAAACAAGTGACAACTGAGAAGTGATGTAGCTTGTGTTGATGTCAAATCCCTAATAAGTGAAACATTCTCCAGTGTGGTGGTTCCTCCAATATAAAAGGAAGGGTGTCAATGCAGCAAGCACCAATGCTTGCGTTTTTCTTCTGCTGTTTTCTTTTGCACAATATAAAGCATTCTGGAGTTCTAGGAGTTCTATATAAGTAGCTCATTGGAAGTGGGTGTAACTGTGGTGATGTTTTTGGTATTTTCAGGAGCAAATTGAGACAGAAGTGAATGTTAATTCTCAAACAGAAACTCTTCAGACAACTTCTCTGCAAGCTCCTCAGGTACTGTTTTTAAAAGCAATACTGCCGTGCATGTGTGTATATGCTAATCTGTGGTGAAAGCATTGAAACTGAAATGAGTCCAGACGTTAAAAATAAATGTATAATTTTAAATATAAATCCATTGTATGGAAAGCTACTTGTTGTTACTGTCACAATTTTTGTGTTTTAGATGGTCATTGATCTTATTGAATGTGCATTGTAGCTAAACATGTATGGCTTGCCATACAAACTGACCGAAGCTGGATTCGCTCTTCTGAATTGTGCCTTCAAAGTAAGGGGTTCAGTTTATTCCTTTGTGCTTTGCACATCACAGAATAATCCTTTCTAACAAGGAAACAAATGCTTTAAATAGCTGCTGCTCAAAGATATCCACGTAGAGGTTGAGGATGTAAACTGAAATGTAACTTCAGATTCTAATATTTGGTACAAGAGAGAAGTTGCAAGCTTGTCGCTCCTTAGCCAGCTTGTTTTAGCAGTGTAAAGTCCTTTGGAAAACAGTAAGAATTCTATGCCATTTACTTAAATTTTTGTTTTTAATATTTTAACAACTTTTAGAGAGCACATCTGTGTCTTACTAGCATTTTTAAGCTTCTCCTAGTGCTCTATTGATTCAAGTATCATCATCAAAAAGTATTTTATGCACACTTGAATCATTAAAGTATGTGTAGTAAATGTGTTGGTTGAAAATGGAGATTGTTGCAATAGTGATAATGGTATTTCTTACTGGAGATTTTGAACTGTATGAGCAGTACTGAATAAAGATAACAAAATTGTCTGGCAAAAACTGTAGATGCTACATGGACTTCCTAAACTGCTTCAGGGAGGTTTTTAGATCATTTAGTAAGTACACCAATTTTATTTCATCTGTTGTTGAGGGGGGATTATATAAAGCTTTGTAGCTTTTTTACAGATTATGTAGTTGTTAATTTAGCAAAAGTAGTCTGGAAACTACAAAAGGATGGTGAGCCTCTTCTGTCATTTTTTGGTGTTCTTGTTGGCTTTGTTTAAAACACTGTCCATGTTGCAGAAAATAGAAACATATCAAACAGCAGATCGGCACCAACCAGGGGGTTACTCGGGGCAGGGGTGATGCGAGGTTCAGAGCTATTTTGCCCTGGGTTCTTGCTGCTTTGTGCTTTGCTACTGCATCAGTCAGTGTTTACTTGATTGATTTATTTTTAATAAAGCAGCAATTAAGAGCAATCATTTTAATGCAGTTTTCCACCTGTATCAAATGTACCTTGTATAAATTTTTAATATTTATAACGTAAGAAAAAATGTTATGATAAATGATGTGAAGTACTGCATAATAACTGGCTTATTGGGATGGCAAATCATGTGCCATAGTGGAAGTGCTTAAAAAAAAAAAACCAACCCACCCCAATCTTAGAGGCTTATAAGTCAAGTGAGATATTAATGAATCTCACTGAATCTTGAATGTGTTTCTTTTCTGTGTTTTCCTCTTGTTTGCTTTAGATGTCATTTTGCTGAATGGTATTTAAGTCTTTTAAGTGAGAAAAAAGTGTTCAGGTTCTTGTCAAGGTGGAATTCTTAACACATTCATACAGTACCTTTTTAGAGTTTGTTATACCTTTTTCATGCAAATCTGAACCAATATGAAAAATTGGAAATTTGACTGTAAAGAGTTTTTCAGCAGTCTGGAATGTGAATGTATGAAGGCACACACTTTGCATTGGGAACTGTTTTCATCACTCATCTGTAAGGGCAGAGACTTAACACTGAATTGTTAAAAGGCATTTTTTAATACTAAACATGTAGATCAGATAGTAGATGTCACTGATCAAGCACCCTTATTATGTAGATGTTTAACTATAATACAGGTTATTAGTAGTCCCAGCTTTATCTGCAGCACTTGCTAATTTCTTGCAGTTGTCAAAAAGGGAAAAGCACACAAAGATTCTTGTACTAATTTTCTTTAGTAAAGACTGTGTAAGCAAAGGAAATGCCTGCTTCTCTGTTTATAATCTGTAATTATCTTCATATATTCCTAAAAAGTCTTCTAAAAATCTTTGTTTTAAAAGTTAATGCCAGTTACTACAATATTTTTATATTTGCGGAGTTAAAATACAACCAAACTTCTTTTCTTTTCAGAAAACACCCAGTACAGACCTTTCAGATATCCCTGCTCTTCCTGCAAATCCTATTCCTGTTATCAAGAATTCAATAAAATTGAGATTGAACCGGTAAAAAACCACCTCAGGGGTCCATAAACAGTATCTGCCAACTCAACCTGTTGTCTTCTAATGGTAGAAAAAAAAGGAGAACGGAGGGTGCAAGACTAGAACATAATCGCAAACGGATTTAGGTATATTTTGTGCACTTCCCTTTCTGGACTAAAGTCGCCGCTTGATTGGAAGTCCAGGTTAGTATGTGAAGCCAGGAGTACAATTAATGTGTTAGCAACAGTTACATTAAATACTTCGAAGGATTACTGCCTTTAAAAACATGAACACTATTTGTAGCCATATTTAACATTGATTGAATTTGTTTGATGCATTGTTTCAAAATTGAGATAAAACTGGCATAAGAATCCCTTAAATGCACTTTTATGTACTTTTTTATTGGAGTATGACTAATTTTAGATCTTTAGCTGATAAACTTCCATTTTATTGAAGAATCTCTTCAACAGTAGTAATCTGCAAATTGGATGAAATTCTGTGATACACTATACATTGAAAACAAAGTGTATAG
Source organism: Corvus brachyrhynchos (assembly GCF_000691975.1). NCBI lineage: Eukaryota > Metazoa > Chordata > Aves > Passeriformes > Corvidae > Corvus > Corvus brachyrhynchos. The sequence goes on from NW_008237222.1 coordinate 6,723,625, forward strand.
TATATTTAGTTCAACTGCCATCAAGCAGCAGTAAGTCTTTAAAATGTAATGTCAAATCTTGGGGTCAGAAGACGTAAGTTGAGAAAGTAATTGGGAAGTTTTGGTATAGATGGGACATGATTAAGACGTGGTCTACTTTTATTTATAGTATTGTTTTAAGGTGCATACAAATCAGCAATCAAACAGTAAATAAACTTTCTTTTGAGCTAATTGAACTCCTTATTCCCTTTTTTAATCCCTTTATTTCTTGGGAAAAGCTTTTGCATTTAATGCTGGGGGTTGTTTTGTGTTTGTTGTTTCTTTTTTTTTTTAATTATTTTTTCAGCTAGTATGCACCATATAGGACAATAGTTATTTATACAGAATAAAAACAAGCCATGTACTCATTTGGGTTCCCTCCTGCCCCTTACCTAGTTGTAATACCTTGTGGCCTCTAGGCACAAATTCAAAATTTGTCCCATGACTAAAGTGTTTAGGTAAATATTGTGTGCCTGTGAAATACACCACCTGTCTTGATGGCCTTTGAATCACTAAATATGATTTTTGTACACTCCATAAAGGTCCCATATGCATTAAAAAGCTTAAAATTTTAAATAAAGGCAAAAAGATTTTTCCCGAAGAATTTTAACCTTTTTATTTTTAGATAGTTCATCACAAACAGTTTTACATACTGAACAACACCAAATTTTTAAAAATCATATTTCTAGTAAGCACTTGACATCTAGTAAGCTCTCTTAACCCTATTTTTTGTTCTTGTAGTTCTATCAAAAAAGTAACAACTTTTTCTTTTGAAAGAACTGAAGCTCTCACAGCAAAGAACAGCAGTATTTGAGGAACATGAGGGATACCAACAGTAATACCAGATGTAGATAACAAACTTCATGTTACTATTACTTAAGTCTGAAATATGTGGGATGTCAAATCATACTTCCCATACTTTGATTAGCATGTTTTACGAACTCCCTTCTCCCATTGTGCTCCATCCTATTACACATGCATCTTTCATGTTACAAGTTAAATTACTTACACTCTTCCCCTTATCCTTCTAAATTAATTCTCCAAAGTCAGAGTGTAGCTTATCTTCTACTTAGGCTGTGCAGTAACTGAAGGGGTTTTTTTTTTGCCATTTGTCTAAGATGTCTAGTATACAATATTTCTCTTTTCCTTGCCCTGTGCAGCCTGCTGTCGTCCACCCCCCAAAGAAGGTTATATCTTAACAGTTGAAGTGTACAAGCTGTCTGTGTATTTTGTGTAGCTATGGAGTTTAGATTGAAATTGCCAGGCACAAATTTAGTCTTGTCATTTTGTTTACACATCGGAAAATCTTTTTCATTTTATTAAACGTTTCATGTAACTGCACCCAAGTTTTGCCAAGCTGGAAACTTGGAACCTTTCTGTATAGTGACTTTTTAATTCTAGTTTTCATAACCTGGAGATCAGACTGTTGCTTTCGCATGATGTACGTAGTGTCTCATGACTGGAGTTTGCTTTGTTTTATAGTATCTGTACTCCTTGTATTTTTCAAGAGCTATTTTGTAAACAGATGATGTATTTCTCCATTGAAAACACAATAAAAAACAGCACAATCCCACGGTTGTCTGATTTTTCTGAATGGACTAAATTGGTTTTACTTTCTTAATTCTTACTTATCTGTTAAATTTTCTGCTAAGGCAAAATACAGTATGGCCTAAAGGAAATATAGTAGATAATGCTTATTTAGTGAACCTTCATATATGTTTCCTATAGGAAGTGGAAGTAACACTCAGAAGGATGTTGGGTTCTAGCTATTAAAGGGCAAGTTTGTGGATTGTGCAGTGTCTTGGTGGGGGCAGAGTTGCCAAAAACACACCAAACATTTTAAGGGCATCCATTCCATCTCTACGTCCTAAAGTCTTGAAAGTGGACAAAACTAGAAGAAACATGTGCCTAAACAGTTTGGGGGTGCACTATTTTCTGCAAAAGTTTGAACTTTATTTTTTAAAAGCATTGGCTTTAAGAGTTTTGTTAAGCTTTTCTTGCAAGTGCCTATTCTTTATGTCAGCAGATGGCACTATTTCTCTTCTTGTCAAGTAGTTTGAGCGTGTCCTGAAATAAAAGTAAAAATTACAAGTAGCTGTGCATCACTTGATTGATCTTTGTATCAGCATGAGCCCAATCCTCTAAATGCTTGATATGAGTAACTTTAATAAGTAGTCTCCTTTTGACTAAAATTTCTTTAACTGCTAAAACCACTAGTGATTATGGTTTTCATACTATAATTGCCCTGCCTAAAACAATAAACCTTTCTGTTGTGTATATTTTTCACAGCATGCAATTGCTTGTCTTGTTTAAAACAGATTCATCATCGTTATATCCTGCCCACCACATCTCTCTTTTATCACAGCTGATGATGTTATTTATGGCTTTAATATGTCTTTTCTTTACTCTGACCAATAAAAATCTGCTAGCAGATACACACATTTCTGTTTAATATTTTTCAGTTTGCTGGCAATAGGTTTCAATAGCTTTTCTCAGTTGCCCATCATCAACCTCCTGAATTAAGTTCACTGACTCATAAGGATCTGCAAACAAGAAGCTGAAAATTACTGTTGTAGCCAAAATAATTAACATTAATAAGCCATGGTTTAACAGATGGCTTTAGACATACTGATTGGAATCAGACATTTGAGTTGATGAGTTCTAGCTAAAGTTGTGCTTCCTTTCTGTAGGTAGTATGTGTGCATGCTGCTTCTTATTAAATGCACTTCTTAGTGTGTTTCTTAATTTTAGGGGTTTTTTTTGGTTTGGGTTTTTATTAAACCACAGATTTTTTAAACTTGTAGCTACAAGTATGTGATAACTGCATAGTAATGAATATCAATTGTTAGTAAATGTATCTTAATGGGAGAATGAATTTTATTGACAGTAAAAGATGAAACAGTTCTTCAGCATCTAGAATAACCAAAAGTAATTCAGAATTACAAGAACACACACAATATTGATTCTGAGCCAGAACCTATACTTAAATGCATGAAAAACTACTGTGATAGTTACTGAGGAAGCAAAATATGTTTATCCTTATAAGAGATGTTGTTTGGAAGTTGTGTGCATTTCTACAAAAGGTATTTTGCATATTGTAGTGATGCTGGCATAATTTATGTAAGTTTATGAACACACTGGTGAAGTACCTTTGCTATGATTCATCGCTCTTTGCCATCATTGTGGCTGAACAATACTTACCAAATTTCATCACTTATTATGCAGGTCTCGATGATACAGTCAGAAATGCCTGAATGCACATACATTAGCTGAATACTTGGTAGGTTCACTTTTTTTATAGATCCAGTATTCATATTGGAAAAATGTCAGTAATAAACTGATTCTAGTTTACTTTAATAATCATAGTAGAATTAAGTGTCTGTTCAATAGAAACAAACCATCTTGGTTTTGTAGGTAGAGGCAGACGCAGTTGGATACGTCTGCAAAGTTCAAACTAATCATTTGAAATATCTACAAACATCTAATACTGTCACCAAAAGAATGCAAACTTTAATGTGATACTTCAGAGGACATGTTTTATTATGAGAGAGATAATATGGTGAACCACTGCTGGACTGTCCACCTGTGTTTTGGATATTTAAACTAAGGTGTGTTTTTTTTTTTTAAATAAAGTTTAGGTATATTTTTATTGTTCTAACCAAATTTGGGAATGCTGTCTTTAGGTAACTTTTTTTTCTGCCTTCCATACTTAACGAATTAAGCAGATCACAGATTCTATGGAGCAAGTCTGGATATCTTAATTACCTCGGTATTTTTATGCTCTCTGTTCTAGTGCAATGTTTAAAATAAACTAAGAATGACAAATGTCTTACATACTGTATTAAATTTTTACCTCATAGAGTACTGAATTTTTAAAAAGTCAAATTTAAGGGTATAGTAATGGTTGGGAAAAAATACTTTATGGTGTATGTAGATATTATTAAGCTTTGGTTTTGCAATAAATTACTGCCTCTAAATAAGAGCCAGGAAAGTAATAGGAAAGGATAAAGAGGAAAATTTCTGTTGATAGAAGGTGATAAAAGCCCCAGCCTGTTAGGTAGGAAAAGCTGCATTTATTTATTTAACTTAAAAATTAACCAATGCATTTAAACTGCCCCATGATCACTGTGGCCCACACAGATACTGGACAGCATACAAGTGCAAATGCCATTTTTGCTCTCCTATTTGTGATCTAGGATTCCTCTTTTCTGTTTGTATTTTTAGAAGTAAATTGCCTGAATAAGGTCACTTAAGTAAATTTTTACATGCCTAAAGTCTACACATCATATGTGTTCAGTTCATCTAAGGTTATTTCTGTAGCCCTCACTTCAGTTAGGGTAAAACACTAACCTAAAGCAGATAAAATTATTAAAGTTGAATGGAACGTTGGGTCAAGTACCCTTTATTGACTGAGCACTTCAAATGGCATAAAGGTAACGCTGGAGGCAAGGTGGGCAATCCTTGATCTTTGAAAAACAGCTTGCCTTTCTCGGCACTTCAAATGGCATAAAGGTAAAGCTGGAGGCAAGGTGGGCCATCCTTGATCTTTGAAAAACAGCTTGCCTTTCTCCCCATCTCTCCCCAAACAGAAATTTGATTCTAAGTAAACACAGTAAATACAATATTTCTTAAAACACCGTGGAAGAGTTGCGCTGTGTCTTCTGCTCCAGCATTCTCCGCCCTGTGCCCTGAGCGGTGTTTGGTGCCGTGTGCTTCCAGAAATCTGGCATGCGCGCTGTCCTTGTTTGCGTTCTCAGTCTGCAGCGGAGCTGTTAATAAAGAGATTGATGATAAAGTTGTCAAAAAGAGACAGTTGGACAGGACTGCTCACCATGAGTGACAGAGGGCACGCTCTGCCTTCACAGCCGAGAATGCTGCCCCCAGCAGAGAGCCGGCCATGCCTGGACGCTGTGCCAAGCCTGTTCAGCGCATGGGGAGAGGAGCTGCAGCTTGTATCAAGGATTTCAATTAGATTTTGAGCTTGTGCTCTTAAAGTGGGATTTCTCTTATTTATGATCAGCATGCAATTTTATAAAAACTTGATGTCCTCTTGAGAATAAACATGGTTTCATCAGTGATATAAAGGCTGAAATTTTTGAGAATGACCTCCTAGGCCTTTTAAAATATTTCATTGTGGTCTGGTTCAGTGAAGTGCAATGGAGATTCTTAAAATTAGCATTTTTTGCTTTTGTGGGGAATAAATGAATTATACATGTACTCAATCTAGATATTAGCTTCCATAGGAATCTCCTGCCAAGATATCATAAACTTGATTCAACTCAGTCACTTGGTTGGAATAAGAGAAGCACAGGATGATGGATGGAAGCATTCATTGTCTCAGCCACAGTTTATCATCTGTAAGTTTTATCCCTCTACAGTGTAAAAAAACAGTGAGACTGATAAAACATTTGATAGTTTAGGCCATCTGCTCACACAGTATATTAGAGTTATTAGTGATTATTCCTACTGTTTCTTAGCATCACCCAGAACAGTGTGTGGACTGTCTATTCACTAGTGATCACTCTGATCACTAAATGCAGTATCTCAACTGGGAGTATTTTTTTTCTTGTAGTATCTAGTCCTTGTAGGTAGTGAGATAAAAAGATCCTTACAAACTGAGTCAAGAAAAATGCCTTAAAAAGCTGTTTCAATGTTTTGCTTTTGAATGTATTTATGGGAAGATGATCAATCTTTTTGGTCTGATTGCATTTTAAGAGGTGGTAGATCATTTTCTGTAGACAAATTGTACAAATATTAGTATAGACTTTTTCTAGGATATTTCCCACAGGACATCATTTCACTTTTTTTTTTTTAGTAGTTTACTGTTGAATTAATAAATTCATTCTTTATGTGTTCTTTCTCAAACAACAAAACACTAAGAAAAGAGCTGCTTCTGTTCAATGAGCCTTTGACTTCAATAGGGATGAAATAATTTATAGTAATTGCTGTAAATAAAAAGTGTTTAATTAATTTAGTAGCATTTTTCTAGTAGTTTATGTTGGCACAAGGAATTTTTTCCCTCTTTTTAAATTTTTCATCTTGACTTAGGCTACCTAAAAAAAAGGGGCAAAGTTTGTTCCATGAAAATGCAGGCTTAATTTTGGAGAATCTCAAGTCTGTAAATTAATTGACCTAAGAAGACTTTTTTGGTTGTTTTTTTTTTGTTTGTTGGTTTGGTTTTGGTTTTTTTTTAATGTAGGGATGTAAGCAAACTCACACTTGCATTTGTGTTTGTTCTGAAGGTGTAGGAATTGGTTGATAACCTCAGCCATGGTTGTTTTAATAGGAGCTGTCTAGCCAGAAGCACACCAGATGTTCTGTCTTTGCAGATAAAGTCAAAATGCAAGTTTGATCTAGCACCATTAGGATTTTTTTTTTTTTTAATGCTTAAAGAATGCTTTTATGTTTGATTAACTATAAGCTGTATTTTTAAAAATGCATGGAAGTCACACTTTGAGTTGTAATCACTGTGGTGTGTTGACTTTTCCTTTCTGGCCTGTTAGATTTTCAAGGGTAATCTGAGCATTCATTAGGGAAGTAGGCTTCTAGGTTTGTTTAAAATAGAGACGTCTTTAGCTTTTATTATTTTTTAGTGTTCCAGTGTCACTAACTTTTACTGTCAGCACCCACTGTTATGTGTCAAACTGAATGAAACATGCCTTACCTGGCAACATCAAAAACTTCCAAAGAATTGTGAGAATGAATTGTCCATTCTTGTGCATTCCATCAATGTCACATGTCATCACCGTGTTCTTCAGCTATTAACACCTCATTTTGATGCTTCCTGTTATGAAATTATTCTAGTGGTTTATTTCCTTCAAAATTAAAAGGAAGGTGTGCATATTATTTTAAAGGTGAAGCAATTTTTACGTGTCTCTATAAGAAGTATATAATGTGTCAGCAAACACACAAATCCCAATAATAACTCATCACTACGGTAGTTCAAAGCAGATTGTTTGAAAGGCTGGCTCACAGAAAAGACAAAACTACATTCTGATCCTGACTTGGGTATGTGTGACCTTGGTAGGGCTAGTGACTCCTTCTTCAACTTCTTTATATAAGAAATGAGATTAGTCATTATCAGATGTTTCACAAAGACTGACTGTTAGCATTTGAGAATGTCTGGGAATTTTCATATAGTAGATACTTTGTTCCATTGGGTTCTCCTGTAGGCATGAATCACATACCACTTGAAACTCATATGCTAGTTTTCCAGTCTTTGTTTTGTAACAGGTATATCATCTTTATGTCCTGCTGTAAATTAGTTCTAAGGAACATGAAGGAGGAAAGGTTCCTGTGCATGCTATTAGAACAGTCTTCCTACAGAGGAAAACAACAAAATTGGGTGACTGGGTGCTGTTCTTATATGAAGACACACTGCATCCTATTTTGTCTTTTTAAAAAAAAGTATTTTAATATAAACACACAGACCCACATTTGGTGGTTTCCCCCCCAGGAAAAATGGAGGTTTAGATCCTAAAAGCTTTATGTCTGTTTGCCATTCTGATCATCAGCTATTTTAATCCTTGTATATGGTTTAATGCTTGTGTATGGTTTGCAGGCTTTCTAGCTCCCTGACACCTTGCTGTGATGCATATTGAGTGTAACTTACCTGAAAATAAATTTTAGCTACTCCCTTTTTCAGCTTCTGACAATACGAACTAAAGATGTTGCTATGATTTGATGTTAAAGTCCTCTGTGCAAATTAAGGTGCAAATGAGACCAAGTATTGGCTTGACAATACTGACTT
>NW_008237222.1:6731455-6793111 GCF_000691975.1 Corvus brachyrhynchos
GTGGATCCCGCAGTGTCCCGTTAGTCCTTCAGTGCCTGGGTCCCCTTTGTGATGGCAGGTCCACCCTGGTTCACTCCCTGAGTCACTTTTCTATGCTCCCTCATTCGCACAAGGTGAAGGTAGGGCAGGGTCTCGTCGTTGCACATGTTCTGGTCTTGGTTTGGTGGTTGTCGGGGGTCTGCTCTGGGGGTCATACAAGGCAAATACCCCCAAAGTCAAGTTTGTGACCCTGCTTGTGCAGTTTTCCACTTGTCCTATGACACAGCACACTAGAAGGTTGCTGCAAAAAGTATCAGGTTAGGTCCTGCCTCTGCAAGGCCAAAACTGAAACTTTGCTTCTTTGTTTCTGCAACAAGTTTCTCTACAAAGGTCAATGTTTTCTGCAACAACTTTCACCACCGAGCAATTGTTTAAGGCACATACCCTAAAAGTTATTAATCCTTTCCTTACAGATGTAGATCTGTGGTCTATTTCATCTTGTAAACCAAACCAGTGAAGGTGTTGAGGATGTCTTTGGAAGACTGGCTTCTCGTGTTCAACTCTACAAATTTTTCTAGATGTCCAAGCTCTAGCTGCTTTCATATGGACGCATATGTCTGAAAATTGGAGAAAAGATTATTGTGTGAGTCTGTTCATGGTTTGCATTTAGGTTCTTCACAAGGGTAATCGCAAAGCGTTTTTTTTTTTTTTTAAGGCCAACTTGGTTTTGAAGTGCAGTTTACATAGAAAATACAAAAAGAACCTACCATTTCTATTTTTCTGTTGATTAAAAAGAAGAAAAAAACCCCCCAAACCCAGTTGTTTTCTACTGTATGTCAGAGCAGGAGGAGGCATTGCTTTGCTCCACCACCATGCACTACCTTGTTTTATACAGACTTTAGCCTAAGCAAAGAGTGAAAGTTCAAATTCACCACCTTTTGAGGGTCAGCCTGGGCAACACCACGGAAGAAAATCCAGAAGTAACACAGGGACTCCTCTGTCATTTTGACAGCTAGTTGTAGAGTGGCTGACTTAATCCAGAAACAAATGTCCGTACTCTTACACTAGCAGATAGGATGTGCCCTATGGTGATCCTATTTTCCCTCAGATCTTCTGAACACTTTCCAATTTCTTGTTTTTGCTTCCAGCACTCTTCTAAGTAGTCCTGGTATTTTGAAAAAACTCCTCCTATTTTGTTCTACGTGGGGGACTGAACTGAGGCCACAAAATCGAAACCTAGTGGGGAATTATGTTAATGTGTGCTGTGCTGAACAATTGGTAATAATGCTTTGCTTGCTATGCACATCTTTTATCTCATTATCCTAGCCTGTCTCTGTAAGAGTCACCACAAAGTATCCAAAGCTTGGCCTCTTTATTTGTATATTTATATGTCTGTTTTTGTGGGAGGTGTTAACTTGCCCTTCCCACACGAGCATGTTTAAAACCTTTGTTTCTGAGAGACAAGTTGCAATAAAAACCTGTGAATACAAAAGGTGGGCTTGGCTTTGGGTGGGAGGGGATATGCCATGAATTGAGCAAGTCCATCTTCAGCTGGCCTGGTCCTGCCTGGAATAGGAGAGTGTTGCAGTATCTTAGATCTCTTCTGTGAGTAATTCTAAGGTAAAACTACTTATCACCAGATTAGGAGAAAAATTATGAGAACAGTGTCGTCTGATGGGGATGCAGTCAGCTGAGGAATAGAGTTTACTTGGGAACTTGGATTTATTTCTAAATCCTTAGGGAAGAGGTTAATAGCAGTGACCTAGATGCTATAGCATTAGGATCCTTGGGGAAAGGGGAGTTTCTTATTTATTTAAGCACTGGTTATATGCCTGCAGATATTAAATTCAAGCTCTTCTTCATAAAACAGTCAAGGGAAGATGCTTCTCAGTGTCCATTGATCAAAAAATTACAGTATATAAAAATACTAAACTCTATGTATGTGCTGCTAACTGCCACTGGGAGTTTTTCTGTAGAGTATAGAAACACTCTGGAGAAAGGAATTCTTTTGTGTTGGAGTTGAAATATAATCTATGTCTTCCCAAGCGATCTTTTACAGCTTTCTAACTGTTTTCAGATCTACGAACTGTGGTGGCTGGTTCTGTACACAGTGGAACATGCGTGAGACTTTATTTAAACAGCCGTGTATATTCCTCTGATAAACTAGAAATTGAAATATGGACAATACCGATAGGAGAAGCTGTTTGTCCAATTGACTCTCTTGGCACCTATCCATTTTTTTCTCATTGACTTTAAAATATTTCGGACCTTTCATCTGGTGATCTCAAAGCTTTTTGCAAATATTAATTAAGCCTGTTGATGCCCCTGTGAGCTAAATAAATACAATAGGTGGGGTTTAGATGGGTAAATGAAGATACAGAGTAGTTGTTTTGTGCAAGGTCGCCTGCTAATTCAGCAGTGGAGCTAAGGGGTGGAAGACTGGCTAAGGGGGAAGACTCCCCTTTGCAATTGCTAGGGTTAAATCAGATTCTCCCAGATAAATGCAAACAACAACCAGACTTTCACACGGGGAAAGGCTGATACAGCACCCTAATTGCAATTTGTATTCTGACAATGACTAGAGCTTTTCTACAATACTAAATTGTTCCTAGTCTTTGCAGAAACAATTATCTGTCTTGTGCAACTAGCCCAGTGAAAGAATTAAATAGTAATAAAAAAAAAGTCACGATGCAACACTGTAGTTCTCTGTGTTTAATATTTCCTGTTTTTACCTAATATCTCTTAAGGCATGTAAAACATGTCTCTTCATGACTTGCTTATCTGTATCCAAGAAGATGCTATTCAATCCTTGGAAAACATTATGTATCAAGAATGGGACTAGCAGGAATATGAAAGAGAGATGAGGAAATAAACAAAAATGGAGATAGGTCTCAGAGGACCTTAAGCTTAGTACTTGCAATGAGTTTGTTTCTCATAAGAACTTTATTGGAACTACCTTGTCACCTGAACACAGAAAGCACATACATACTTTTGCTGCTAGTTTGAAAAATGCAGAAATCTGACTTGCAGTTCACAGTAGTCTTGCCTTGAGCAGGGTGACTTTATTTCTCATAGTTCTTTTAGTGCATGAAATGTCCTTTTGGGAGGTGTCAGACTTGTAGGCTCTGGTTTGAATCTTCTTGCTAGTAGAAGGATAGTTAATGCTGCTAGTTAATTCAGTGATAACTTAATTCATCAATAAATTTTTGCTTTCTGCATCAATAAGAACAAGTGAACAGCGTCCCAACTCTGCTGCTGTGTTTCTGAAGAGATTGTTGCAGATGCTGTGCTGCTAAACTCACACCTTGCAGTGCAGACTGCAGAGGGAGATCTCCAAGCAGTTACAAATTAGCTTCTGCAGGAAGATTCATACTTTATATGCAGTGTACTGGTCCAGGAATAAACACCTCCAGTTGTTCTGATACTTGCTGAAAATGGCAAAGCATTTGGTGACAAGCATTTTGTAGGCTGCTGCGGGGCCTTGGGAGACAAAGGTAAATGTGTGAACAAGTTTTGTTCTCCAGTCAATGATTCTTTTGCTTTTTGGTTCTGCCTATTCCTGATGCAGAAATAGGGACATAGCTTAAATCTGGAGTTGGGAAGTGGAAGAAGATAGACTATTACTGCTTGAAGAACTGATCACAGATACAGTTCTATCTTCATATAATTTTCTTGAAGGTTTGGTTAGGGAACTTGATGTAATATTATACACAGGCTTGTTTTATTATAACTGCATTGTGTTTGTTGTTACTTTTCAGTTTCTTTTTACACTTGGCAAAATACATTGGTTGATACCCTGTGGAACACAGCCATTTCTGGTCTGGCAATCAAACTATATCCAGTGCAGTGCAGTAATGATGGAAAGCTATTAGGTCAATAACATCCTGTGCAAACTCAGACTGATTTGACCTTAGATATCTTGCTTAACTCAGAAGAGCACACCAAAATTATTGTGATGGCCTTTGTTTAGTCAGGAAAAAGAATTAATCCAAATCAGACCCAGAAAGCACATGGTAGGAATAATCTTGCAGAGTATAGTGAAAGGAATAAAGATTTTAATATCTTTTTGACCAACTCCAGTTTGTAAGCTAGAACTGAATATCTAACTTTTTTTTTAACGACCATATAATGAGTATACATCAGTCTAATTTTCAAAATTCTGATTTGAAGTTCTAATTATCTGCACAAATGTCTATGAAATTTATCTAATGTTTGTTGTCTACATCTCAATCATAAACACTTTTTTTCTGAAGTACATGTTTAATCAACTGTACATTAAAGAAAAATCTCTATCAAGCTGTCTCATGTATGTTTTTCTGATTTGGGGGGAAAAATCCTGAGAGATGAGTTTTGCATCATGATCTGAAGTTCAAAGCACACAGATCCTGTCAGATTTGGATGGCAGACAAAGCAACTTCTTAAGATGAGGAGTAGTTTCGGTAGGCTTCCTTCTAAACCACTGAGACACGATACATCTATTGGAAAAGAAAGAAATGCCTCCACCTACTACTGGCCAGGGTACCTTTTATTAGTTTGCTGAATTCTCTGGCACCTATTGAGCCTGAGCCTTGAGAACACCAGAATGGGAAGGTGTTTGGCTACTGTGTCTGCAGCAATGCTGCAAGGGCTGGATGATGCAGCTAAGATACTGGACTTACACTGTGGAGAGGACCACGATGCAGTGCATCTGAGAGCTCCTAGACTTGTTTGTGAAGCTCCCTGCAGTCAGTGCTGCCGTGAGCTCCCTCCTTCAGTCCGTTGCATCTCATTAGCAGTCCTTTTCCGTGGAGTGTAAGAAACTCCTTTTGACCGGGGCATGTTGTTTACTTCGAAACCTGTGTACAGCTGGCATAAATCCCTCCAGGCTGTGGTCAGAGCTGGAAGCTGGCCATTAATACAGGCTGCTTCTTTGTCATGATATAGACTTAAAGAAAAGAAAGCAGGTGCCCTCCTGGCATTTTATAAAGAGTCATTCATGAATATAAGATACTGCATTTTGCATATTAGTGTGAGTGCCAATATAAACCCAGCTGTGTGCAAAATAAAGTGAAATATGTATTTCCAAAACTAGGCCACAGCTTTTCTATGGCGCAATCTGAAAGCATTTGAATCAACTTTGCATATGCATAGCCTTTTCTTTTAAAATTATATTTTTCCTTGGTTTTTTCCCCCCTAGTTTTTTCCCCCCTCTCTTTTCTTGCTTGCTTGCTTTCTTTTTTTTTTCCCTTTTTTAAAATGTGGTGATTTTATAACACTTCTCCCAAGGTAATAAGACAATAACATGAACAAAAGCAGAGGAAAACATAGGCAGATGCCACAAAATGCATCTTGAATGTGCACCTCTGTGACAACTTTCCATCCATTTCTCTGGTTCCAAACCAGAACTCTTCTCTTGTACTGATGTGGGATTCTGTTCTTCCAGGTGCAACTTTTTCTGAGAAGATAGTCAACCATTTTGCTTAGCATTTTGTTATACTTTAGACCAAAGTCTGCAAACCTAAAAGTTCTTGTGCTCCTTTTCTGTCCCAAAGGTTGAAAAAAAATGGATTTTTAAGATCCCTTGTATGCAGCTGGTACTGGGCGCTCTCCATGGTGAAGGAAGGAGAAATAAGAGGAGATAAGGGAGTGCAGGGAAAGTAGAAGAGAACCCTCTGGACTGTGGTGGAGTTATCCACCATAGCACATAAATATCCAATAGGTAGAAAACATCAGGAGTCATCTCTTTTGTGGGTCTGAGTGTAACTTGTCCCTTCTTGTTTACTGTCTATTTTCTTGCTTTTGTTGCTTTCACAAATAGTGAACTATTTTAAGAAACCCTTGTGTGGAATAAAATAGATGTGTCCGGGTTTTTTGGGGTCAGGAAATTATAAAATTAGGGGTGTTGGGGACATCAGAAGTATAAATGGGCATTCTTCCCTTTTGTCCCAAGCATCCCCTGCCTTTCCCTCTGCACAAGTCCAGGGCAGGAGGGGTTATTGCTGGGGAGTTGATGGGCCAGGCTAGAGTGTCTGGCTGTGAATGAAGGTGAAAATGCTGGAGTTTCATCAATGAAGGTATCCAGGTGCTGTATCAGCCTGTGTCCCTGGGTCACAGAGGGAATTGGTAATGCAGCAGGAACCACAGGCTGTAATCCAGGTGCTGTAATCCAACCAGCAGATGCCACCTTTTTTTTTTTTTTTTGTGCACTTCTCTTAAATCCCATAATGGATCCATCTGCATTCATATGCAGTTTAAAAGTCTGATCTGATGACAACTCATTTCTCTGCAGCAGTTGTGACTGACAGAGTGTGGTGCTAACAAAATGAGAGGCATTTAAAACTGGGTGTATGCACTTGTGAAATGAAGATGTGGGGGTTCAAGATGCCCTGATAGGAGAAATTAATCTGTGTCTGATTGATTTTGATCTGTGGTTAGCCATGTTTTGTTTCAGGAGGATTCTTTGGTTTTTTGCTAACAGGCACTTGGCTTTAACAATATTCTTTCACTCTGGTTCTGGTAGATTTAATAGCATAGTTGCTAAATTGAGTTTAGATAGCTTATCCTGTATATATTTAGAGATAGGAAGTTCATTTAGGGATTAGGGAATGCTTCTTGTATATGCACCATTAAGCATAGCACATCTGGTACTGAACTAGCAATCAGCAGAATATTGACAAAAGTTATAAAGAAATCTTTTTTTTCAAGTGAACACATGTTTATATCTGAGGTCTAAAAGCTTACATGACACAAGAAGTATGTCCAAGAGTTGTAAATTAAAACCAAATTCGTACTGTGCTTGTATGAAATACCAGAACTGCTCTTGGTTAGAAACTGTTGTAGAGGGTCAAAAGATTTGGTGATACAAAAAATCATCTTACAGCAAAGAAGACATTATAGTTGTAGTTTCTGCTTTTAAGAGAGAAAGAGGAGCTTGTTTTCTAGTATATTGAAGAAGCTGAAAAAGCAGTAAATTGTGAGAATAGTGAAAAGGGAAAAATGAAATACAGACCTTTACATATTATTTGTTATAACTGGAGAGTCAGGCCTCTAAAAGTAGCCTTCAGTGCAGCAATTAAAGTACAGCATTTTTTCTCTTAAAGCAAACGAGCAAACAGAACAAAACAAAGTGCTTTAAATAATGGTGAAACCGTGAAAACTCCTGGATTATCTGAAGAGAGACAGAATGACCACATTACAGCTGCTCACCAGCTGGTAACCAAAACCAAGGAGGGAGCAGTGATGGCAAAGGGGATTCATCCAAATCGCCAGGTTATCTGGTCTTTATTCATAGCAAATGTAATGCTTTATATTGCAATTAGCGGAAAAGTGATTAAATCTTTGAAACACGGAGATGAGCCTTTCAGACATGCAGGTGGTTCTTCTGAAACGCCTGTTTATGGAGGAGAGATCTGTGTGTGTATATGCATGGGCAGCTCTACTCCCACCAAGCAGCTCAAGGAAGATTTTGTGGACTATTTATATACTTTATGGCAGGCTGCTTGCTTTCGAAGTGGAAAAGCTGATTCATGCTGGTGTGGAAGCTGATTGTGCTGTCAGTGGGAGACGCAAATTTGAGGTACACGAGGATAATTAAGCAGGAGATGTGTACAGTTCAAAACCAGGGCTCTGTTTCTCTAAGGGAGATGTTTGTGTCAGTGTGTGGGGCTCAACTGCAGGTGTCACTGTTAGACCTCAAATAATGGGCTGCTCGGCGGCTGCGGCTGCAGTCACAATAGGCTCTTTTTTCTTACCAAAGTCACACTTGTGATAGTAATGTAAAATCTAGCAAATGTGTAGTGAAGTGTGATCGGCTCCGGCTCTGTGTGAGTGTCTGTGTGTGCACGTGTGCTGCCGTATGCACTGAGGGGTACCTGCACACCTACGGTGGGAGGGCATCTCTGCCCCCGGACACCCCACCAGGAGCTGCCTCAACAGCAACGAGCTCAAACGCCTCTGCAAATTAGACTTGCAACTTTTATTCGGAATGTTTTGAAATCCTTCCGTGCTTTAGGATGGATATTTAACTTCTCTGACCCTTAGCAAAGTGATGATGAAATCTTTAATGTAGGCAGCAGCTGAAATTGTTTACTGTGATTTGTAGTAACTCAGTAATTCCGTTCTCTGCAAATGAATTTGCTTGGATTTATTTGTGATTTTTTGTTTGTTTATTCCTTTTTCTTTTTTGTTTTTGAGTGAGCAGGCCTGATTCTTCCATCATTTTAATTCAGATAATGAATAAAGTGCTGCAAGTTTACTCTCTCTTTTTTTATTATATTTCCTTCTTTTTCCCTAGCTCTTTGACGAAAAAAAGAGGGAGTGAGAAAGAACTGAAGAAAGGGAGTTAAAAACTCTTAACAAACTCTTCTTTGTGTCTAGTTTGAAACTACTATATTGTTTAGAAAGCAGCAAAAAACCCATAACAATTCTGGCTGTATTTTGGAGTAGCTCCTCGATAGCTTTTTAAACGAAATTTTGAGAGAAATGCAATATTTTCATTAGGTACCAATCTCCACAGCCTGTTCTTCCCCACCTGGATACCATGCCTTCGACACTGGTAGCCTGGTACATGACTCTGATTGCTCCCTGTATTAACATTTATGATGCTTTGTTGTTTCTTTCTCGGCGGTAGCTTTCCTGAAGTATTTATGCAATTTATGAAATATATCCCTTGTCTAGATCACTTTATTTCTATTACCTTATTCCCAATTTTCACTTTTAAAAATGTTGTGTTACACACCTATGTGGGATTTTTTTTTGTTTCTTCTCGAATCCTGCCAAAATCTTTGGATTTTAAAGCAAACAGGATCTTAAAGCAAATGTATTTGTGAGACTGAAAATTACTCCTTCCTCAAAGCAGACAATGGAGTTTTTCACTTGCAAAAATAAATGTATATATCACTGAGTAGGCTCACTCTAATTGAATCCTGACCATTCTGGAGGGATTTAGCCCTCCTTTTTTAATTTTTCTCTAAACAAAACCCAGAAATGAGAAAATATTTTGAGGTGGGCAGGAAAGGGAGGGGGAATAGAAAAATAAAGCAAATAAATTTTTGAATAAGAATGACCCATGTACTGTGACCAGAGGGCAAATGCAAATGTCTGTTTTCAAACACAGACTCGTGCATTCTTATTAGGGGTTCGTGACTGTGCCTCCAAGCACATCATTACATATTCATAAGTGTGAGGAAAATAGACTCCTTCCACATTCAGGTGTGTTCAACTAAATGCTACCCCTTTAATCTTAAAGAACAGCTCATTTGGTCTATTTTCCTCAGTTCACAAAGTGTTAAGGGAATATGAGATAAAAGATGCACACACACAAAAAGAAAAAGAAGCAGCAATATTCCACAAAGATCTTTTTAGTGTCAACTTAAATGCACACAAATAGCAGATGATGATCTCTTTTATTGGACTAACATTTATCCACTAATATCCACACACTTTTAAAACCATTGAGACCTCCTCTTCAGGTGTTCATTTGAATAGAAATAGCTGAATGAGTGTTTTTATAATTGATCCCCTGAGTACTGAATGTCTAGTGCTGCATAACCAACATTTTCCCATTGCTGATTTTTTTTTCCAAATTGCTACTCTGCAAAATTAGGATTTTGTATAGTTTTGATAAGAAAATTAACCTTCCAAATGCCAGATCCCCTTAAGTTACTTAGGAACTGGTGCTAAGGTACAGTTGGAATGCTTGTTCTCAAATGGATTTTTTATGTATGTGAAGAAAAAAAAAATAGCTTTTTTTCATGACATTACAGAGGAACTAGAGGTCTCCCCCCTATAAGTAGTTTGAAAGTTGTTTGTTTGGGTTTGGTTTCTTATCACTGTCCCCTAGATAAGCAGTTGTCATCCTTACACCATGCTTAATGAAATGCCTTTGCTTTCAACAGCAATGCAGAAAGTTCGTAGTACTTCATTGCAACTGTTTCACTTTTACACTGAATGGAAAGTCTGATATATTTTTAACTTTTTATTTCTTAAAGTCACTTTAGATTTTTCTTGCAACATATATTGAGTATCCTAAGAACTAAATTTTCCAGAGACAGTGTAATTTTTTTCTTTTTTTTTTAATGTGAAAAGTACTCCTCTAATGCTTGCAATTTTGAACATGGATTTTAAAAATACTGATCTTATCGTAAAGAAAGAGAGCAGCTGAAGTCTAACAGCATGCATTACAGGTGGCTGTTCCTTCAGTAGCCCCTTGAAGGAAATAGAATTCCTAATTGATATGAAGTCATTTTGTAGCAGCAACACCTGAAGAGTAGAGAGAAAGGGAAGAAGATATGATAATGACTGTGTGATAAAACCGGTTAGCATTTGTGTGCTATAGTAAACACTCATGAGTATAAAGAAAGTACTAGCTAGCCACTAGAGATATCCACTTATGTTCATGATACAACCACTACAAACTCACGTTCTATCAAACTAGCATCAAGCACAAGATCCATCTTTAATTAATTTAATCCTATAGAGCTGTGACTCATTTTATTTGTGACTGTGCAGAGAGAAATTACTTTCCATACTTGCCTTGAACTTCAACCTTATCCTTCTCTATCAGTCATATTGAATAACACAAAAGCACATGCTCTGAAATTCATGTCCTGGTTTGTTTTTTTTTCCCCTCCAAAGATTATTCAGATCTTTCTACATGTGGCTTACTCAATAAAAAGCACAGAAAATTCCTGCCCCCACTCTTCCTTCTTTAGGAGAAAGAGCGATTTCTGATGCAGGGCAAAAAAGCTTATTAAATGAAAAGTCTTTTTCATCATGAGTAAGAAACATGGAAATTCTAGACTAAGGCAGAAAGATTTCTTTCCCATGCTTGGTTCAGAAATGAACAAACCATGTCCCACAGAGGGCCAGTGCACACAGGACAGTGTATTTTCCCTTTTTTCCCCCCCCTTTAAAAGTGTGCTTTGTGGATATTACAGATTCTGCGAGTGTTGCTACTGTGCAGCTCCTTGCTGTAGCAGTAACCTATTCCAGCTGCTCTGCAGGTGTCATGGCACAGCAAGGATACAACTGTGCACACTGCTGGGATCAGAACTGCAGTGAGGGTGCCACAGTGTTCCTCATGATGGATTCACTTCCAAAGTTCGGTTCTTGCAAGGAAAAATGCAAACGTTCTTTTAAGCATTTTTTTTCTTTCAAAGAAACAAGGTCAGAACAATAACCCCCCCGGGAGAGGCAGACAGTGGTGAGAGTACCATGAACCTTTAAAACAGCAAATTTGAAGGGCAGGAGTGCTGCTTCTCACCCTGGGTGACCAAGCTTGGTGTGAAGTTGTGGTACTGCTGCATAAGTCACGTGTCAGGGTTTGTAACATCTCTGACATAGCCATGAAAACACATGGATTGAAAAAACACTGTGGGCATCTTGGTGGCACCTTTAAGGTGCAAAAGGCTCCAGCATTCATGGGGGCCTCTAATTGTCAGCTCCAACTGTGATTCTTCTCATGCACGGGGAGGAAGGGGAGGAAGTTCCTCCGGTTCTGCTTCAAAACAAAACATCTCACTTTTTCCTTCAAAAAAATTAGAAAAAGCTAAAGGAGTGCCAGAGCTAAATTCTAAGATCTAAAGGAAAAAACCTCTGGGGTTCTCTTTACCAGCAGGCTGCTGCAAGGCTATATGTACCTTTGGTCCAAGTCAGGCCTTCTGCTTTGGGATGCATCCCAGGGAAAGGTTTGCTTTCTTAAAATTCTTAGGTGAACCCTGTGTGCATGAAGTAGAGTGACAAGAAATAAGTTTTGCTTGTCAATTAAATATGCATAAGATTTTCTCTGGAGAAAAAAAATACATTTTTTTTTTAAACACATTATCAAAAAAACAAATGTAAGGCTTCAGCTAGGTTTAAAATGAGAAACGTGTAAAAAGGACCTGGAAAAATCCAATCCTGATGCCTATGTGAAGGAGAATCTGTAGTCTCCCAGGTCTCTCCACCCCTAACTATCTCCATAGGTAATTGTGGAATTCCTCATCACAGCCACACTGTTTTCCTGCTTTGGTAGAAAATCTTAAGGAATCACAGAGTTTGTTTTGACCTGCAGACTAAACACAGCCAAGCTTTCTAGAGAGCTGCTATTATCTCGTTAGATTTCCTCTTATCCTTGTGGTCATTTGTCAGTCTTTAAGCTCTCTGGTTTGTTTATAACAGAAATCCTGGCCTCAGCAAATATGCATTTGTAAGTTTGAGAATCTCTGTGTTTTAAAATAATATGACTGCTAAGTTGTAGGCACACAAGAACACATCAAGTTAAACTTCAAGTTAGATTTGGATCTATATCCAGGTTACTGACAGGAAAGTGCAGCAAAATAATAGGGACAAATGCCTTCAAATTGGCCAAACAATTTTGTGATTTTTTTTCTTTTTTTTTTAACTGCCAAAATTGGGCAGATCTCAGGCAAAATTTCTATGCATTGCACATTTTTGTTACTTCTGACTGAATCTGTGCATGCTCTGACTTCTAAAATACAAGGCCTCCAGTGCAAGACACAAAAATCAAGACCAATCTCAAACAGTTTCATCTAGGGCTCTTCCAATCTTGCCCACACAAGCTCCTACCTTCTTTGTGAGATTACTATTATGCCTGCTTCCTATTTTTTTCCCTTCAATATTTCTGTTTTCTCTCACACAGAATAGGAGAGAATAAGAGAATTAAGTGTCAAGAATTATCTCATTTTAATATATGGGATTTCTGTAATCAGAGCCTGCTGCCAGACTGCCATTCAGCATAGCCAAGTTCCTGTGTTTTATCACTAGCTTTATCAACAAGGCCTTTGCTAATTCTTCAGCGTCTACAAACACAGTCCTTGTTATTATTTTTCCTACTCAAAGTCAGTCCAATAGCTCAGTTCCAGCATGAAATAGCACTGCTTTGGCAGTAGATTTCAAGGTTTCAGAGTCTTGTTGCCCTTTGCCAGTCTTGGCTTGCATTAACTCGTTCTGCCACCTTTTGACTCACCTTATTCTCCTTTTACGAATTTTACTTCACTGATTGAGTTCCTGCCTCACCTTTTGTGCCTTTTACTCTGGTGTGGAATAAAGGATGGATCTCCTATATGAATATTTCTTGTGCCAGGCCACCTTCCTCTGGTAATGGAATTGCCCCTTGCTGCGACTAAACAAGGGAATTATTTTCCACCCTCCTCTCCCTCACAAAGTCACTTCTAGCTCTTAATTCCACCTTCCTCTGCTTCTGTTGTGGATTTATCTTTCTTATGGTCTAATAATAATAATACTTACCTGCCTCTCACGGGTGTTGTGAAGATTAATTAGTTAATGAGCTCTAAAGATGAAAAGTGCTGCATCATTGCTAAATATTATTGTTGTTCTTATCCTGTACAGATTGAACTCATCAATATCGGTATTTCAATTATAAATCTCACCCTACCATTTTTCAATTAGTTTGACTAGATCATGTTATCCATCACTCACTCTACCCTCTTGTTCCTCTGGCTTATTTCTACCTTCCTGCTTTTGAGAATAAACACATAAACACCATATATATTCCTGTAAATAAAGGATTCACTTTTTATTTTAGAATGCTTCCATCTTTTTTAATATTAAAATTTAGAGCCCACAGCAGTCACTGAGCAAGGCAGTAGTTCCTGCTCCTTTACCTGAAGTAAAATCTTCTTTAAAGTCTGTGGCATTAACTACTGCACACAGCAGAACCTCAGCAGAAATCACCTGACCACCTGGCCTCCAATACCTCTCTCCTGTTGGATCACCATCATGAACCATATTTTTTGCCTTCTTTTAGCAGTTATCTTTGAATCCATGAAACTTCCCTTTGCTTCTATGGATAGCAGTGGATTTGCTGAGTGAAACAAGAACTAGGAATTCCCCAGAACTTTTCAGCTCATGTAGAAACTTCCTGCAGTGCTGCTATCATGCAAGTCAGAAAGTACCATGCCTTGTTATTCCTTCCAACTGAATAGAAGATGTGCCTGACTGTACTCTTTGAGCAGAGTCTCCAGTCAGCCCCACTGCTTTTATTCTTGTTTATCTTTTCCCCTTTCAGCCATGGTTCTCATTCTGGTTTTGGATGCTTCTCAGTCTCATATTCTCTAAAATGTTCTGGGAACATATCTTGGGAATGTAGATTTTTCTGTGACTCTGTGTCACCTACTCCATCTTTTCATCTGTTCCTGTCTCTTAAGCTACACTCTCCTGTTGCAGAAAACATGATGGCTCTTGAATAAAAAATGATTCTTAATCCTAGCTCCTAGAAGTTCCCTGGGTACATGTAGTAGAACCCTTAAAGCGAGGCCTGCTGTGCCATAAGCATGACAGGGAGGCCAGCGATGCTCTGGTTTGGGCTCAGGGTTTCCCTTTGCTGTGGTGTGTAGTTTCTG
Source organism: Corvus brachyrhynchos (assembly GCF_000691975.1). Taxonomy (NCBI): domain Eukaryota; kingdom Metazoa; phylum Chordata; class Aves; order Passeriformes; family Corvidae; genus Corvus; species Corvus brachyrhynchos. Next base: position 6,745,777 of record NW_008237222.1, read on the forward strand.
GTGCAGCAAGCAAGGATTGCTTGGGAGCAACTCCAAGACTTTAATTTCTGTGATGAGGCGAGTCTGCAACTCCCTTGAAAAAGCAAAACTATCCCCCTTACCCTGAATACACATGTGGGAGGGGACAAAAACTTGTAACAGAGGCAAACTGCCTATTTACATCCCAGGCAAGTGCCCTCAGCCCCAGACTAGAGTCAGGCTCAGCTGCCCTCTCATGCTCTCCTCGGAGCTGTTCCACTTTGTACAAATAATTAAATAGTCATTGGGCCTGGGAGAGGGAGGCATCTACAACATCACTTGCAGGAAGGGAAGGACACGATTAACCCAAACTGCTGGCAAAAGAGCTTCAAACTCATCAAACTCTGCCAGATATCTTAACTCTCCCATCTCATGGCTAGACCTTGGGAAGCATAATCTTACTTTGGAGAGGCATTGTCAGATGAAGTAGAAATAATGCTGGCTGAGTTTAAACAACAACCATATTTGATATTTTCTGCTGATTGAGCTGTCCAGTTGACTGGAAAGGGCTGACAGCAGAGAGAGCCCTGGTCTGAGCAGAGCAGCTCCCAGGCCAGCTGGTGAGGGAATGGGTCTGCGCCAGGTAATTATTGCCTAGTGCAGAGGTCGAAAGCCTCAGAGAGGCTGATGTACTAATGAAACACAAATGGGACATCTGTGTTCAGGAGTTCAGCAAAGCACAGAAAACAGAGCTTTGCCAGGGATATCTGTACTACTGAAAGCAAACTCACTTTCCAGAGCTAAGGGAAACCCACTGAAGAGTGGAGGCATAAGAAAGCCTTTTGCATTGGACCTTTTTTTGTTTGCTCAACAGATCAAAGGTTTCTAATGATTGCTCTGGACACTACAACATTGCAGAGGGGAAGTGGAGGCACTGAATAGTGTGATGCCAGATCACATGTGGATATGAAGGAGGGATGAGAGGAGTAATAAAATAATAGTTGAGGTAAATGAAGTTACTGGGAGCCTTTGGTGACAGGAAAGAACATCAGGGTATTGTGTGTGTGTATGTTGTTTATTCTAACTGGCTGTAGTTACAGATACAAATGTCAGCATATGAATTCAGGGTCTGTCTTTTGAGGCTTGCATAGCCATGTCATTAGAGCTGAGTTTCAAAAGTTTCTCTTTTTAACACTGGGAAAAAGTGGATGTATTAGATAGTATGCACACACATATATCTTTTTAAAAGTATGAGAGTATTTTCTTCAAAATAACCACCAGAAGGCTCAGGGCAGTGGCATTACTGAAACAACACTGTCACAGTCATGTTTAAGTGGAGATTTAGGGCATGTATCGGTAAAAGGATTTTGACGTAAAGCCTGCACATCAAGAACAGCCTCTCAGACTGGCCAGGACTAATTTGAGGAGTTCCTTAGGGCCTCCCTTTCAACTTAATTGGGGATGTTTGTTGCCCATTCTGGAGGTGCAGAACAATTGAATGAAGCAGGAGAGACTGTGAGGTATGGAGCTGAAATGCACCTTTTTTGACTGAGAAGCAAAGTGTAATTAGGATATCCTTCATGTTTCTGCAAGCTCCACCAAAGCTGGGCATGGCGAAAGGAGGTGTGCTGAGGTCTGTGCAGGCACATCTGTAGCCTTGGTGCAGCCAAAGGCATGCAGAGACTTATCCTGCTACTCCCAGCAGTGCACAGACTGGGTGGGAAGCACCAGGGCCAAGGGCAGGTCTGTGCTGGACTCATGAAACTTGAGAGACAAAAAGCCCCAGGTGCTGCTCAGCTTTCAGGGAAAGGAACCAGCTGGGCATCAGAACTAGTCCCCATATGAGCAGCTGATCAGCAGGGAGGGACAGCCAGGCTTGTCCTTGCCCTTTCCCTTTGTTGTTCTGTTCCACTCTGTCAGCAGTACGAAGGCAAAAGCTTAGCTTAGCTGGAGCTGCTACACCTGGGTCTCTCCTAGCCACAGAGGGCCTTGCTGTGTCCCCTTCCCAAAGTTATTGAGGTGGTCTCAGAGCAGCAGGACTTGGAGTCCGGTGTCCTTCTCGGCAGAGAAAAACACAGTGTTTCAGATTTTTGAGAGAGGCTCAGTAAACCCTCAGGTTGTCCCTGTGAAGGTGAGTGCAGCACTTTACCAAAATTTCACTGCAGTGCCAGTGCTGGGTCTGATAGAAGACGACTCCTGGCTCGGAGGTGAGCGTGTGAATGCTGGCGCAGAAGTCCTGACTATGAAATATCATGAATGAACTTTGCTTAAAAGTGATCTCCAGAAATAACTAACATCTAGAGTAGGATAGGGGTTTCTTTTACACTTTCTGTGTTACTGGCTCTAACATTTTTATTTTGGCCATAAACTATTTGATGACTCATTTTAGAATTAATGCCTCCAAATATGAAGAATATATGCATATTTCTACCATTATATAAAGATGATAATCAACAATGGCAGGGTTAAAGCATTTGTGGCACAGGAAATCTGAGCTGGAACTGGTTGGTGCTGTGACAGCTCAAGTCGTGACCTGATCAAATCCCTGTGGCTAGACAAAAGGAGGCTCCCAGGGCAATATACACTGGCTTTGATGCTTAACAAGGGCACTCTTCCCATTCAGAAGCTTCTAATTCTTCCTCATGGCAGAAGGGACTCAGTGTCTGGTGTCTGTGTGAGGCACAGCCAGGGTCTTTGGCACTGACAGCTTGTGGCATTACTTGTAAGAACAGGGACTTTTGCTGCATCCTCCTCTTGGCCACTGATTCAGGTAACCATGTTGAGCATATATAAAACACACTCCTGTTTTCCTACCTGCATGCAGTATTCCTTGAGTTCTGAGGCATGTTGCTGTATCATGTTGCTTCGCTTTGTTTGGACATTGATCTTCATTGGCACTAACGACTTCATTTCAGTGGTGGATGAATCACAAGTGTTTAAAACTGAACTTCAGTTTACTGAACATGGTTTGGCTAAAGACACAATTTTTATGTCATCTGTTATTGTAAGAAACTCTACCGACCTACACTTGAACAATGTAATGGGGCACATAACACAGCACTGTGTTGTTTTGCCACCACTTTTAAGCCCTGCTTGGATTCTTTTCCCACAATTTTCATATTAGTAGTTGTTATTCAAGACTTCAGCATATGATCACTTACACTTAGATCAGCTGCCCTAGCCTGCTTCTTGCACACTGTGAGTGCTGGCCACTACAGTGAGCTCTTGGCTACTACATTTGTGATTGTTTGCAGACAGGTCTGACTTGTTTGGAGAGGCAGCTGGGTAGCAATGAGTCAGCGGCTACCGGATATACTGGGATTATCCTAGTGAACACTGCATTAATTGCTAAACCTGAGGAAAAAAGCATGTGGGGAGGTGAAAACTCATTTTTGTTGAAGAGAAGCAGCAGCTTTTTGTTGCTTCTGGCTCTACAGTGAACTTGCAGGAGTAAATGCATGAAATATACTTGGCTATTGCTGTGATTAAATCTAGTTTGAACTACCTGTGTAGAAAAGCAGCAGTCTCTTTTTAGACTTGTCCTAGTTTTGGCAAAGCATGCCTGCCCTTTAAGATGGCAGGAAAGAGAAATTTAGGGGAGCCCTGAGTGATAAATCCCCAGGAAGAGGGAGGAGCAAGTGTGCAGCATTATGCAGTAGAGCTCTGGAACCAGACATCACTGGAAATAAAACCAAATTAATCTAGATAAACAAAATAGTCAGCATAGCTAGGAAAGAAGACCACATGGTCTTTTGTTTCCCTGCTTAATTAACAGAACAAAAGGTGGGAAGCTGGAAATGAACTGGGTTCACCTTCCTTAAAATATGTAGAAGTGCTATCCTGTAGCATGAGGAATGATACTGGATCATTTTGTTCATTCAGATAATGTTCCTCATGTCCTGCCTTCTCACTGATGAAGTTGGCTTCTGGTTACTCAGCTTTAAACCAAATTCCAGACCGAGCCAGTGCAGTCTGTGCCACCACACACACAAGCAGCTAGTGTCTAGGTATTAATTGCTCCCTCTTAAGATATCTGTGGCTTAGTGGACACAAATGAAAGGAGGGCAAGGTGTGCCCTGTAGTGAGGGACTGTGCTGGTCATTTGTCCAACACAGAGACTGGTTGGACACAGCCAGGTGAATTAGCCAGGTGGCACTGGGAGTATGGGGTCAGCTCCAAGAATAAAGCTACGGCAAACAGATGTATAGACCTGGGATGCATAGTGCAGCCCTGGAAAAGGTGATTGCAGCCAGCACACAGGTGTAATGAGAGACCTGCTGCTCAGAGATTGCTTGTGAGGTTTTTTCACACTGCTTTTGGCCATTACAAATGTGGGAATTTGAAGTCTGCTACTTACCAAGCACTGTGGAATGTATTGCCCTCTTAGCCAAGGTTTATGCTGCTAACTCTTCTCTCAGCTAAGTCTACATGTAGTGTGGAGACCAGTAGGCAGATGCTGAAATAGCAATTTTACCTGCCCTATCTGTTGCCCTTCTTCCTGTGTACTATATCTAGAATTGTCGTTTTCTTAACATTTTCTTTTTAACACTCTTTTTTCTTTATACCTGAAAAGAAAAGGAAACTTCCCATACAGCCCTTGGGAGTCAGAATTATCTTAATTCAGTTAGTCCAGATCTCAGTCCAAGTCCTTTTGTATTATTTTTTCAGAAGAAATGGTTAGCCTGAAAAATCTGGTGTACTGCACCATATCTCCAGCTGAGCGGCTTTGTTTAATCTACTCATTGACTCTATAATACACAAATTAGCTCATTTAATATGAGGAAATGTAGAGGAAGCTGGAATCATTTGTCCTAACAGCTTTGGGGGAGATTATCAAAAAGAAGTAGAACTGGAGCATAGAGAGAAGAGAGTGAAAATCTGTCCAAGTTCTCCAGGCTATCACTGTCAGTGGAAATTACTGAAAATGGTAACCTGATAGGAGGTTTCCCTTTAGAAAAAAATGGGTGTGGAAGTGGTGTTCCTTCTTTGGACAAATTCTCTAAGTGCAGTTTCTGCTGTGCCAGAAAAATGAAGATATGTTCAAGATGAAAATTTATTGCCTGGACAGAAAAAGATGCCTCTAATACCGCATGAAAAGGGCAGTTTGGAAGAGTAAGAGGTCAGCTTGTGGGAGGGGATGACCTTCCACAGGCTTTCAGACAGCAGTTGCCCATGGGGTGAGGAGGATTGAGTCTATGCTTGTCCTGTCCTCATGACCCAACTCTTAAGTGTCCCTCTGTGCTGTTCCGCAGAAAATCCCAATCTGCATTCCTTAGAAATGAAGGAACGCAGCTGAGTTTTCAAAGCCATCAAAACCTACTTGTGCTCATGTCCTTAAAACCATTCTTGAAATAGCTTCTGGCTTGGCTTTGCAGTCAGTTTGTCAAAGGCTTCCCTTTGTTTTCATTGTTCTATGTGGAAGCTCCATCCACACCTCAGAAGACAACATGCAGAGGACAACCATGTTTTAAGGTCAGATGTAAATTTTCAGAATGGTTTTCCAGTGGGCCTCTTCATTATCTCCACATGTCTATTGGATAAGTAATTGCCCAGCTGTCTCTGCAAAGAGGCAGATCCTCACTAGCAAGATGTGCTTGCCCTCCTTTGGTGACCATTTAGCTCCCCTGTGTTTGCTTCTCTGAGCTTCTTCAGTCTTCCACCACTCACTAGCTCCACAATCTGACTGGGGTCTGTGGTGCATGGTCTGAGCAGCACCAAATGAAACACTGTGCTGTTTTGGCTGGAGTAATTTTCTTCCCAGTGGCTGGTATAGGGCTGTGTTTTGGATTTGTGCTGGAGACAGTGTTGATACTAAAGAGATGTTCTTGTTATTGCTGAGCAGGGCTTACACAGAGCCAAGGCCTTTTCTGCTTTTCGTACTGCCGTGCTAGGGAGGAGACTGGGGGTGCATGGGAGACTGGTGGGATACACAGCCAGGACAGGTGACCCAAACTGACCAAAGGGATAGTCCAGACCATGTGGCATCATACTCAGTATATAAAATAGGGGAAAGAAGGAGGACGGGAGGGACATTTGGAGTGATGGTATTTGTTTTCACCATTACATGTGATGGGGCCCTGCTCTCCTGGAGGTGGCTGAACACCTGCCTAATTCCTTGGTTTGCTTTGACTGTGTGCACGGCTCTTGCTTTCCCTATTAAGTTGTCTTTATCTCAGGTCATGAGTTTTCTACCTTTTACCCTTCTGATTCTCTCCCCAGACCCACTGGTGAGGGAATGAGCGAGCAGCTGTGTGGGGCTTGGCTGCTGTCTGGGGTTAAACCACAACAAATAGCTGCATTTTTAACATCTTTGAGGGCATATGGACACCCCTACTTCCCACCCTTGCCTGCAGGACTGTGGTTCCTGCTCTTGAGGACATTCATCACTTGGGCAGGGACTGCCCCGTTCAGGCTCCATGAGACTTTGGGTACTTGTGCAATGAAAGAACAGGGCCAGTGGAAGTACCAAAAATGTTAACAACCACAGACCTTTTTTATATATGCCTTCAGATTTAGGCAGAATTGGATTATTCAAATTGTTCCATTAGCCTTGAGTCATCAAGGGAAAGGTCTCATTTTGGCACTGCAGATGGGAGATGCTGCACTCCTTTGAAACTCTGGCTGCAAATGTGGCTGTGGGAAGAGCAGGACTTCTGGTGCTCTGAAGAAACCTAAGCCTGAATTGTATGAATAGGACATGACTGCTGCTGGGAGAAAGTCTGATGTGGCATTGGGTGCTGAGAAGTAGAAAATGTAACTCAGAGCTGTACTTCAGCCATGGCTCAGAGCTGTGAAAACTGGTATCAAAGGACACTGTTGTGTCTGAGCTGTCTTTCACACGCTCATCACACTGGCACAAGTGATCACTTAATATGGAGCGCAGCGGAGAGGTGGGTAATACCACGTGAAGGCAGCCAGGGGCCAGGGTGAGTGCTGACAGAGATATTGAGAGTGCTGAGGATAAAGGGAACGCTGCCTGAGCTCAGTTTTTTGCTCTGAGCAGATAATAGGATACAGAAAAGGCAAAAAAATTATGCTCGAGTCTTCTAATAAATTTTGTACTTTTACTTATAAGCAGAAAAACCAACCAACCAAACAAAAATCCCCAAATAGGCTTTTAATCTTCATAAGTACAGATGATCTGTACATTTCACAAAAAAGAGCTGTAGAAAACACACACACACCTTTTAACTAGTGAGCAATTTAAAGACTAATAGGATTCATCCATAATTACATAGTTAAGTAAAATTTATGTATGAAGGAATTAACTGATTTCCCTGAGGGCAATATAAACCATAGAGACAGTGCTCTCATTTAAAAGTACCATCTCAATGTTAAAATACTTTGTCATTCTTCTGTAGCGATGGTTAGGTGCTGTGAGAGCCACATGGAAGTTTATTTACTGATCCACAGACAACTGATAACAGATCTCTGCTTTGTTTGGAATAGAAAACTTGAACAGCTTGTCTGCACCTCTCCACTCGGACATTAAATCAACATGGCTCTATTAGTGGCCCTAGGATGCCAGCTGAGCCATCTCTAAGCCTGTCACCGTGATGTCTTCATCTGTAACCAGAGCAGACGTGAGCTCCTGGCAGCTTCGGGAGGTGACAACAAATCCAATTAGCTCCTCTCCATGGCGCCACAATACTACTGTGAAACGGCCTGACAGGGAGGGTGGCTGCAATACCCTGCACAGTGGGCCATATCCTTCGTATTTAAAAAAAAAATCTACCAGCACTTAATTGCTGGAGTGACTTTCCAGGCGGTTGCTGGAACCTTGTGCACAATCTGGTCAGAAATGTGAGCTGTCCTGGAGGGCTGGATCATGCACAGCTTGGGGAGGGCTTTGCAAAAGGATAAAATGCTCCAAGAGGATAACTGTGTGCCAGCACTCTCATCCCCCTTCCTCACAAGGAAATTTTGGAAAAATCATGAAAAGCCAACCCCTTTCTGCTCCAGTCCCATGTTGCATAGAAATGGGGACTTTTGGTGCCTGGAGGTGGTGTGTGCTCCATACTGTGTCTTTTGGCTATGGTGTAAGCCAAAAGATGGAAGCAAACTCCCCACTCCAGACTTTGTCTGCTGGAAGGAAAGTGGGGGCTGTTTGGAGGACGTAGGATTTGGAAGCAGACAATTTAGCAAAACTCCTTGATCATTGACTGGGAGGGGTTGGTAACACTGCTCAGAAGTTAAGGCTGGGCAGGCTGAACGTGGTTGTATTTAAACCCAGCTTCCTTCCTCCCAAACTAGTTAGCAAGTGCAAAGAAATATCTCACATGCTGATTAAAAGTTGCTGATGTCTCATGAGGCATAATACATGAAATAATTTAATTCTTTTAGGTTCTCACTAATGCAGTAGTTTTGCTTTTTCTGACCAATACTTCCATCTAAAAGTGCAAGGTGAAGTAGGCTGGGGAGAAATAGACACTGAATTTAGTGTTCCCTTGAGTGAAAAACTAAATCTAATTTCCTCTATTTTGTTCTCAAGGTCATAGAGGCGATGAGTAAAGCCTGTGCATCCCTGCTGCTGAAACATAGTGCTCTTGAGATGCAAGAATGCTACCCAGAGTTTGCGTTCTTCTGTTCTTCAGCCTCTTTCATGTAGGTAGATTCTGTCTGTTTCAATGCTGAAGGTTATTAGGAATCACTGTAACCATAAGCTCCTTTTGGAGAAATAACTCAAGGTAGTAACTAGCTTGGATTTCTCTTCTTCCAGTCAAGTGGTGAGCTTGCAGTTACATCAGGGTATCTGTGCTACCCACAGCCTAATGACTGTGGTCACTGGACTAAATCAGACATCTCTAACACCATTAATTCCATGTTCCAAGTTAGAGAGGATGTGCCTGTTTGCACGTCTTGAGTCTGCGTGGAAGTGTAATGTTAACTTACAGGTGACTGAACTTATGGGTGGGAAGCATCCAGCAAAGCAACAGTAACAGCATTTGCACATCTCTGCAAACTTCTTTGAATGGAGAATCTTAATTCTTTCAAGGAGAGAATGTTTTAAATCCAAGCAGGAGACAGCGTTCCCCCAGACCCTGGATCTGCCTTGTCTGTGCAGTTTCTGGTGATGGGGGGTTCAATGCAGAGAAAACCAACTCAAGACCTGCAGAAATAGTGTTGGGAGGAAGCGCAGTATTACTGTTTCCAGCAACTTAAATGCATACTTTTTATCTGATTCTTCTGGTGCTCAACTTCCATGCTTTAAAAGCGTAGTGAAATCTCTGAATATTTCAGCAAAAGTCATGATTTTTGAGGGTGGATTTCTCCAGGGAGAGCATATTGCAGCAGTGTTTGCCTCCCAGAGCCAAGCACACACTCCAGTCAATGGGTAGCAGTTGGCAAGCCACCTCTCCCTTGTCAAGAAGCCAGTTGTTCTGTTGTCTCCTGCCACATCCCTGAGGAATACCTGTGGGCACTGGCAGCCACACAGCTGAGAGAAAGGGAAAAAGGTGTAACTGGGATAAAACAAAGGATTTTTTTTTTAACAGAAGCAGCTTGTTGCAAATACACATTGTTAAATCAAATTCATTCCAGATGAATTGGGCACAATATCTAGGCATGTGGCTGGTTTACAGAGCAACCAAACACTCAGTGAGCTTTGGAACTAATGGACTGGTTTTGGAAAACAGTTAAGTGCTGCCAGGCCCAATTATTTTCAGCAACATCTTTCTGTTACCAAAATGTGTCAGTGTGGACTTTGGCCTGCTTGGTAAGAGATACATTGTGAGCTCACTGACGAGCACAATCCAGACTGCAGACCTTGAAACAGCATGGAGAACAGGATACTCGCTCTGGTCATCAGCACAAGGCTGTGTCTTAACCAGCAATTAGCAGTGGTGGTGGTTAAGGCTAAGTTTTATTTTAAGAAAATTCCACATATGCTGCGTGTAACTGCAGTAAGCAATTGAAGGAAAGCCTTGTGTTCTTCAGGATGGGACTACAAACAGGTGATGGGATTTAAGGTCTTACTTATCCCAGCTTCGGATGCACATGAACTTCCACTAATACAGCAAAGAGAAAATTTCATGGAGAAACAGTTCTGGAGATCTAGAGAAGGTTGTGAGTCCATAGAGCTGATTTGTTGGGGAAATATTCCCAGCACAGTTCACATCACAGGATGCTCAGATGGTCTTACTTGACCACAAACATCACAGTCAGGCCAGCTCTGCCAAGACAGTGGTGGCTGATGTAGATACTTTGCAGTGAGTCTGATTGATACAGTTTGTGAGTCAGCTGAGAATTTACACCATTGTTTTAAGGCAAGAATTTGTGTGGCTTTGATGGTGGCAGCTGAGTTTTGCTTTGCCAGTTTAGGGAGACTGAAAGGATGGCTATAAAGTGAAGCTTGATGATTGCTACTTCTGCACTGGGCACCACAGAAGCTTTTAATGAGCTTCTGTCCCCTACCCCTCTCAAAGTTACACACTCATAATGTGCTTACAAAAAACAGTACCCCAAGAATGATGACCTGATGCACAGCACGAAAGGAGAGCTTCCTGTGGCACCTTGGCAATGGGAAATAGAACATGCTTTTCTGTCTATTTTATAGTCTCCAAAAGTCCAGCTTTTATGAAGACTGCAAAAAAAAAAAAAAAAAAAAAAAAAAAAAAGGCTAGGAATAAGGCTGAGTCTCACAAAGCATCTGGACACTGAAAATGAACACTGAGATTGCAGAGACTTGAAATAGAGAAACAAGAGAAAGTCCAGATATATTCTATCTGGGAAATCAGAGGGAAGAAGAGAAGATATTGGTAGAGTGACAGCAGAAAGATCTAAAGAGCAGGAAAGAAGTGGAGAAGTTATTTAAGTGGGCTGCAAATGGAGGTGATATCTCATTTGATAGCTGGAGGTGATAAAAGCGTGAGAAGGACAGGAAGGAGGAAGCATGAGACCATGAGCTTCTAAGGCAGGTGCATCAGAGAAGCACAAAGGTGCTTTTTTAAAAAAAAAAAAGATATTTATTTTATTATTGGATGGGACCCTGAGCAACCTGGTCTAGTGGAAGATGTCCTTGCCTATGGCAGTAAGATTGGAACTAGATGGTCTTTCAAGTCCCTTTCAACCCAAACCATTCTGTGATTCTGCGATTCTGCTTCCTGGAGTCTTTGCACCAGCAAATAGCATTGGCTATACAGAACCCTCTGACCTATGACTCTAGCAGACCAATACAAACTGAATGCACATACTAAAAACTCTAACTTTCAGCTGTTCTCTAGTTAACAGTAAATATTGGCTATAATTATGTTTCTTGAGAAATCTTTTAATTCGATAGAACTTGTATCAAAGCAAAACACATGGCTTCAGTTACTGAGAAATCTGGGAAAATTAGCTGCCTGGATTATCAGAGGAGCTGACAAATAATTCTTAAGACATCTTTAGAAGGAAATTTGAATAAGAAATTATGCCCTTTGAGGACTGAAGGTCGTCTCTCCTCTAGAGGTCTCTGAGCTACTGCTTTACAGGGATGTGACAGCAAAACTGTAGGTTTTTCTTGGAAAACCCTCATCAGCTCTCATCTATCCAAGACAATATTTACTCTGTCCTGAAGGAGGAGTTCCTAAATACAATCATATTCTTCTTCTTTGTGGGCTATGGCCAGCTGTGACTGGGACTTTCTTACTGAAATCACTGAGGCACACACTGTGGATGATGGCGTTTGCACAAGCAGTTGTAATTTCAAAGCTACTAATCAGAATAGTGTGTCTCTGAGCATTCCCAACCCATTTAAAGGTTGGAGAGGCATCTCACAAGAGCTGGCATTAGTCAAGCAGCTCCCTCCCCTCAGTAGACAGAGGGTCTGTTCTGACAGCCTCAGGGAGCCTACAGTGTAAATCAAACGGATTTTGTTGATTCATTTTCTTTGCATGAAGTTTCTAAATATGTCAGAGGTATCTGCCTCTGTTGGAAGCAGGGGGCGGTTTACACAGTTGTGTCACCAGACCTACATCCCGCTCTGTGATTTCCCCTCTTTAACTTGAAGAGAAGTCAACAGTTTTAGAAGCTATAGTTTTATAGTCTCCTGGGCTCCCTTGCAGCTTTGGCTCCTGGTAACAGTGGAATTCAAGCTTTTAAAAAAACCTGTTCTGAAATGGGAGTTTTGGAAAAGTATAGTGTTGTTATGGAGCAAATAGTTAGCAAAGATGGTGGCACATCCAAGACAATTTCCCCTTGGTTTTTGGCCAAACCCTCTGGTACTTATGTAGATGCCATCTGCATTTTTTCTCTATGGTATTCCAACTCCTCGTAGGCTTTAGGCTCTTTTAGGCAAAGAAACATAATTGCACAAAAATCATTACTTGAATCACAGCCCTAAGTTTCATTCAGGACAACAACTTCAAGGAATACTCATTTTTCCTGTTCTCTTCTTCCCAGGCTTGCTCCCATCTGCTTAAACACCACCTTCCCCTGGCTTGTAACATTGCTGTGCTGAGCACTGTGTGGCTCTAGTGCCCAGGAGTCCCATTCATATTGACTTAACTGCTTTAGGGGACCAGAACAATAACACTTGTTTTATCTGGTCAGGTAGCAAACAGAATGAGGAGAATATTGTCCAGTAATCCCTTTCCTAGCTGGACTCAATGATCTTGGGGGTCTTTTACAACCTTAATGGTTCTATGACTCTGTAAGTCTTGCTGAAACTAATGTTCAAGTGTCCCTTGTTCTGAAAATCATTTGCCTTGTTTGCAAGGTGATGGAGTTAGGATATTCATGTAAGATTATTTAAAATGCATGAGTGGAGCAATGGGCAGAATTTCATTTCCTCTTGAGCCCCTTGGCACAGATTTAGGTGGTTCGATCTTTCTTCCTCCCTAGCCTCGGTTCAAAAAAACCTGATCCATGGCACAACTTCTTCAGAAGAGGGGGAAGTGCCCCTGCCTGGTGCCCAATTGCTCTGTTGTGTTTCCCAAAGGAATTTACTGATGAAACACGGTGCAAATATCCCTCCAAGAGGCCAGGTGCCATAAGGCACTGCAGTTCAGTGCTATGTGGTGATACCAGCTCCCAGTGCCCGAGCAAAAAGCATCACGTTCATGTTGCAGCATTTCATGCAAGGAAACAAGCCCTGTACCTTTTCCAGAGTAATGGGACCTTCTGCGTCTTCCAAAAACATGGGGTATTCACAGTGATTGCTGGGGGTGAGGTGCTTGTCTTGCCTTTACACGTTTCCAGGAAGAAGCTGAGTATCAAAACTCTGTTACTTGGGTTTGGAGAGCCTTTCTTCCCACTCTGGAGGCTTCATAGCTTCTGGCAGCTTTGGAAACAAGCTCAATCAGGATTCAGTCTCAGACCTCTCACCTGGGGCTATGCAACATTGCTTCCAGACCACTGAGCAATTTTGTAGGTGACTTCTAAACATGCAAAGAAAATTAAACGATTCCTTCGAATATCCTTAGCCAGAAGAATGGCTCAGAGGGTTATTGAATTTTTTTCTTTTTGAAAGCACAGTTCTTGTTTATTTAAATGCTGCATCAAAGCTGAGAGAAAAGGCCATTGTGCCTTTGATTGGATTGGAATTTTCTGCACCAGCATTGGCCAAAGGCGGTCCGTCCTCTCGCAGGCTCTTGCACATGACGCAATGGGGAATGGGGGAGGGGGAAAACCTGACAGACAAGCAGACAGATCAAACACAACACTTCAAAGAGAAGAAAAAATGCAAGAATGAAGCAATCCGGCACTACGGTCCCTCAATGCTGTGAAACAAAGCAGACAACCCTCTACACATGGCCATTCCTGCCATCCAGAGACTGAGGCTGTATACATGAGATCTTACCAAAAGCACTAGGGAGTGGTCTCCAGTGACTACATGACCAGTTATTGCACTATCCGTGCTCAGACACTCTGAGGGGCTAATTAGTGCTTTTAATATGTAAATCAGAGCCTGAACAGATTAAATCTAGGGAAAAAATAACCCAGCTGCTGAATATGTTGTTTTAATTATTGCTCTAAAGAAAATATGGACATGGCTGAAGATGATGACAGAGAAGAACCTCTAATACTGCCTTATAGAAGTAGTCCCTGAACACTGAAAACTAGTTGGAGAAGCTTGGTGCTGAGCTGGAGCAGAGGAAGAGCAGTAGGAGCACATCCAGGGCTAGCAGAGCCCTGCTGACTGCACGCTCTGTCACAACCTTGGGTCTACCAATCCAGCCAATGGAATTTTCAAAATACACCCAAAGACTCTGCTGGGATTTCAGCTTGCTGGGTGTTGTTGAAACATGGGGAAAGAGCTATTCCCTCTCTCCAAAGAGAGATTTAGGGGGAGGGGACAGAAGGATTAATACCACATGTTACACTGCAGAGATGAAAGTCTGTAATCTGTTCACCTCCAGATGTGCTTGCATCCTTCATGTTACAAGGGGACAGGTCTTGGAAAGGAATAAATATTTAATTTTCTCAGGCTGAGCTTGTCTGAATGCAGAGTAGAGAAGGAGAATTTAGCTAGGATGGCCAGGGAACAGAGATTAAGAAGAATGGAAGGAGAGAAGGGGCAGATTGGGTGATTACTCGTGTTTGATAGAAAAAGCTCTAAGCAGTAAAGAGCCATTAACTTTTGTTGAGCTGTGTCCACTGATACTGGAAGGAAATAACGTGCACAGCAAGTCTGGACTGCAATCCTCTCTGCCAAGAGTGAGTTGAGAGGAGGAAGTTTGCTTTCCAAGAAAAACTTTTCAGAAAGGAGGGCATCTGTATGCCTCAAAGGCCTCTTGCGTTATTCAAGTCAGAGCTGCCTTCCAACCTGCCTGAAGGAATTCAGAACAACTTTCCTCTGTGTCAGTTGCTAAGGCTCTTTTGCAGCCTCTAGTGAAGTGAACATTTTTCTATGGATCAATTTTTAGCTTCTGTCAGTATTGAAACTCTGAACTTTTTTCCAGAGAGCAAGGGAATAGCAGGTAATTATGTTTCCTTTGAACATACATGCCCTTTTATCTGTGCCCTTCTGCCTACTCGTCTGCCTGTCTCCTTATTTACCTGTGTATTGCAATTAAAGATTGGGAGTTGAGGGAGAGAAAAATTTCTTTTCCCATTCTTTTCTTCTCTTCCTCTTCATTTTGCTAGTGTCTGATACAGATGCATTGCTTGAAACAGATGGTTAAAAATGTCTTTTATTATTCTCTCAATATACATATAGAGATACATGCACACATATATCTCTATATATTTAGAATAAGATTGTACATAATCAGATCTGTTAAATCATATAATAGACAATCAAGTGCTCCTGATCAGCTATATAAACTAAATTGACTGCTCTAGGTTGCCTGGAATATAGATATGCCTTTCTGATAATTTTTGTAATGTTAAGCAGAGCACAATTTACCCTTCTCTTAGTTCAGCCTTTCCTCCTGTTCTTTCTATCCTCTGCCCCCTTTATGCTGCACTGTGGATGCCCTAGAAGGCAAATGCGCATCTCCAAAACCATTTTTGCTTTAACCCATATAATGCAGTGATTGTGGGATGTGATTTTTTTCGGTGTCAACTCCTCTTTTGTAAATCAAAAATGTCTTCAGTGGAGCAAATCTACCCACACATCACCACACATTAACCTGTTCACTTAAATTCTTTAACTCCTTGAAGGGACAGAGAATTAAATGCAGGATGAGAATTTGTGAAATCTGTGTTTCCCATCCTGGATTTGTCACTTTTCTCCTCCATGACCTTTGATTAATCCTTTGAGTCAGGTTGGCACTGCACAGTGGCACATGGGGCTTGATCTCCAGGCATTCTCCTGTATCCACACTGTGAAGTGCAGCACCTTGCAAAGGTTCCAGCTCTATTAGCACTGTGCCACTGACAGCTAATTAGTTCAGGTGCTGGTGCCACTGAAGTGGGTCTTATGATCACTGAGTGACCAAGAGTCACAACTGGTGGAAGCACGTCTACAGAGTTAGTGTTGTCACTGTAAATATACCTTTGGTTTCTGTGTGATATCTGTGGCTAAAAAGCCAGTCACTTTTGTTGGTTTTAAGACCTGAAGTCTTACTACACAGACACTTCCAGTTACTGTGAACAATTTTCCTCTTCTAGGAAAAAATAGTGATACTAGAAATTTCAATACTGTGTTACTCTGATAGTGTTGTTCCTCTCCTTTTAGCCCTGATAGAGAGCTCTTCATGTGTGCCCAGTACGTCCTAGAGAGACCAAAGACAACCTGACTATCCCAAGCAGCTTTTGCTCCAGGTGTCATACAGCTGACAAACTTAGTGACAAAGCACCAGTAAAGCCAGTGACATGAAACAAAGGAGACTCCTTGTTTCTTCAATGAGCTTGTCACATTTTTTTGCATTATAAACATTTACTTTGCTGTAAATACAGGTGCACCACTGTGGGAGGAGGACCACAGAATGGATATATCAGCCTTGAAAGAGGATTTTCTTTCTGAGGCAGAAAGAGTGAATGCCAAGGAATTTGTCTTGAGCCGAATGTTACCAAGGGAACTCAATGCCCATCTACGTGTTTCACCAGCACTGAAGCGTTATCCACAAAACCCATCCTTTCTCTGACGAGAGCTAGAAATACTGGTCAAAATGTCTCCTTGTGTGGGGCTGAACTTGTTGGGACTTTGGGGTGAGATCTGCCAGGCCATGAGGTTAAGATGTAACTTTTGGGAGATCACTCATTATAACTTCTCTGGCCAAAGCTGCAGCCTTGTAAATCACATCTCTTTGGTGCTGCTATTAGTATAGTGATTGATTATCTCCACATGAGCCTACTTTGAACTTTGGATAGTGTGTTCCTTCCAGAAAAGTCAACATCTCTATTTGATCATGCTGTTTTTCTTCCTAGGTCTTGCAGACTAGGACAGTTCCTAATTTTTCTAACTATTAAGTAAGAGAGATTCCCCATGAACTTGTTATGTTCCTGAAATGGCAGACCAGACCCGAATGCTGCAGAAGCATCCATTGCAGTTGATTTTTGTCAGGTTTCTCATGGACTCCAAGTGGAGAATTACTGACTAATTCTGCAGGATATTGTCCTGAGATTCACAATGCCATGAAAGAAATCTCAATTGTTTTTGTCAATTTTTTGCATTCTTGTAATTAATAAACAGATACAAGCTGCTGAAGCAGCCAGTCCTCTATCATTTACCTGTAACTAAAAATAATTGCTAGAAATGATATTTTGCTGATATTTCAAATCCACAGATGCAAACGAATTAATTTGCACTAGACATTTTCCATTTTAGTGTCTGTACACACATATATAAAATATAACCACATCCATATTTATAAGTATGAAAATGAATATGTTTTGTACCTAGAAATATTCCCACGTACCTTTTGACTTGTCATTGAGAAATACACACAGCACTCAGCAGTAAGTAGTAAAAGCAGCAGAGGTGATATCTTAGGGTTTGCTGTCCCCACAGATTCGTTATGTGGTGGAGAGAAGCCCTGACAGGGTGAATGTCCTTGAATGTGTGTCCTGAACCTGCAGCTCAAGGGTTTTGGCTATGCTGAAGGGTAATCCTCCTACATCTCCTGAACAAATTCCTGCCTGAGCACATGAGAATGATCCTATCCCAAATGACAGAGGTGACCCATACCTGTGACCAGGCTGAGGGATTGGATCAGCTGTTCAGTTCTCAGGATCTGATCCCATAAAAATAATTAAGCACATGCTTAACTTTAAGCATGTAAGTCCTACTGTCTCAAACTCATATTGTCCAGTGTCTGACCGAGCAGTCTGTGCATGCTTGTCCCCTCAGCTCTTTACAGTGTCCATCCTTTTCTCCTTTAGGGGAAAGGTCAGCTTCTCTGCTTGCCAGTCAGAATTATGCCCCAAATAATTAAGAGTAAAAAAGTGTAGTCTGCTGAAGCTTAAAGTATGACGAATAATACTATTATGAAAAAATTGTGTCTAAGCACTTGCTTTCTTACTCAAAATATTTTCTCTACAAAGCTAGTAATTTCATTATATATAAGCATAAATTTAATGAATGAGCAAATGCATTCAGCTGTCTGGGGCAGTGTGATGTGTATCTAAATGTTAGGGTAAATCTATGCACACACACACTCACTGGTAACGTGTCTTTTCTCTTACACTGAGGGATGTATAATACTTCCTGGGAACTGGTTTTTTTTCCCCTGTATTACAAAACTATAAAAAGTGTTACTGTATCTCTAACTGAGAACTATGTCATGCTTTAGCATGGCCTGGTGTCTGCAGGCAGAGATAAGCTATGATTTCCCATTTTCCTCTACAAAATTAGTGATCTAAAAGCACAATAAAACCATCACCTAGTGTCACCAGCAGGGAAAGTGGAAAGAACTAAGTTAAAAAAAAATTAATATAACAAGTGTTAATGGGGAAAAAATTGAATAATACATGTGTGTGTGTTCTCCACAGTTTGTGTTTTTTTTTTTTTTAACTTGAAAATAGTTTTGAGAGAAAGATAAATTTCTGAGCTTGTGGAGAAGGATTTGCAGGAAATTAATTCAGTGAAAAAAGAGATGGCCAGTAGCCAGCAAGAATTTGAAGCTTTTATTTGCAATAAAACAAGAAAAAAAAGTAGTATAGGGGAATCTTTCTGATCCTTTTCATTTCATATTTTTAGATTGCTCTTTACTGTCTGGAAAATGCCCTTGGTAACACATCTCACAGGTAACAATTTACAAGGGTTATCTTGATGCTATGCTCCTGTTAAACTGTTTTTAAGGCAAAACATACCCAGTTAAACAGTTGTAGGGTTGGTTTTTTTTTTTTTTTTTTTTTGTTTTTTTTTTTTTTTTTTCAAATTTTAATACCTGTTTTTTAAAGCTCAGAACCAAACTGGTTTTCTCCCCTGCTGGTGAGTTTTGCAGAGTAAGTAGGGGAAAAAAAAGTACCCTCCACCAACACAGAACATTGGCTCTTAGGGGGTAAATGTGGGGCTCTCCCCACTTTGGAGCTTTTTAGAGGCTCTGTATGCTCTAACTTTGCACAAAGCCTGGCCCGAGGAACAAAGCCTGCGGACCACCACCGGGAAGTGGTATTAGTCCTCTCTGCAGCCTTCCCACTGTGGATGCATGCTCAATTCCCGGATAAATGCACCTTTTAAACTATATTAATGTAAAAGTTTTATTTGAAAGATGCCAGCTGTGGTCCTAGCCCAGGTTTATTCATGTGGGACATTTACTGGGTCAACTTAATACTTGACTACTGCTTATTATCCCATCAGTCTTCGGGGACAACCCATGATCTAATTGCCCAGCATTTATGTTGCCCTGGCAACTATAAATACAGAGTAATAATCCTTAAAGGGCCAGTGTAGAATTTCATGCCCCTGCAGTGAACTACACTTCATTTCCCAGAGCACCCTGTGTTTTTTAATTCAGTGAATAAAAATGTGTAATGAATAATTAATTATGTGCTTGGAGGCACAATAGCTGCCTACTTTTGAATATTCATCAGTGACATTATTAATTCACTAGAAATCCCAAGGAGCAGTGGGATAGGCTTTTAGCCTAGCTGGAGGACTTACAGATAATACTCTGCAACATGAACAAACTTTTTCAAGCAGACTTTTCTTTCTCAGAGTTTTTTTAGATTTAATTTACATCTTAATAAAATAATAATAAAAAAGTAGTGTACTGGATGTAACCAAGCAGCAGTGAGTAACAGTCAACTGCAGTTAAAAATCCAGCAGTCCAGAGCTCTTTCCCCCCTGACCCATTGCCATGCCTGACCTCTTCTTTAGGTCCTGGTGTGCATCAATGCAGAGAAGACAAACCTTGGGAGCATTATGAGTGAGACTGAAGAGAAAAAGCAGATTGCCAATCATAATTTCTAATAACATGTCAGGTTCTCTGATGAAAAACCATCTCATTTGCTTGTCAAGAAAGTAAACATCGAGAAACCTTCCTACAGAAAATAACTTGTTTTCAGCCTACAAAGAGGATTATTCTACTGTTGAATAAAACTGCAAGTCTTTTCTGGAGATAAAAGTGCAACTTTTCACGTCATCATGTTAGCTTAATGACGCCATTCCATTTAAAGCAGGGATTTATGCCTGGTGAAAGCTGATGCTGACGTGCAGAGACAAACCAAATCTTTTTATTTTTTTTGCAGAGAAGAAATGGAATAATTAGAAAGAAGTCTAAGGACTTTCTGTGAATTTTCCTTTTTCCCCATCTGATTTGCAATGCCAATGCAATTGCAATGCAGTCTCTTTTCACCGCTTATACCTAAGGCCAGATTCCGTGCTGACACAATTTCCTTGACTTGAGAGAGAATTTGATCTTCAGCGCTTTGGGCCAAACCTTGCAGAACCCTCTTCTCACAAATAGTCCACCTTAGGGTCTTGTTGGGAATTTTTCTTCTGAGGAACTTTTAGATGAAAATGTTGTTTCTGAGAAGATCAAAATTCACGGTTATAGTCACCCAAACTCCTGTAAAGCAATGAACTATCAGAACAAAATGTAGTTTAATTCTTCAGCCAGTCCAACAAACCTAGAATATCTGTAAAAAAATCTTTCTTTTCCTCTAGGGTTTGTTACTCAACTGTAATTCCTGTTGGAATATTTACAGGTCTGATTCTTCATTTGTAAAGGCATAAAACTTAAATCCTTCAAAAAGCAATTGGATTGCTAAATCACATACACATTTTTAAAAATGAGACCTGTAATCCACTGAGGATCTTAATGGAAAGAAATCGTTATACCTAATTAAAGTAGCAGGAAAACGGAACTTACTTGGGAGCACATACTTGTAATAATTTATACCTGTACTGTTATAGAATCTTCTCTATACAGGAGTGAAACCCAACATTTGTTTGGTTTTGGAGTCTCATTCTCCCTTTGCTTGACTTTGTCTTTGACCTTCTCCTGGAATGCGATGAGCTGCGCCTGCTCTGCTGCCCTGACCTTTGCTGACTGCCTCATCTCTCTGTCCTTTATCCCCACAGAAACCTCCAGCACCAGCAGCCAGAATGGTGCACCCACGTTTGGTCAGTTTTGATTCTCTGCTGCAGAACTTCTTAACCACAGAGTGATGGAAAACAACAATTGCATACATCAGCTAATGCAATAGAAAACTGATGAGCAATTTACCTCTTTTTAACCAGAAAGCCTCTTTAGCAACAGCTTTAGATATCTGAAATATTTGGGTTTATTTCCTGTACAGTCATGGTGTGTACACCTTTAACAACAGAACTGATACCATCCAGCTTGGTCACAGGTTAAACAACAGTCATTTTGCTCAGCAATTCAAACTTTCATTACAATTTGTAATGCAGCAGAACACTTGGGCTATGTAGTCATTTATTGCAGTGATTTGCATTAAAGAGTGTCATTGTATTACCTCTTAGCTTTGGTTGAGATTAGAAGTAATATCTACATTTATCTTTCACTCCTAGGAGTATAAAATTGTGCTAATAATAACAATAATAAAGCTAGCTCCTAAAAGCAAGTGAACTCTACACAGCTCTTTTCCACTCTTTTTTTTTTTTTTCTCTTTTTTTTTTTATCTATTAAAGTAGGGGAGTAGAAGAATCATGAATAATAAATATGGAGATAAGAGAACTGAAACTGGGAAATCAATTTACTGCAAAATATTTGCATATTTTATTAAAAGAAACTGTGCATAAACCCCACAACAGGGTGGAATGATTTATATTTTGATTTGATTTGTATACATTATACCTCTGGGATAACTAATGCAACTTAGTCATCCCTGCTGGACTTTTTTTGGGTAGGGTTTTGTTGTTGTTGATGTTGTTGTTTTGTTACGAATATCCTAGACGTGGGAGAAGTAGGTCCCCAATGGAAATTTTAAGTCAGTTTGATGCTATGTGATATTTTTGGAATCTCACACAGTCAAATGTCCAGGACTGTTCTAAGCAAACACCCAAGTGCTCTGAGGGTCTACCTGTATCCAAACTAACTCCAAAACTGTGGTTCAGGTCAGAAGGTTTTCAGTTTGAGTTTTGCAAACCATGAACATAAGGGAGAGTGTTTATACTCTCCTCTATATATTAGGAAATATATCCTGTACATGTATTAGATAAATCCTGTCTAATATCACAACATCTAACCTCTGAGCACATGTGCAAGGTTTCCTGGTAAGAGTGTGTTGGGTGAAAAAGGAAGTTATGGATATCAGAGCAGCTGTGCAGCTTGGGGTGCTGTGGCTTCTGCTGTGCAGGAGGACAGGTGTCCTATCAATGACTTTGGGACCTAAAGTTGGCAAGCTCACAAGTCATGAGCAATTATAGTCTTTTTTACAACAACATAATTTTTTAACAATTTTGTTGGAGTTCACAAAAGGGATTTGTGAAATTTAGGCTGCTTTTTGTGATGGTTTTGGCTGAGGTAGAGTTAATTTTCTTCTCAGTAGCTGGCATGGGGCTGTGCTATGGATTTCTGCTGGAAACTGTTGATAATACAGGGATGTTTCAGCTCTCACTGAGCAGAGCTTCCACAGAGCCAAGGACTTTTCTCCCTCTCATTCCTCCCCACCAGCAAGTGGGCTGGAAATGCACAAGGATTTGGGAGGGACACAGCTGGGACAGCTGACCCCAACTGACCAAAAGAATGTCCCATACCAAATGATGCCATGCTCAGCAACAAAACTAGGGGGAATGTTGGCTGGGGGCTACTGCTTGGGATCTGTCTGGGCATCAGCCTCTTGGTGATGACCAATTGTTTTCATTTGCATCACTTGTCTTTCTTGGGTTTTATTTCTCTCTGTGCTATTTTCCTTTTCATTACTATTATTTTATTATTCATTATATTATTATTTTATTATATTGTATAATTCATTTGTTATTATTATTAATATCGTTATTATTGCTATTATAATTATTTATTTCTATTCTTTAACTGCTCTTATTTCAATCCCTGAGTTTTCTCACTTTTACTCTTCCTCCCAGCAGGATGGGGGTAGGTGAGCAAGCAGCTGTGTGACGGATTTTTTTGCCAGCTGGGGTTAAACCACAAGACTTTTCTAGCAAGAAAATATTGCCCAAATTCTTTTACATGTCATGCACGTGCTTGATACACAACAGTGCCCATCTGGTTATTTGGATCTTGAGGTCTTAAACTTTTGGAATTAGACAACACAAAACTTTGCCACTAACATGGAAATCCTGTTACAGCTGTCTTTCCAACAATACTGTCAGCACAACACACTTTCAGGGTTGAAATTTGACCTGAGGAGTAGCAAAGAATAGGGATGGCTGCTGTTCCCCATTTTCTGCCCAGGGAAAACACCTGTATAATATCTTGGAAATGCCACATCCTGGCATAAACTGATATATTTTATGTGGACATTTCACAATTTGATAAAGGAGAGAGAAAAGTCTCACCATGCTGAACTTTGCCAAAAAGCAAATTTTTCCATTACTAATTGAGATACATACCTGTGTGTACATGCATACGTGTATGTATTGTTTTTCAGATGTGCCTCATGTTTAGAAATTTTAAATCCAGCTTAAACACACGTGACTAAATTCCATTGCTGCCTGTGAAGTCAGGGGGTTCACATCAGGAAATCAGTAGTAATATTTCAAGAGCAGCTTGAGGTCTTCTCATATTTCAGTACTACCAGTGATAATATTTCTAGCAGCTTCCAGGGGGTCAGAATTGAGACCAGTGAGAACATGAAAATAATTCCAGGCTAATTTTTACTCTTTATTGCTCAGGCTTTGCTTTTTATGGGGCTGCCTAAAGTTTGTAGATATGCTCTTTCAAGTTTCTTAACTGCTTATTGGATGGTTCACTCTCAGAGATCAGAGCAGTTTCCGTGTGCTTATTGTATCAGTGAAAAGTGATGCATTCATTGTGAAATATCAAAAAATGCTTTGTCAGGCACCCTATGGGTGTGTGAGCAGTGAAATTCAGAAGAGCTCCATAACCAATCCTTGCCATATACCCAGTTTGTTTAGCTTACTTCAGCTGGCTCCTAAATGTGGCTTGTACCTTTGAAGGCTGTGAGGCACCTCTGCAAACAGGCACGGATGATTTGGTGAGGGACATTTCATAAGTGCATAATGCAATCATCACCGTCTGTGATTGAAAAATAAGTTACATGTGTGTATGTTTGCTAAACTGTTAATTCATAGCTTTCCAAAACTATGGTGCATTCTGTAGGACTCCATGTTTCTGCAGGACTTTTAAAGGTTAATAAATCCCTTTCTCCTGCTTTGTAACAGGATCTGTACTTTCAGATCTTGCTGTCTTTACCTGCTTCATCCTCATCCATGTATAAATTACAGGGAAGTACCCAGAGCCCTGGATAGTTGCAATGGGCTGGTTAAATGAGATAAGCCCACCTAACCTGAGAATTGAGTGAATTAGAGATTCCCATGTGGCACCACAGCATAACCCAAACTAGCGAGGGGAACCCACACACTCATGGCACTAGAAAGTATGTGTCCTTTGGTGGGAGGAGCATCCTATTATGTCCTATTGGAATATGCATGAGGCTGGACTGCAACCAGTGGGCAAATGAGCAAGGAATAAAGCCAGAGAAGTATTGAAACTAATCAAGCTTGCGATAAGTTTAGTGTGGGTTTTTTTGTTGTTGTTTTTAGTGTTTTCAGAGTTGCCAGTGAAGCATGACACAAAAGGATTTGTGCAGGGTATGACGGTGTGGTGTTCAAAGGAAGGTATCATTTGCAGGTACTTATTTTTTATTGTGATTTCATAAATTAATAGTCTTTCCACTATCTCTTCCCACATCTAGAAACAACTCTTCCATCTCCCTTACACTCTATAAGCAATGTCAAAATCCTTAAATTTCATCACAGAAGTTGGTTGCCATATCTTGTGCCATTTTAAAAATTTTGTTTTCTCTGTGCTTTCCTCAGTGTGTTTCAGTTTTTTCAAAGGTACAACATAGCCCTGTTCCATGATAAGTCCAGAATCTATTTTTGCTTGGGTTTTCTTCTATCACCTGAGGTATTTGGACCTTTAACTGAAATCTGGAAAAATGAGGAAACCCAGAAAATTCCCACAATTTCTTTGTATGCCTGTGTAGCTTTACAGAATGTTGAACCTCATCAATTGCCAGTCATCCCAAGCTAATAATATATACACTTTTATAGAAGCTTCTCCAGCATTAACATCTAATGTCTGACTGATTTGGATTTGGTCATGTCTAATGATGCCAGTGGGATCAGTTCGCATCCTTTCTGATAGAAGGGCACTAATTTGAGTGTTGTTCCTCCATCTGATCAACAATTTCCACAGAACTCATTGAGAGTTAGTATAGTTGATAGGATCTTTTAAGTAATTTTGCTTGAAACTGACCACTAAGTTCCCATTTCATAAAGAAGAATGAGCCTACAAACACAAATTTGGAGAACACCTTAACTCTAATTTCCTTGGCAAATCAGACTGAGATAAACCTGCAATGCCGTGACCCCAAAGCTGATGCTAACCTGGGACTCTGTATACCACAGAACTTAGTGCAACAACAAAATAATTAAATAAATGTAGCCTTATCAGGCTCTGACTGAGATTTCTAGTACTTCCTACCCAAAGACTGGAGGCAGTCTTATGAGTTCCTTAAATTGCACTAGCATTTGTACATCTATTCTGAAAGCAAACAGCAATGAAAGTCAGTAGGAATTAAAAGTAAAGTACTGAACATGCTTTTTTTTTTCTGGGTTGATTCATTTAAGAGCATCTGAAGGTGGGAAGGCAAAATTCCTTAATCCTGTTACCTCTGTTTTCAATGTAATAGAGGAAAGGAAGCAGCACAGAAGACAATTCATAACCTTAAATGAAGTAGGATCCATGTCTACATAGACAAGATTTACTTTACATTCTCAGCTGTATGAATGGAAAAAAAATGAGGTTCAGATACCAATGGGTCAGTTGAGGTTAAATTTTCTTCCTATTAGGACAAAGGTTTCATGGGACCATGGATATTTGGAACACTCTTAGAGCCTTAAGATGGGAATGGTGGTTTCAGTCCTCACTACCCACAGACATTTAATGCAAAATTGCTTTTCCTTTGTGCCTATGCAGCTACTCTCTCCTGCAGAGAGTGTCAGGCCCTGCTCTGCTGGCTAAAGAACATTTTGCTGCCTCTGCTATTTGCTCCTTTCAGCAGCTATTGTGGACTGAACTCTCAGCTCCTTTCACAGAGAAGTCATGCTGCCAGCATACATGGTTCCCAGGGTGGCATGGATGAGAGCAGCAGGTTTCTTTCTTATGGCCTGAGTTTGGCTAACTTGCCCTTATTACAATAACAGTTATTTTTGATGCATCTAGCACAATGCAGAAAGTGAGTAACATGAGAAATGATAGTGAAATTGAGAGAAATGAGAATCAGGAAAATGATCCTGAAAAATCAGGATAATGATCCTGAAAAATCAGGATAATTCTGTTGCCAAAAGAGACTTGAACCCTAGCTGTACCCATTAACTCCTTAATCTGCCCCAAAGACCAACAACTTTGGGTATGAGGGGTCTGAGTTTCAACTTTAAGAATGAAGTTAGAGAATTGGTAACAGCAGCTTGAAAATATTCTAACGTATAGAATTTTTTCTTGAAATCACAGAAACAAGTTCCATATTTTTTCTTCTGATTTGGCGCCTTGCAGCAGCACATCCATTTTCTGCTATTAATGAGTTGATGGTTGGAGAACTCTCAGTTGCAGTACAGCCTTTGATTTCACAAAACTTCTCCAAATGCCTCCAGCTAATTGTGTTTTCAATAATAAATTGTTGAAGAAATCTTGGCTTAGCTGAATTTACTTCAATATGATTTAATTAATGTGTTTAAAAAACACTATCCTGAACAGCTTGGACTACTGGATTGCTTATGTTATTTGCAGGACTCTACAGAGAGCAGTGACCCAGAATTTACAGCCTTCTTTCACACCATCTATTACATTGCAATGCCATCATTTAAAATAATGGCATCTTCTCGCCTTCATACAAAATAATTTTTTGCAGCTGTGGAGACTCTGACTAATAGGGACTTTTTTATCATATAGAAAGCAGAACTGAACATCAGTGGCATGTTTGCAAGCTTGACTGATGTACAGAGACCAGCCTCTATTACAGATAGGTGAATTACAAAGCTTCAGAGCCAACTCCCCTTTTCCAGTTACAGGAATTTTGAGGGGATTTGTACCAATATTACTTATTCATTCTATTCACATATTCTGCTTTGACTCATGTTTAGACTCCTGGAATTTACCCACTCTCCCTTTTATTACTGGAAAACTGGATGCCATCACAGTCAATCTCTTCTGCATTTCCCAACCTATTTACGCAGCCCTTCCACACCAAAAAATTCTGGTAAGATCTAAAATAGCAGTTCAGTTTTTATGAACAGTGGTGTTTGCTCTGCAATTCTCCACCAGAGCTGCAAGTCACAGAGATGTCATAACGTGGAATTCACAGATTTGCATTACTCGATAATGGATGTGATCTGCTGGACAACATGACATCACACTTTAGGGACAAGAATTTTCTTGCTAGGAGTAAAAAAGCCTTTGGTCCGGGGTATGGAGCTGTTATTAATAGCTTATTTTAAGCAGGAAAACACTGTTGTCAGTTTTCTGAATTACCAAGAGTTGCAGAAGTCTTAGCAAAACAGTTTTTCTAAGACTACACAGATGTTAGATATTAAACAAACATCTGTTTTGAATAGAAGTTATTTCACTCCCCTCTACACCTCCTTTTTAACATACCAGAGAATGCCTGGAAAGAACTGTCAGAGCTATAGTTTTATTTAGTTCTCTGAACACTGCTGTCCATAGTGTCAAAAACACAACAAAAATAACCCTTGGAAAGGTTAATAGTGGCCTTTCTAGTGTCATATTCTGCACTTTATGCGTTGCAGTAATTATTATCATTATAGCTGTAAGGATGTCTAGTTATCTTTCTTAATCACATACTATAGAAAGTGCTTCTGAACACATATCTATTATTTAATCAAAATTTCACAGTTATTGGCATTTGTGGTCTGGAAGGGCTGTGTTTATTTTCTGTTTGCAAAGGGGAACAGTGCCTCCCAGAAGAAAGGAAGACCTCCACCCATGCCCACTTTAATCACTGTCATATCATGTGACAATCTGTACTATTAATATCAGAGACTGCTAATACATGTTATTATGTCCTCTTGCCTTGTACTTCTTGCACTCTAGGAAAGCACTTTCATTAACAGACTGAAAAAAAATATAGTATGGGAACTGAGCTGTCTTCCCAAGGCAGAGCCAAGTACAAGAGTTCTCCTGCCTGGAACAAGCTGAGATGGTTTCAGGAGTGCCTGTCAGGGCAGGGCCAGCCATACACCTCAGATGGCATTTATTCTCCCATCACTGCATTTTTATATTTGTTTAGAGCCCTGTGTAGTAGAGCACTGAGCCAGTTCTCTAGTCCTTGTGTCAGGCCCCAACACCAAGTCTGTTCAGAGTACTCAGCTGCTGCTGCTGCTGCCTCCATACCTCTCTGTTAGATGACTCCCAGTGATGCCCTTTGGCAAGACCATCCACCGTTTGGCCTGTACAAAAAAGATCTGGAAGGCCACCATTCTCCTACATGATTCACTCTACCCCAAACTTGATCTCAGGTTTCAGAGCACTGTGTCCTCTTACACCCATTGTGCATTAATGGGGCATGGCTTCACATGATGCTCCCCTACAGGAGCTTCCTGGTCTTCAGCCTGATTTCATGGGTCACCTTGAACACTCCTTGCTCTCCCTTGTCACCCTCCATGATCTTGGCACTCATGTCAGCCATGATAGATGTGTGTACACAAGGCTTCTGTTTTCTGCAATGTCTCTGTTCCTTGAGATACTCTGACATTCCCCTTCCACCACTATATGACACTGACATCCACAGGCCAGACAAATTGCCAGCAGAGCTTACCTTTTTGCTGAATCAAAGAAAGATAGCTTCAAGCTCAACAAGTAGGAAACACATACAGAAGGTCCTGGGAGGAGTGTTCCTACAGGTTTTAGAGGTCCCATGAACAGCACTAATATAGATATCACACTATATCCTCCCACCCTCCAAAAAGACCCATCCCACAACCCACTAATTTGCTGCTGATTTCCTGTTGTCACTTGCAAGCAGCAAGGGAGAGAGGTTGCTGTCAGAGAGTGGACTCTGAAGTCTCGTCCACACTTCCTCAAAGAACCACTGCCTTACAACAAAACTGAAAAACAAGGAATCTGATGTGTAGACATCAACAGTTATTTGCATCCCTTCAGACACAGATCTGACACACATCAGAAAGTCATTGATTATTAAGCCCACCAAGAAACCTCCTGCCTATTCATGTGAAAATGTATCTGGGAATTCTCCTAGGATAGTTCCTTGGGCTAGCTACTTGAAGGGACCAGAGGGCATGTTCTTGTCTGGCCACCAAGGCAATTTACACATCGAGGCGAGGCTGTTAAATGCATGGATCATGGGACTCAGGTCCAGAGACCTGCCTTTCCAGGGCTCCACTGGGTGGGGTAAGACCATATGCCTGTGCAGTGGGCTCAACACATCCAGCTGAGGGACCACTTTCCACTGGCCTTTGGATACAGCTGTTGTGAACCATGCTTAGGAGAGTGCTGGCATGTGAGTCACACTATCCAATTCCTGGATGTGAGAGGCTTGGAAAGTTCAGAGAAAGATGCTGTGCATAACCTAGGGGGTTGCTGGAATGGGACAAGACACACTGATGTGGCTATTCTTCATAAGCACTTTTAAGTTTTTAAGCACAATCTGATGAGAAACACATCTTCATTCAGTGTGTTACACTTCCATGGTAAACATTAGTCATTATTAACAGCAAACAATTGACAGGATTGCTTTATTCTTTAGCCTTTAATCTGAACAATTTCAATTAAGCCCTCAATTATTAAAGTGAACTTGCACATTTGTGCCTATGATAGAATATGTTAGTCACAATACATGTTTGTCTGTCAGGAGTAGCATGAAATTCCTGATTTTCTGATTCAGTTGTGTACTTTTTATTTGCAAACACCCAAAGTCAAGAATGACTGGGGGAGATTTTATCATTTATTGGGACACATAGAAATGAATATGCTTGCGAGCCAATTTAGTGTGTTTAAAAAACCTCAACCAACAGCAAAGAAATATACTTTCTAATGCAAAACCCAATAGCAGTGTATGTGACACATCAGTGCTAGTATCAATTCCATTTTGCTTAATATATCTCACCATGTGATTATTCTTAATTTGAAAATAGCCATCCAGTACATTTTTCTATAATGAAAGTTCACTTGCACCTTGTAGATATGCTAATAAATTTAACACAGAGGTGCAACCATTGATTATTCAACAACAAGATGAGTACATATGCTGTAAAATATATTTTAAAGATAATCTCTAATAGCCATTTCATAGCAGCTAGGCTTTGCACTAATAGGCTTGTCTAATGTCCCATTTAGCTTCTTATATCCCAAATTAGTGATAAATCAAGGGTGGAAATTTATCTTTTATAATCCTAAAGCATCAAAATAAAGTGTGACTTCAGCTGTGTGAATGACTACAAATGACTAGTGGTGGTTACAGGAAACACTTGTGCAGATATCTCAGGGGAGGGTCTGTCCTTTGTCATAAATCTTTAGCTGAAGTGCCCAGTTTTCATGGGAGTTGGTAAAAGAATGTCACCACTGTTTTGCTCAAGCCAAGCCAAAAGTATGCTCAAAACTAGTTTACATTAATGGGCTAGGGTCAGCTCTGAGCAAGGCTGGAATAGTGCTGAAGCTTTCCCGAAGGCACGCTGACACTGATGCACTTAGAGAGCTTTGCCTCTACTGTGAGCTGGG
The DNA here is from genome assembly GCF_000691975.1 of Corvus brachyrhynchos. Taxonomy (NCBI): domain Eukaryota; kingdom Metazoa; phylum Chordata; class Aves; order Passeriformes; family Corvidae; genus Corvus; species Corvus brachyrhynchos. The sequence goes on from NW_008237222.1 coordinate 6,776,466, forward strand.
GACAGGGCACGGGACTCTGATATCTGCACCTGAAACAGCTGTTCTTGACAATAGGGCACTTCATCCTCTGATACAGAAGGTGATGCTACATCAGGAGACTTCAAGGAAGACATTTTTTTAACATATTTTGAGTACTAGGTATTTCATTATAGCCAGTACAGTTGTGGAGCCTGGGATCTTTTAACCTGTTGATGCTGCTGTCCCTTGTCATGTGGAAAGTTTTAGGGGTAGGTGAGGTGAGAGCTTCCTACTCACCAGGATAGACAGATACTTGGAACACAGATGGAAAAAAATGATGCAGAAATAAAAAAAAAAAGGAAGAATTAAGGTACGTTCTATATGACATGCCCTGGGAAACTATGAGAGCTATTCATACTTCATCAGAAACTGTGTTTGGAACTTAGATATTCCTTCACATTCATGTTTCTCAAGTAACTTAAGAATGAAAACATGAAACTTTCCTGCTGCCCTTGACCTCCTTCAGGATTTTCCTGGACAAACACTCAAGTTCCAGCATACTTTTCCAAAGCCAGTCTGCTACTAACAGCAATTGAGCTCTACAGAAAAAAAAGCCAGGAGGGACTGGGTAGCATGAGGGTCTGAACAGTGCAACAGCAGGTCCTCATTCGGCTCCTCTGACTCTCATCTTGGCATTCCCCTATTTTCACCACAAAACCACTGGGAAAAGGAGTGTTTCAGAAGGAGGGATCAAACAGGAATATGTCTGGAAAGAAATCACTAATTCTTTGTATCTGCTCACTTGTAGTTTAGGTGGAATGTACTTCTAAAAGCTGAGTTGCCTGTGTGAATTAGTGGCTGAAGAGAGATTTGATGGAGAGATGGCATATTATAAATCACAGTGGGACATTCCTGACACTTACTAGCCCACATTATGCTGTGGTAAAGGGAATGGTGTAAATGCCCTGGCTAATGGAGAGCTTAATGCATTAGTGATCAGAATCAACACAGCAACACCAGGGCAAACAAACTGTGACTCAGAATAACCAATTCTGAGAAACAACGCCATGTCCAGAGAAACCAGGCGTGGCTCCCCAGCCAGCCACACACGTACTTCCAGCTTGTCGAAAATGTAAAATGAGCTCATCAGTTTGAAATGGACATGTTGACTTTCTTTTTTTTTCTAGAAAAAGAGAGGACTAAGAAAGATGGAAAACAGCTTCTTCCCCCTCTGTTTCAATGATCCATGAAGAAAACAGAAAAGACGCTTGATATATCCATGCCACTGGTTTCCTCCATTGTTTCCCATGTAGGCTTGGCACAACAGAATGCACTTGTGCCCCTTATTGCTTTGTACACTTCTGTCAAACCGGCCTCTTTCCTGCTCTTCTCCCAGTGTTTCAAGCTATGCTTCCCAACTGTCAACATTTAAAATTCTTAATGATGCAACCTGAGGTTACTATGGCAACTAATGTCATTGCTTAGGTGGTAGTGATCATATAATGTGCATTGCCATTGAAATTTGAAATTATTTTCCATAGACCTATGAAGGCCATGCAGAGGGTTGGACTCTACCTCGTTCAATCCCCTGAAAAAACCCACCACCCCAGCATGTATTACAGGGGAAATCATCACAGTCTTTTGGAACAGAGATTTGTACCTCATTAATGTATAGAATTAAGCTTTTGGCTCTGAAAAGGCAATATTTTAGATATTTGTTTAGTGTGACCAATATACCTCTGAGCAGCATAATTTTTTTCTGTCTGCTGTGACCACAAACTCCAGCTATTTTCAGTGCATCTCAGGCATATTTACTTTTGAAAGCAAATGATCCTCTATTGACATAAAAATAAAGTTTTTTTCTCTACATTAATCAGTAGGAGAGATACCAAATTCTAATGATGTCACTCCGGTTTTCCTCAGACAAACATCCTAATAAACTGCTGGCATCTTTTGGAGTGACAAGTCAAAGTCAGCATTTTTGATGATGATTTCTAGCTTGCAACTCAGTTACCAAAATGTGAAGATACCCTTGTGATGGGCACAGCATTTAAAGGTGGATACACAGGGATTAAATTAGTTACGCTTCTTAAACTTCAATCCAATACATAATCTAAGAAATCAACACATTTCAATAAAGAATATTCTAGGAGCAGCTTTTGCCAGAGAGACAGTAAGTAAAACAGAAGTAAAAGCAGAGTGGCCTTTTTCCTAAGGGGACTTCTTTCTGGCTCACATCTCAGCAACAACAAAAATTCTGCAACTGCTGCTTGATAAAGGAAAGCAGATCTCAACCAGCCAACTTTTCAAGCCCTGGGTTGGCTCTGCTATCTGAGAAGAAACAAACCTACTTGCAAATTAGGATACAGCACCAGAAGGGACCCTTCAGGTCATCAGCAGGCCCCCAGTTACAAGCAGTGAAGCTGTATAATCCTGTTCTTGTATGTATCAAGCTTCATTAGAAAACTAATTGCCTGGAGGTTTTGTACATGATTCTTATACTGGAAAGTTATTCTAGAGCTGGCAGCTAGAAGTCACTATAAGCAACTTCTTTCATATTCTCTATATATCCATTTGGGTATTTTAATCACTGCCAGTTGTAAATGAAGCCTTTTCTTGATGTAGCGGGGAGGATGGCTTTATATATAAAGCCAGAATGGGTATTTCTCTTACATTTAATGCTGTTGCTATTTTCAGTCTTTTTCTCTCAACATCTGGCTTATATGGAAGCTAAAACATGGGGATGGTTATGACAGAAACTCAGCCATTACTAGGAAGAGATAGCTACAAAGGCTGGTGAAAGAAACAGGTTCAAGGATTTTGTGTCATGCTGTATAAATATCTGATTTTTCAATACCTGGAAAGTGATTCCATTATAATGTACAGATTATTATAGAATACCTTGTAAAAATTTTCTGGTTGATGGAAATAATGTAAACTCTCTTTCTAGGGATTTTATAACGTCATTGTTCTCCCCATATATCTGTCTCATTTGCAAACAGCGTGCAGTACAATAAAGGCTCTTACAGGCTTCATCAAGTCTCTGGCTGCAGTTGTGTGAATAGATGCAAGTTTCAATGCTAGGAATAGTCTCTTTCACCAAGAAAAGTTTTCAGATCTTTGTGGAAGGTGATGTGGCTATGTATTTTTCCATTCTTTATTTTGTTCCCTAGTTAGACACTCATAGTTATGAGCATTCTTTCTTCTGCTGCCACAGACTTTGTTTAGAGCTAAAGGCACTCTATTCACAGATTAAAATTTGGTATTTAATGTATCTTGCAGTTTGATCCACTATTGTGTCATTTATGTGGTATGACTTCTTTTTGTTTGTCTCTCTGCTCTGGTACTGGACACCAAAATACTAAATTACAGTTATATTTCAAATTCTTTTTGCAGACTGCCTTGCCCAGCTCAAGACAGCAATTACCAAAAATCATATGAGAGTTTAGTACAAGATTAGTGATCAGAGGGTTTCCTCCACGAGAGTGGATAATTAAACATCCACCCTGTACCTAAGAAGCTTTTCAAGTTCAGCCACTGCTACCTCCATAATGCTTTCCCTCTCCTTCTTTTACAGAAGGAGTGGTGAAGAAAAATAAGCTCTGAAAGTCTCAGTTTATGGGCATTTTTTTCTCCTTTCCCTTTCAGCTTTTTCAGTCCCAAAGCCCAAGATGATGTATCAAACATTCCTTGAGGTAGCGAATCAGCTTAAATAAAATGTATATCCATTCATTTTGAGTGTGAGCTCTCCAGTTCTTTCATATTAGGCTTCCATAATGCCTGCAGACAATAAACACAATTGCAGGAGTCTATGTAGTATCAAAGCAAAGTTATTTACAGCATGTCAAGGTCTTTCTGTGATAGTGTAAGAACACTTCGATAATAATAATATAGCACTTAGAAGTAATGATGTACTTATAAGCATAGATGAAGCACCTTTAATTTATTTGATAAAGTGAAAACTGAAGAGGGCAGTTTCATAGAAACATACACCTTTGGTCCTCACTTGCACTGAGTGTTTACACTGAGAGTGTGTGAGCCCCTGATAAAGCTTTTACATTAACAAAAGAACTGTATAAATTCAGAAAATACTGAGATAGAAAAGATTTTTTTCCAAATAGGGAAAACCTGTTCATGGGCAAATACAATAAGGATGTTATTTGTAGATGAAGTTTCTAGCATCCAAAGGTCAACTTTCACCTTCTGGCACAAAGGGTGAATCTTGTCTTAGAAAAATGTCTCATCAATTTCTTTTCTTTAAGAGACAACCAGGATATCATAAAATCATATATAGAATAGACTCATAGAATCTTTTAGATTGGAAAAGAACTTTTTAGGACCATCAAGTGCAACCACTAATCCAGTACTGCCACGTCCAACACTAAACCATGTCCCTAAGTGCGTTGCCCTTAAGACCCATGCATCTTTCATATACCTCCAGGGATGATGATTCCACCATTTCCATGGGCAGCCTGTTCCAATGCTTTTCATGACAACCCTTTCAGTGAAGAATTTTTCCTAATATCCAATCTAAACCTGCCCTGGTGCAATCTGAAGCCATTTCCTCTTGCCCTATTTCTTGTTTCTTGGGAGAAGAGACCGATCCCCACCTCGCTACAGCCTCCTTTCAGGTGGTTGTAGAGAGTGATAAGGTCTCCCCTCAGCCTCCTCTTCTCCAGGAGAAACACCCCCAGCTCCCTCAGCTGCCCCTCATGAGGAACTTCAGACCCTTCACCAGCTCCAATGCCCTTCTCTGGACTTGCTCCACTGAACACAGGATTTGAGATGTGGCCTCACCAGTGCTGAGTACAAGTGAGGGACCCTGCCCTGGTCCTGCTGGCCACACTATTGCTGACCCAGGCCAGGATGCCATTGGCCATCTTGGCCACCTGGACACATGCTGGCTCATGTTTAGCTGCTGTTGATCAGCATCCCCAGCCTTAAATCAGACTCAAATGACTTGTTATGTTTCTGTCATGCCAAATTCTATTTGGTTTGCATTGGTAAGGTTTTAGTAGTAGGCAGACTACAGGGGTGGCTTCTGTGCCAGACAAGATGGACCTGCCATTGGCCAAAGCTGAGTCCCTCAGTGACACTGGCAGTGTCTCTGGGATAATTTATTTAAAAAGGGGGGAAAAACATTGCATAACTGCAGTAGAAGAGAGGAGTGAGAATCTCTGAGAGAAACATGCACTCTTCAGGTCAGTGGAGAAGGAGGAGGAGGACATGTTCGAGGCACCTGAGCTGAGATTCCCCTGCAGTGCATGGTGTAGCCCATGGTGAGGCAGCTGTGCCCCTGCAACCCACGGAGGTCCACAGGATGCAGAGATCCACCTGCAGCCCATGCAGGACCTCACACCAGAGCAGGTGAATGTCTGAAGGAGGCTGTGACCCCATGGGAAGCCCACACTTGAGCAGGGTCCTGGCAGGACCTGTGGCCCCTTAGAGAGAGGAGCCCATGCTGGAGCACATTTGCTGGCTGGACTTCTGATCCTGTGGGGGACCCAGGCCAGTTTGTGGAGGATTGTCTCCTGTAGGAGAGGTCCCATGCTGGAGCAGGATTGTCCCTTCTAGGAGGAAGGAGCAGCACACACAGCATGTGATGAACTGACCACAGCCCCCAGTCCTGGTTCCCCTGAGCCACTGGTGTGGAGGAAGTTGATTTGGGAGTGAAGTTGAGCATAGGAAGAAGGGAGGGGTAGGAATAAGCTGTTTTTAAGATTTGGTTTTCTCATTACCTTATCCAGATTTGATTGTTGATAAATTAGACTGATTTCCCTGGGTTGAGTCTGCTTTGGCTGTGACAGTAAGAAGTGAAGGATCTCTCCCTGTTCTTATCTTGACCATTGTAATTTCCGTATATTTTGTCTTCCCTATTCAATTGAGGAAGGAGCTTTCCAGCTGACAGAGTTGCTTTGGTGGGCATCTGGCATGCAGCCAGGGTCAACACCACAGAAATACACAAGGACAGATGTGGTGGAAGGCACCTGTGTTGAAAGGCTCCTGTTAATAGAAAGAGACCACATGTATTTTCAGAGACAATGAAGATATATCCAAGAATAATGATATTGAAAGTGGGATGAGAGAGAATAAAACCCTCTGGTGAATTGAAAACCCTGTTGAGCTCTGTAGAGGATGGGAATTGGCAAGGTCTGAGCTCTCAGCCATATGCTAAACCAGTTCATTTAGTCCTGGAGGCCCCTGTTTATAGTTCCTGGTGTATCTGTCTAAGAATCAGCCATTGCAACAGAAAAATTGGAAAATGAATGCAATTGTTTGGCCACTCAACACAAAGGGAAAGATTCTAGATGAGGATGGAAGCCAGGGAATGGCTGGAAAGACCACAGGATGTATAAAAGTCCGAAGTACATGTATGTAGTAATAATCCATTTTATACAAGGATGCAGAATAGGGAAGGGTATGAATGGTACAGAATACTAGGACAGCTTTAAATGTGCTGTTTTACATTCAGAGAATAAAAACAATAGCCTGAGCCTCTGACAGCCCAATTTAGAATTTAGAGTTGCAGATATCAAATGCTTCCTCACAGCAATGATCTCAGTGAAGCAAAATCAAGATTGAAATACATTTGTAAAAAAGGGAAGCTTAACAAAAAATAGTATGAAGAGAAATGTCCTTCTATGGGTCAGTAATCCACAAAACTAAAGGATACATCTAATCAAGAATGATTTACTCAGAAAGAACACTTAGTTCAGTTCCAACTTGTGCATTGTACAGTGTTTATTCAAAGGGAGACCATTTAAAGACGCAACTTGCTCTTTCCAGAGTGATTATTCCAAAGCAATTGAATCTGCTGCGCATGAGTCAACCTTACAAAAGAGGCAAACTGCAGAGAAATCTGTAAATCACAATTTTTTTTCATGCACCTAACTTATTCAGACCAAATCAAAGCATGCAATCTGCTGATAACTGTATTCCACTAGCTGCACTTCCTTAGAAGCCTAGTAAGTTTCACAGAGTTTCTCTTTTCCTTACCAAAAAAAAAAAAAAAAAAAAAAGAAACATCTAATGCTAGTAGCTGCAATGAAACCTTACAAATAGAACTCAGGACACACCTCTCTATCTCTCTTTGTTTTCACATGTCCCAGCCAAACTAAGAACTGAGTCTAAGTGCAGCTAACAATAGTCTAAATTTGGTGAAAGGCACATTTCTCCCTTCCCTGAATAATTTTTCTATTTAATCCAAATTTGTTCCCTTTAAACTCATGCTGATAAAGCCATACTGATGTTTTCCTTCCCTTGAGACAGGCATGTATGTACTGTGCATGCTTCTACAGACAATTTTCTCAAGGCAAGGAGGACATTTTAGGAAGACAGGTGCAATTAAAATTTTTCTTTTCTGGCTAACACTGCCCTATGCAATGCTGCAGGATTTCAGTCCTCACCCCCAGTGTGCATAGGCACAGCAGGATTTGGCATTATCTTGCTCATGAAAGTGAGGAAGTGGGCTGCTAACAAAGGCAGGTGGAGGACAGGTCTCAGTGTGGCAGCACTCGGTAGAGCTGGATTGCCCAGCTCTCTGCATGCCTCCAGCTATGGCCCAGCCCTCCTATTCACCACAGCTGTGGCTGCGGAGGAGCAAAGCTGATGAAAGCTTGCAGCTATTACTGTGCTCCCTCCTCCTGTCTTCTGCCCTCTCTCCCATAACATCCAATAGGCCTGTATGGGATGGTGGGTGAGCACCACTCTGCCAGTACTACAAGGTCTGGCCATGCCAACCCACACTTATTTTGGGACACTTGGGAAGTGTTATTTCCATCTTTTTTTTCCCCAATACAATGCAGGTTTGTTGCAGTGCACTGGGCAGTGGGTTTCTCTAGACTATAGGGGACAGATGAATGTCTGGTTCACAGAACAGGGTAAACTCCCTTCTTTGCTTCTCTCTGTGCCTCCTGCTAAGGTCAGACTTACACAGCACTTTAATAGAAGGACTGAGAGAGACAGGGACAAAATCAGAATGCTAAGGAGGCAGGATAAGAATATCCCAAAACCAATAGTCTCCTGCTGCTCTGTTTCACCATGTTTTCAAACTGATGGAGGGTTTTTCCTATACCATGTGCTTGCTCATTGTCTTTTGTTAATACCACATATCCTCTTGACAGTCCCAGCATCCCAGATGTCCCCCTACTTCTTTTTTATGCTGTTAATTGGCATGGAGAAAAGGTATCCATTGTCCCATATTTTCTGCTAAAGTTTAAGGCAACTGAAGAACCTAATCCTTGGTAAAAAATTTCACACATTGAGCCATACTAAAATTATGAGTTCTAACCAGTTTTCTCTAGGACAAATATGCATATTTTTAAAATTGGAAATACTCAACAGCATTCATGCTTATTCTACAATTCTCTCTTGAATCCCTCTTTCACATCCTGATTCTGCATTTATTTCCTTCCTTTTCCAGCCCAATGTGCCCAAGATTTTTGTAGACACTTTTAATAACCCTTGAAATCCCAAAGTTTTTAGTACCATTTCATTTCAAATTCTTTAATTGAGTCAACTAGGTCAGTACAAGTCATGCAGACCATCACCCACATGTAAAAGAACTGTGTAAAAGAGGCATGTAGAAGAAAGTGCTGAGTCAATGACAGAAGGTTTCACCTCACAACATGACTCCATTGTTATTTTAATTTTCTCGTTCCACAAGTGCTCACCCACAATTTCCCTCCCACTGCAAGAAGCTTTGCTACAAAATGAGCACAACTAACAGTGCCCAGGGCTGCTAGAGAAAGGAAAAGAAAAGCTGGGGGAAATTGCTACAACCTCTCATGTCTGAGGCAACTTTATTATGCCACTTGACACAGCTTGAAGAAAAAAACTAGAGATGTCACAGAAGGCAACATTTAAAAATAACTTCCTTTTGTCAGTTAAATCTAGTATTTTAAATTAAATAAAATTTTAAATTTAAATACGTGTTTTAAAATCCTCAGCACTGACACGGTTTATTTTTCTTCCCCTCTTCCTTAAAGGGAACACTGAACAACATGCTTTCTTCTAAGTCATGTACATTTCATGTGGTCTACTACAGAAACATAAACCAGAAAATTACTTTGTCCAACTGTGTCCAAAACTGCCTGATTACTCTGAAAAGCAGACAGCTGCAGCAGTATAAAACACTTCTGAGTGGGGAAATCTGAGGGACTAGAATAGGACTGGATAAAATTCCAGAAGTTCCTTCTATCTGAGTAACTCTAATGCAAATGACACCCTACCAAATAACTCTCCTTGGTTTGACTTTCTGTACCTTTGCCTGTGCTCCTTCCAAGCTGACATAGCTCTGCTCAGCCAAATGTCTCCTAAGCTGAACTTGTTAATCATTCAAGCCTCTTCAAAAGCAGTGCCCTGAACAAGCACAACAGTATTAAACCTGCAAATATAAAGACTGAACTCCAGGGATTGCCTAATCCTGAACCAGCATGATTTTTTTCCACTTACTCCAAATAACCCTCATCCAGATCACAGAACCAGATTCTTCCCTGCTTCACCTCACGGAAGGGCCACAAAAGATTGTTCATATTTTAGTTGCTGTCGTGACTTAAACTGCTACTAACAATTCACTTTTTATCCTTCAGAATGGCAGTGCATGCAGATACAGTGTGCACAGATATCTGAGCAGGTAATTTGGAAACATGAAGCCTTTGAACTCAAGATCCAGAATGGTTTAGAAAGCCCAATGAACACATATAGAAGGGAAGAGGATAGAAAGCTCCAGGTCACTACAGGATTCCAAAGGGTTCCTTTCTAGAAGAAGAGACTCAGGACCTGTGGGTCCCAAATAAGCTTGCTCATAAATGGTATTTCCATTTATTTTCTAATGAAAGTTGTAAAGTCCTTCTCCAAATACGTTGGAAGAGGATTTGCTAACAAAATGGCTTTCCATGCCCCCAGCAGTTCAAGACATCCTCCTGGTGGGACTGTAGGAATATCAGGTAACACAAAACAAGCAGGCAGTTACAAGGAATCAAGTTCATGCGTGATTGTGATACTCTGGATTTGCAAAGTCAAGGTATGGCCTCTGTCTACAGTGAGCTAAAAGGCTGGTGGAGATCAGTGCCTGGTAGGAAGGGATACTCATTGATTGCAGAACCTAAAGAATGAACTCCCTGACTTTCAAATATTAAAAATTTGAATTGGGCTTTAACAGGGAACTTCCATGTATGCCAATGTTTTTAGAACCAGATCTGGGTTAGCTCTTTAGTTTAATTGTGATGTATGCATGAACTTAACTTTGTTTTAACAAACCTTTTTTTCTCAGGATGTAAGATCATTATTGCTCCATTACATACCGTGTAAATTATCTGATATGTTTATTGGTGTATGTCATTCAGCATATTCAAAACCCCCAAATTTTTATGGCACTCTTCAGGCTTGAATAAAAATAGAATTTTCATCTCTTTTTGCAATAAAACACTTTCAGAGCACTTTTTGTGCAATATATTATTCCCTTTAAATTCCCAGAATTGTTAGTTTATACAAAGCTTTACTATAGTGATGACCTTTTCTGACCCTCTGTGAAAGTTAAGCATTCACTAGCAACCAATACAGATGGTAGCTAAAAATAAACATCTGCATACAGAGAATTTTAACCCTAGGTACACATTTGGGTAAAAAAAAAAAGGCATTTTCAATCGACATTTCATGACAGCCCAAGAGGAATCCACTACAGAGATTTGTGTTGCTGTAATGCTCAATTCATTGTATACAATAAATGGGTTATTCATCACAAATGGCAATGAGGTCATTGGCTTTATTTGAGAAGGTGGGAATTTTAGCATCAGAAAGACTTGAATTGTTGTTTCCAGCTCTGCTGCTGGCCTTGAGGGTGAATTGGGACAAGTCATCTTGCCCTGTGATGCCTTTGTTTCACCATCTAAAAAGCTGTGAAGCAGATACTGCTCCTTTGGAAAGCATTCAGAGATCTGATGTCCTACAGCCAGGTAGTATTGCTAATATTGAAAGGATTTAAATTTGTGTATGCAAGTGGTGCCTGTGTTTAGCTGTAGGATTATTGTGGTGTGTCTGCTAATTAGGTCGTTGGGGAAGAGGCTTAGTCTGTCATTTCAAACTGCTTGATTACCTGGAAAAACATGATGACTGCTGCTAGAAACAAGCATGTGCTAAGGCCTCCATATCTACATCAAAGATTTTTTGGGAACAAAACGTATCCATGCCCCATCATTCGGTTCAGTGTCTCTGAGAGGTGTTCCCTTTAAATAAATCCAGTCTATAAATAAATCCAGTCTATAAATCACTTTTTTAGTGAGCACACAATGCCTATGCCTCTGGCCAGCCCATGGGAATTCTTGGATAGGTGGAAAAATATTCCTCAAACTCAAGATAATCTCCCACATATCTGAAAATCCATACTGACAAAGATGAAGAATTTGGGGTTCATTTTTCCTGTGCCTTGCATAGGAATGGAGTGACTGCATCACTGGACAAAGGAAGGACTACTGATGTCATCTAACTGGACTTCTGCAGGGCCTTTGATATGGTCCCCCATATTCTTGCCTCTAAAATGCAGAGATAAAGATTTGATGAATGAGTACGTGGATAAGGAATTGGCTGAATGGTCAAATCCAAAATGTTACAGTCAAAAGCTTAATGTCCAAATAGAAAACAGTAATGAGTGGTATCCCTCAGTGGTTTGTCCTGAGACAAATAATATTTAATGTTTCATCAGTGACATAGACAGTGGGATTGAGTGCACCCTCAGCAAATTTGTGGATGACACCAAGATTTGTGGTGCAGCTGATTTGCTTGAGGGATGGGCTGCCATCCAAAGGAACCTTGAGAGGCTTGAGAAGTGGGCCCATGTGAATGAACCTCATGGATATCAACAAGGACAAGTTCAAGGTGCTGCATGTGGGTCAGGGCAATCCCCAATATCAACACAGTCTGGGGGATGAACAGATTGACAGCAACCCTGTGGAGAAGGATTTGGGGATGGAGAGATGACCCAGCAATGTTCACTCACAGCTCAGAAAGTCAGCTGAAAGTCAGAAAGTCCTGGGCTGCATCAAAAGCAGTGCGGCAAACTGGAAAAGGAAGGGGACTCTGCCCCTCTGCTCCAGTCCTACAGTTCTGGAAGACCCCACCTGGAGTACTGCAGACAACTCTGGGGTCCGCAGGAAAAGACATAGACCTGTTAGAGCCAGTCCAAAGGAGGGCCATCAAGACCTTCAGAAGGCTGGAACACCTTGTCTGTGAAGAAAAGGCTGAGAGAGCTGAAGTCGTTGCGCCTGGTGAAAAGAAGACTCTATGGAGCACTTTCTGTGACCTTTCAAGGCTTAAAGAAGCTTACAGGATTGATGGAAAGGAGTTTTATACCAGTGACTGCAGGGCACAAGGGACAATAGTTTTAAACTGAGAGTAGATTTAGACTGGATTTAAGGAAGAAATTTTTTACAATGAGGATGGTGAGACACTGAAACAGGCTGCCCAGGGAATCTGTGGATGTCCCATAGCTGGAAGTGTTCAAGATCAGATTGGATGGGACTTTGAGCAACATGATTATGTTGCTCAAACATGAAAGGTGATCAACATGATCAACATGAAAGGTGTCCCAGCCCATACCAGGGGGGTTGGACTAGATGACCTTTGAAGGTTCCTTCCAGACCAAACCACTCAATGACTCATTACAAAGATTTCTCCTGGGAACAGAGCCCACATGTTGAATGCTTGTCACTGTGTCTCCGTAACCCAGCAAACCCCCTCCTGCACTAGCATGACCAATTTAGGTGTGTTTGAGTCCAGCTGCTTTCTCCCACCTCAGTGAACCATCTCCCCAGCTCTGTGTGATTGAAAAATGAGTGTTTTCAACTCAAATCAGTTCATTGAGTTGCTGAAGGTGATAGATGGTGCAAACTCCAATGCTATCACCTAGGAGGAAGGAGATGTGGGCCTGTACCATTGGATGTCTGAGTCAAAATATAAGAATATCAGTAAGAGTAAAAAGCCTCTTTCTATCTCCATGTAAGCTATCCAGATCAGGATGTAAAGGAAACTTTTTGGAGGTGCCTGCAAAACTTTGATTGGAAGAAAAAGTGTTTTGGGAAATGTACGTGTTTTCTGGGTATGTGGTGTTACTTTCAACAAAGTTTTGCACCTAAACTAATGTCTTCAATTTTATTTCCTCTCATAGGACTTAGTGTTATGGAAAAAAACCCCACAAAAATGTATTGTCACTTTGTTAAGTCATAGTTGTTCCTTGCTAATTCTGATACAATATTAAAAATATTCTGTCACTTTATTTTATATTATATTTTGCTCTATTTTATTTTTTAAATAATTTAGGGCAACATAAATTACATAATACCTACATAAATATTTCTTTCCTACATCAAATTTTGTGTTGAAATAAAAGTTTTGCATTTATTAACTCTTGCTGAAAATGCCAAACCATTTAACTTCAATGTAAGCAGAATGCATTCAAAACAAAATATAAGCAAATTGTCAGGCAATGTCATTGCCATCCAATGATGGCACATCTTCATCTGCAAATGACAGCATTTCAAAATGTACTATGCAGTAGTTAGACTTAATTATTCTTACAGTAAGCTAAAACCAATAAACCATAAAATAAACTATGTTAACATTTTAACAATTGTATCATGTCATGACAGAATACAGCGTAACAGCTTTGACTGTATAAATCATACTATGTACTTCTACTTCTGTCATGTCCTTAAGTAATGCAAAAATAATCTTAAAATTAAATAAAATATTACAGTAGTCTAAGCAGGTATGTTTCAGAACTTTTGTCAACATAAATGAAATCAAAATACTTATTTACAAAACAAGAACAAGTTAAAAACACAGGAAAAGGAAAATGAAGGCTTCAACTAGTTTGCAACTGATCCCACTTTTCACCTGCACATGGTGGGGATGGGAAAAGTAAAAAAAAGTAAAAAAAGCGTGAGGTCTGCTTCCCACCATGCAGGGCAGCACAGATGAGGCTTGCAGAAAGCCACTGCAGTTTGCTGTTAGCAAATGTCAGCAGCACACGGCATCCTCCTTCCTTCTGCCGGGATCCACAACGAGAGAGGAGCCACGGGAGCGCCCCATGTGCCTGGTGGGCAGTCGGATCTCAAAGGCATGAGCAGGGAAAAGGGATGAGAATGAAGAATTTGGCACTTAAATAGAATGTACCCCATCAAGATTTATGTTGACTGGGAGGTGTCTCAGGTAACTCATTTATGCTAATGAGAGTGAATGGTGATGACTGCTGTTTATTAGTGTAAATTTGGCTTAATGGGGAGGCATTCAGTAGGTGCCAAATAACTGCATGGTCAGTTGATTCTGCCAGGTCAAATTAGACTCAAATTATAGGTTTCATTTAAAAAAAGTGTTTTTCTGGTGCTAAGGCTAGCAGAAAACACTTTTTTTAAAAAACCAAAACCAAATAAACATAGAAACAATAAGCTCAAAACAGCCTTTGCAATCACAACATTGGCTTTGCTAAGACTAAGGTAATTTTGGTTAACACTTGAAAAGGTCAACAGAGTGGTGAGAACGCTCTTGCCACACAATACCATGGCACAAATGCATTTCCCATAATGCCTACAGATAATGTGATATCACAACTTTCGCTGCTGTCCCAGCTGCCATGAATGGGTCCAGAAGGGACTGAAAGTCAAGCACCAGGCAAACAAATTACACTCTCTGGTCTTTGTTGTTTTAGATCAGCTGCAAACCATGAAGATAGAGCAGCCCAACAATGCTGAGCAGTCCGAGCTCTTGCAGTGGTCTTTATGAGCAAGCAGCAAGAGTGGCACAAGCAATCATGTCCCCACTTCAGCCCTGGGACTGGCTTCCTTCCAGTCTGTGCTTTACTCCAGTGCACAGGCAAGAGCGGAATGAGAAATGGCTCTTCTGCCTATGAAAATCAGGTTTGACCATGTTCCAGATGCTGCAGCTCTGGGCCCACCTGAGTACTGCTTGGATATGAGAAGGTCAGTATATATCCTCAGATGGTCATGTTTACTGCCAGGCACTTTCAAATCAAAGAAGAAGCTATTTAATAACTCAGGTAAGTAGATAACTCAATTTTCCTTTCAAGATTTTTTTTTTTTTTGGTAGCTGAAGAGCACTCAGTATTTTGCAACAGCTATTCCTTCATTGCAGACACACTGTTTGGAAGACATAGAACTTTTCCCCTAACTGGTTCAAACAAAGAGAGTCTCTTCATGCTCGTGTGAAATTGCTGACCCTTCCCAAACGACTCCAAGGCAGGTGTGGTACAACCCAAGGCTTGCAGCAGCACCATCATCACTGCTGATATTTCAGCAGCAAGGTAGGTACTGAGAGAGCACAAGAGGGTCTCTGGCTTTAATACTCAGCAATTAGAACTGAAGTAGATTACAGCTGAGAGAATCCCTTGTCAAGGGTTTGGATGTTATCCTTGACCAGTATTGCAAACATGTAAGCTATTTCTGCTTATAGATGATAATCTAAAAAATGTGAAGCTAATAGAGTGTGTGTGTGTAAACAAGGGCAGGTGTGAATTTAAAAGGAAGAAAAGGAAAGATGAAGGAACAGAGGAAGAAAGTGAAACACAGAAAGGACAAATACTTTTTAATCTATTAGTTTTGTGTAAGAAAATGAGCCTTTCCAGCCACAGCATAGTTTTAACACTTATTTGCCAAAGTATACTTCATCAAGGACTAGAGGAAATTCAATTTAATCTCTAAAGTGAAACACTTATTAGTAAAGGTACCAACATAAATAGCTATTTTAAAGTAGTTCTAAAATCTTTGGATCATATTTTATGCTTACCTACCCTACATAGATTGAGTCCACCTGCTGGGATAAATTCTTCATGAAAAGATACTTGAAGGATAATAAATCCTCTTTCTTCTTCAGTGATACATTAGGTGTGAGATGACTATAATTTCTTTTTGTAAGGGTTCTTGCTCAAAGAATTCCTTCTTCCAGAGGAGTATAAACAAAACTGTAAGAAAAATTAGACCAAGGCATGAAAAAAAGATGTAATCACAATGACATTGTATATTTTTCTATTTTTCTGATTGTTCTTGGGAGAGAGAGTTAGAGAGCAAAAGAGAAGAAAACACAACTCCTAGCCTCCAAAACTTACAGGAAATTAATAACAGCATCTGTGGGGTTTTTCTATAATAGTGAAATTTTCCCTGCTGTTCTGAAAATAAGAAGAGCATAAAGCAACAGAACATCAGTTGGTGTAAATCATCATAGCTCCAATAAAAGGCTGCTTTTTCCCCAATAATTTTAATACGGAAAAATAGACTTACATTGATCCAGTGCTGGACAATATTTGGAATGTATGTGCAATACACATTTTTATTTTTTAACTTTTGTTTTTAATTTTCATTTTTAATATGATTTTTGCAGCATCAACCACTGGAATCTTTGAGGGGCTCAGAAATCTTGTCTCCTTCCCTTTCTGACACAAATCTGGGAGAAATGGGAGCAAAATTGGTGATGATGAAAAGAGCTAGAGAGCAAAGGGCTGGGAAAACAGAATCTAATGGGCACTGAGATTTGGGCAGATATCTGGGGTACTGGGATGAAGCTGAAGGTGCCACATGCATCCTGGATACTGTCATGCTGTACACAGCAAGACCTCTGGCAAAACATCCCAAGAAAGTGGCCTAAACTCCTGGTGGGGCCTTCAAGCTCCCAGATCAGGGCAG
>NW_008237222.1:6793260-6827723 GCF_000691975.1 Corvus brachyrhynchos
GCCCAACCCAGGCACCAGCCCGCAGGTCTCCAGCCAGGCAGGGAGGCAGAGGGGACACATCCAGGCCTGTCAGAGCAGTACTTGCTGCTTGCTGCCCCTCTGAGGCACAGGAATTCCTCCTGCTGATGACTGCCAGGGCTCCTGCCAGAAAGAAAACACTGCAGAGAAACAGATTTGGCACAAATATATCTGCAAGAACTAATTTTTCTACCTGCCTTGTACAAAGGACAGGGCAAGAAAGTAGCACTCTGTCTCACTTTTCATTATTGAGATAATTGCCACTCATGGTAGTGGGGACATCCCCACCTCTGACATGCTGAGCTGCTTTATCCAGCTCTCCTCTCACACAGCAAATGCTTCCACCCACTGCCTTTGCACCTGGCTTTCCAGCCTGTGGTCTTACAAGAGGCTGTCTAGCGTTGCCCCAGTTTTTAATTTCCCCAGCCTTTTTCTGCCGTTGAGATAAATCCAGACTGAAAGATGCAAAGAAAGAAGGAGTAACCATTGCTAAAGGCTTGTTAGAAAGATCATAGCTAGAAAGGCCATAAATTCCATATTTACAATGCCAGCTATTCACAGCATGGCTCTATTGAACCACTGCATGTGTGCTTTTAAAGTCCACAGACTTCCAGAAGGACGCTGTTTGCATGAATCACAGGTTTCAGTGTGAGCTGGTTGGTACCTCTTGTTCCTTTGTAATTGTTTTCACAGTATAGTGGGGAGAATTGCTGGAAATATCATCAGCAAACCTTCAATTGTCCACCTGACCTAAAGAAAGCAGAGGTGTGCTTTTGGAGGGCTTTCTTTTTTTAGTGCTGAGATAAGGGAGGGAGAGTATGTCCAATTACAGCTGTTGGACAGGAACTTCATGCCAGGGATGAAGCCAGGATGGTGCTGGACTGGAGTGACTATGGATGTAAATTTGCTGAGAAGTGAGATGGAAAATAAGAGGCCTTTTGTGGGAATGCAAGGACCTTCAGAGAGAGGTGAGCCAAAGGAAAATGATCCTACCTTTCTGATTCCATATCAGCTGTTTGGGTGTGAGTGGATTATTTTCGTGGATAAGAACTTTTGTGCAATGTTCCTGAATTGAAAGGTTTGTTAAGAAAAGGAGGTGAAAAAGGTAGATGTGCTCCTTGAAGTAGCTGTTCTTGTCAGTATGCTGCATTTAAAAAAATATTTGGATGCATATTTTTGCATTTGCAGGGACATATGTAAACCTCTGAATTTAACTCTATAATTTCTTACTTCTTGACTCTCTCCTTGAATCCCTGCCCTGTTTTATGATCTTTGTTTTACAAGTGGTATTGTTATTTTATTGTGTATTCAAAATATTTTTGAGAGTGTATATAGAAGGATTTAAAAAAAAATCACAATTTTCCTGAATTCATTGTATGAGTGTGTGTGTGTGTGTGTGTAATTTAAACATGTAAGAGCTTGAGAAGGTGTTATCTATCTGGTAACATACATCCAGGAAATTTTGAAGCACAGAGGGGGAATAAGGCTTGCTGGGCTTCACAGTGGCCCCAGTCTTAAAAACAGCAGTGCACAGGAAAATTCTTCATTCGAAAAGAGGTCTTCAGTGAGCTTTCATGAAGATTAAGGAGCCTGCCTAAGTGGTTGCAGGATTGTGGTTGCAACTTGGAAGAAGGGTGACCTGGCGTAAGTCGCTAAAGACACTGCACCAAATGGTTCCCTCAGCCACTGCTCTAAGTGAATTCAATAGGATCTGAATCTGTGGCTCACAGCTTTTAGTCAAGGAAATCAGTATTTCAAACATTATTGAGAAAGATGATTTTCAGCACAACACAAAATTATTTTCTTCTCAGACTGCAGCTCCAAAAATTGAAGTAAAATAACCTCCATTTACTTACAGTAATACATGAAGAGATTAAGAAGGTTTTATTAGATTTTTAAAGACTTCATTGTTTATTTGTCCAGAATAGCTCAAGTTATTTCAAATTTATTCAGAGTTAGAAACAAATAGAGAAGTTCTGCTAAGAAAGAAGAAGCAACAGAAAGTGTACAAGACCAGGAATTATACTGAGCAGAGTGAGCTGTCGCTGAGGGCAATGAATCAAGAGTGATAATGCTCCATGAGGGGAGGAAATGCTGAGCAGAGGGATAAAACCTGAAAATGGTGTCAGAGGGTCAGGGTTATGCAACAAAATCAGAAAGCTTCTGTATGCCATAATAACACAAATGCGTAAATATTTCTCCATATTCAAGCAGTTATAAACTTCCTGGAACTGTAACTCAAGTGCCCAGTAAATTATTATTTATTGTTATTATTATAAATTATTATACTTTGATTGCCCAAATGAAAATTCTGGCAATACAGTGACAAAACAGTTCAAGTAAATCTCATTTGCATACATTAACCTTCTTCCCTAAGGCACAAAGCCTTGAGTTGGTCCCTAAATTTACACATTTCTGAGTTACAGGAAGAGCCTAATTGCCCAAGGAACCCTAAGTAACCAAGTAGAAACAGACACACAATTTTTTAGAGGGTCTGAGATCTCAAGGGATGAATTACATCTGGGAGGGTCTCTCCTCTCCCTTGACAGCTCAGAGTGAGCCAGGAGTAGGCTCTAGTAGCCTTATCTTAGTCTCCTCTGTAAAAGCTTCAACATGTCTCACAATGCCTAATCCTTCCTGGAATCTCTCTTTCAGAATAGCAAAAGCCACAATGCACATGGTTGGTCTACACAACACCTCAGAGAGAGTTGGAAGCCTTAACAGGGTCTCACCTGAGAAGAAACTTGTTCGACAGATAGAAAAACATACATATTAAAAATAAACTGCATTTTGTATTTTTTCCAACCTTGGATTAATGCCTACTCAGGAAAACAATAACTATTTAAGATGGAGGTTACAGAGAGTGGTCAGAATTGCATAATTCTCATTCAGATAGTAATTTCTTAAATTTATATAATTTTCTATCCCTGTATTCTGACCTTATCAACACTGTCATTAGCCTAATTGGGAAAGGGCGCTGGTGCTGTTGCTGAGTCCAAATCAGCATCAGCTGCTCCTTTGTCTCATGCTATGACTTCATGGTATTCTCCCAATGAGAACTGAGACTTTAGCTGGTCCTGAATATTGCTGTATTATTTTTAAAGTTTCTAAGACTTGCATACTGTAGGACAAGTGGTAAGGTTTTTGTGGAGGCCTATACTCGAGACAGGAGACAAGTCTAATCCTGAAATATTCATATTTGTCTCTGCTGCCTTGGCTAAACTGTAAGCGGTAAACAGTCTACAGGAGATGAAGTCACAAATTCAGATGTCCACCACAGATGAAACCTTTGCCTGTAGAAGACTAAGAAACAGTCCTCTTACAAAGAGCAGTCACCATCTGGACTATTAGTGGGAAAACAAGAAACTGGTTGCAATGCATGAAGAAAATGTTACCGAATATTTTTGGTAAATGGTGCCACAAATCTCATATTTCTCAGTTCTCAGATGGACAGGACAGAAATGCAGAGTTTTTACCAAACAAATTCTTTTAGAAATGAGTGAACAGAGGCAAATATCTGACTTCTCCCACAATGTCTAAGGGGTGGCATGGACAGGGCTAAATTAATTTCAGAGAGGCAGTGCCATTGCTTTTTTAAGGGAACGCTGATGAGCCAAAGGCTTAGTTTCATCTCCTGACCTCGTTGCATTACTCTGTTCAGCAGTCTCTAATCCCTTAATGATTTATCTCCTTATCCCAGTCCTACAGAATTTTGCTTTTAAATTTGCAATAATTAAATGTTTGTTCTTTTCTAACTCAGTGAATAATGTGCTGCAACTTAATACTTTTGCCTAGAAGACAGTCCCATAGTGTCTGGTGTTTATACTATCAAATCCAGCCATGCAACTGGCAGGTGGAGTTTTGAGTGGATTTCTCTGGGGACTGTACTTCTCAGGCCACAGATGCAGATACACTCCCATGCCTTGTGAAAGAATTCCAGGACCACATTTATAGGTAAAGCAACTTGTCATTCCCCTAAAGAACAGAAGGCTGTGAAACCTCATGAGAGAGTTGAATGAAATTTAATTGTTCTAAACCAAGGATTATTGCTATGTGGTTTTCTGTGTTTTGTGGAAAACATTAAGTAGACTACCATAAATGTCTTTTACTGAGTAATAGGGTCCAGCAGAAGACTAACTTGCTAAGAGACCTCTTTCACTGTCAGTACACTTAGTAAAACTGCTAAAATCCACTTTGTTCCTGGCAAAAGATTTTCTCCTTGGCACAACACAGAAGATACGGATGGTCATCCAGGCTCTGGATGGCAATTTTAGGGGTTACTAGAAAGCTGTTGGAAGTGAGAAAGGTCCTACTTTAATCAGAAAGCTGATTACAGGTGTTGGTTTGGGGCTTTGCCTGTTGCATTTATTTCTGCAGTGGAGTCAGCATCCATGTGGATTGAAAATCACAGACACTGTACTGCCTGCTTTGGAAGCACGGTCCATGGTTGCAAAGGACATCTCAATCCTGGGTAAACATATTCTTTGGAATGATGTCCAGTTTAATGTAGACCCTGAATTAAATAAGCTCTTAAGACAAGTCATCACAACTCTAGTTACATATGTTGTGACCTCAGTATTCCCTGGTTTCCATTTTACTGGATTTGTCAGAGGTTTGTATCTGGAATGTTAGCATGAATATTCATTGCCTTTTTTTTTCTTCTTCCCAACTAATAATGTGTTCCACAGCAAGAGCTTATAATTGGGCATGATAACCAGAGAGCTTCATATTGAAAATAAATGAATTACCCATATAGAAAAGCATTCTGCCTAACCATATATAGACCTTATGTTCTCTATTTTGTGGTTTTGGTGTTAAATCTTATTTGAGGATTGAAGCCACTTTCTTTATAAAATATGTCTTTAGGTTGGTGCTATTTAAGCCCTGAGTGATTGCTCCTAACTGACTCTCTCCCTTCCCCCTCCTTTTTCCTTTATACAACAAAAACAAGGTCTTTGCATTAAGAATAAGATTGACCACAGGCTATTTTAACATGCCTCAGCAGCCACTGTCTCTCCCCTTTACTTCCTGTCACGTATCCATTTCTACTCATGTGAATCAATCACACCTCTCATTTATAAAATATGGCAGCAATATATATGAAATTAATATAATAATTAAAGGAAATATTATTGAAACGTCTAAAGAAAAACAATTCTTAAAAATCAAATGTTCAGTCCAGTTAAAAATTTGACATCAAGCATTGTGCATGTTCCTTGGAGAGGGTCTTCAGTACTATGTATCTCATGGGTGTCATTGGATGTAATTGTTGCCATGCTAAATATTCATGTATGAATAGTCTGGAATAAATTCTCTTGTAAATTGACAGAGGGCAAGTTAGAACTGTCCTTGAATCTCTCATCTGCATCCTCATTTTTGAAAAACTGTCTCGTTTGCATGTGTGTGTGTGTGTACTTGGTTAAATTAAACAGGGAAAGCTTCTTTCTTTCTGAAACACTCTGCTGCTTCTATCACTTGTTACTAGCACTGGTTATTTATATCAACTCAGTTGTGTGGGGTAGAAGCTGGTTTAAAACAATTTATGACTGGCAATAGTTCTTTGAGTTGTCGTGCTTGCTGATAGCAGCGTGGGCTCTGCCAGGACTGTAAACACATGCAGCAAGGCAACCTCTGTGGTGTGGTACCCACCATCTGAGTCAAAGAGATGGTGAACAGAGAGAGAACGTGGCCAGGCTTGTACAGGAAGGTTACAGGAGATGCTGAAACTGAACCCATATCTCCTACCCAGGGGTTTCATCACAAGTCATCCAGTCCTCTTTCCACCTAATACTCTGACACAAATATTTTGGATACAAATTCTGGTAGTCATGGAAGAGTATTATCTTTTCTGGTGTCTCATGCTCTCCACCAGGTGTTGTCAGTCTTTTTTTATGGGTTATGGGGTCTGGGTTCATATCATTCACTGTTTTGGTGCCACATGACCTGGAACTTGCCTCACCCCATCTTCATTTTTTCTTTCTCCTAAAGACCTGCATAATTAAGTTTGGTTTGGTTTTCTTTTCCTTCTGTATGAGTATTGCTAATTTTGATATTTTCCTGAACAGAGAGAAAAAAGTGAGGGGGTTCACACTCCTCTGTGTGCTGAACACTGGCACATTTAAGGCTTCTTCATTTCAGTCTTTCCCAGGTCTCATTAGTTGCCCACAGTTCTTCCTCAGATTTGAACTGTGCTCTGAGCACCTCAGCTGCCTCCTCCAACCCCTGCTCCCTGTGTCTGCATGCACAGGGTCTCTGCTTGATGTCTTTACTGGGGCAAGGTGGCCCCCAGTGACTTGCCTGGGTGCAAGGACCTGTGTCAGGCTGCCTGATCCTGATGCTGCCTTAACCTGTGTCAGTTTGGTGTTTTTAGTATTGCATCGGTGTGATTGGACCCTGTCTGGAGGCCAGCTGCCCAGCAAAGCTGCACTACCACTCCCCTCCTCAACAGGAGAGGGGAGAGAAAATATCATGAATGGTTCATGAGCTGAGATAAAGACAGGGAGAAATCACTCACTGATTACCACCACGGACAAAACAGACTCGACTTAATTGAATTTATTACCAATCAGATCAGAGAAGGATAATGAGAAGTAAAACAATTATTAAAACCACCTTCCCCCTGTCCCTCCCTCCTTCCCAGACATAACTTTATTCCAAATTCTTTACCTCCTCCCCTCCCAATGGCGCAGGGGAATGGAAGCTATGGTCAGTTCATCACATGCTTTTTCTGCAGCTGCTTCCTCCTCAGGAGTCTTTCCCCTGCTCCAGTGTGGGCTTCCTCACACAGGAGACAGTCCTCCATAAACTTCTCCAGTGTGAGTCTGTCCCACGGGCTACAGCTCTTCATGGTCTCTTTTTTTCCCCCCTCCATGCAGTCCTTCAGGAACAGGCTGCTCTGGCATGGGTTCCCCTGGCGGTCACAGCCTTCTTTTGGGCATCCACCTGCTCTGGGGTGGGGCTCCTCCAGGGGCTGTGGGTAGATCTCCGTGGATTGCCCTCCAGGGGCTGCAGGCATTCTCGTGGACCTTCATGAGCTGCAGGGGCACAACTGCTTCACCGTGGTCTTCATCATGGATTGCAGGGGAAGCATACTCCAGCACCTGGAGCCCTTCCTCCCTCTTTTTCACTGACCTGAGTGCCTGCGGAGCTGTTCCTCTCATATATTCTTACTCCTCTCTTCTCTGGCCACAATTACTTCTAATAACTTCTCTTTTTCTCCCCCATATGTTGTCACAGAGCCTCACAATGCTTCCAGCTGCCCTCAGCAGCATTAAGACACTGTCCTCTGCAGACATTGAATTACTGGTGCCATTTCAGCCAAAACCAACATGTGCTTGTGCTGCTGCAGAGAACCACAATCAAACAATCCCCAACATTTATCTTCCTGTCCAGTGGGCAAGCTGGTTTAAGGGCAGGACCTCTACCAGCCAAGGAACTGATAGAGACCCTTTGTGGTGACAGAGAGGCATTTTGCACACCCAGTACTGAAACCAAAGGGTTTCTTTGCAGATGCCATGTGGTTTGGCTGGCATCCATGAAGAGGAAGATAGAAAGCAATAGTGTGCTATGCTTTCTTATACATATGTATTTGGATAGGTCATAGTTTAGCTTGAAAATTTGAACCAGGCAGAAAGTACTTAATCAAATCCATAACCACAGTTGTGCAGCAAGGCTGTGATATCTGAAGGGATATGGCTGTAAATTTCTGACAGTGAACTTCCAGGCCGTTTGGAGGAGTGACAAGCTCCTCATCACGAGCCGGCAGGAGAATCAGCAGTGCTGCAGGACACCCAGGCTAGGACGGGGCAGCCAGACTGGATGTAGGACATGCTGATCACCCTGTCAGGAGAGAGAAATTGCCTCTTCTGTTCAATCCCTCCTGTTGCCCAGTGGGCTGCTTGTACTGGCAGGAACCTGCTTGGTTGGTGAGGGAAACTGCCTCTGCTGCTACTCAAGTGAAATCCTGCATGGGGCTGAGGCTGGAGCAGACAGGCAGCCCTTGTGCTCATGGGGCTCCATCCTTGGAAATGAAGGGGACACGCCAGACAGCCGTGCATTAGGTATAAAAATCTGAAAACTCTAAAATTCTAAAAACCTTCCCTCTGGTCCCAGAGAGGAAGAGCAAAATGGTGCTGCATTTCTCAGGGTGAGGTGAGGGCTGTGGCTGGGACTGGCAAGGCTTTTGGGGCCAGGAGCAGAGGGACTGGCAGGTGATGCGGGACCGGTGCCGGCTGGAACGTGCAGTTAGGAGCACACTTGGCTCTGGAGCTGAGGTGGTAAGATATATTTTTTTAATTATTGAGCTGTGCACACATTATGAAACCATTATAGAACCAAAGTATATAAAATTCCGAGTTGCAAATACCAGCTTATACAAAGGGGTAATAAATAAATAATACATTAACTAGCTCCAGTACTCTGCATTCATAGACAGTAATGGAACCATATACATCAGAGGCCATAAAAATGCATACATTAAACAGGGTGCACAGTGGTAACTGAGGGTTCATCTTGATGCTTCCTGACTGCACGAGGGTCTATTAGTGCTGGGGGATGGGAACTCTATTTGCTACTTAAGCAATTATTGATTGAGAGAGGGAAATACAAACCTCACAGACCAGGCCGGTAGGAAAAAGGGTGAGAACTTAGCTTGACATAACACATTAACACTGTAAACAAAGTGGACTTTGAAGGTTATTATGCATGACTACTATGTCCTGTAGTGCAGGATGTGTCTTGGTGTGGGACACCAACAGGGAGGACTGCACTGTGTGTGTACAGCAGCGCACCTTGCATGTGCAAGAAGGACGTGTCCTCATCAATGGTCATTCTGCAGATTTGGAGAGGGGAAAATTTTTCCTCTAGAAATAAACATCCTCTGGTTCAGGAAAAATACGGAGCAAGACTCTTCTCTGGCTCCTGTACAGTGTGGCAGTACTGGTGTAGCTCAGGTAGCCTTTGGCAGAGAGGGCTGTGTGATACCTTTTTATGTGCCAGAGTCGGGTCTGGCTGGGTTTAGACTGGAGTGCTCTTCTCCCGTGGCTGTGGATGTATTTATTAATGTCACTGCATTGTAATAGATTTTCCTGGAACCTGCATGATGCAGAGAACATCTAAATTTCTGCATCTACAAAGGAGAACAGAACACTTGGCCAAGGACCTAAGATCCAACCCCACCTCATTTCAGGCAAGAATCCTTTCCACTTCCTCTTGTTCTGTCTGCTGAAGCCCCTTCATTTTTATTTCTGTGCATATGGTGTTGCGCATATGAAAAATAACAGCGTGCAAGTGCTCTGCAGCAGAGCCCTTGCTCTTTGAATAGTCCCTCAATGGGAGAGTTTGGCATGCTAGGGTCTGTGCATCAAATGGCTTACAGGAGTGGCCTACTTGGAAAATTTGGGGAATCTTATGAATGGAAAGGAACTAAACTAAAAATCAGACTGTCTAGAAGGGTAAAAAAGCATGTATTTCTATATAAAATATTATTATGATAGACATCTGATAACATCAGATTAATTCAGATAAAAGTAAAGTTTATTCCTTGACAGGGTTCTGTTGCTTCTTTACTCCCAGTGTGGCAGACAGAATCATGCCCAGAAATGTTTTCACTGGGTTTAGGAACCATTCTAAAGCTGGATTTTTTTGTCTGTTTGACTTGAGTGACATGAATGTCATTATCCACTTGCTGGCACTGAAAATTCATTGTGGTCCTCCATTAAGTCTCCTTTCATTTAAAAATTTCTAATATATTGAGGAAGGAAAAAGGAAATGGAAAGAGAAGTGGAAGGGGAAGAGAGGTTTGGAGACTTCCCTATACTATTTCTGCTTTCTCTTTGGCAAGTTTTTCATTTGATGCAAGTAAACATTATTCCATTGATTTTACTGACTTCTAATGAGATAAGGACAGAGCACTGTAATCATTTAATGCCGTATGAGGCACAGCTTAGATCCTCATTTTTGTTCTGTCTACAGACAAAAGGTATGTTTGATTCTTGAACACCACTAACTGAACCTGTACTTCCGTGCCTTGCTCTCTTTCTGGGTCACGCTCTGATCTCTGTTTCCCTGATACACAGCTAGCAGGTTTATGTTGGTGTGGAAACTGCGCTCTGTTTACACTGGTAGCAGAGGCTAGGGCTCCTGGCTCCCTCTTCTTCACTTGCAAAATCCCAAATGGAATCCATACAGGAATCCATTAAATTTTAATAATTAATTTCATGGGGGGAATTAAAAATTAGGAACAAGTTGTTTTGAAATATATGTACTGAACAGATGCCATGCCATCTCAGGTACACTGAGATGACACGCATTCTGTTTTAAAATGCTGTATGATTTCAACTATCAGAAGGGTTTGGAAAGTGTTATACCCTTGACAATGACCTGTATTACAATTAAAACTCATGATTATTTGCCCAAGAAGACAACAAGATTTGCTATGCAATTTGAGAAGCATTTATAATGCTGCTACCCATGTTGTAAGCTGATTATAAATAAAGTTCAGCAGAATTGCTTCCATCAGAAAATCAGAATTCACAGTCAAATAAAGTGTACAACCCTGATGTGTAGTTGCTTCTAACTGCTACTGTACATAAATCAGATTCTGCTTAGCAACTGCTGCATATCATGTTTATTAAACACCTTCTGCTTATTACAGCAGAGGGTACTAAAAATTCTTCATGAAAATTTCTCAAATATCTTTTCACATCTTGGATATTTTTTAAAGGTCTCATTTCAGTGAACAGAATCCTTCTGCGGAAATGGTACTTGGGGGCTCTCAACATGTGCTTCCTGTTCCAGTCAGTCACATGGAAAATGTTCTCAGTTTACAAACCAGACAAATTGTTTTGTGTTGTTGCTTTAGTCCTAAGGCTCAACCCAGCATAAGGAGAATCAGGCTTCCTGCTTTCAATATCATTGAGCATTTTGTTAAAAGTAATGCTCTTTATGAGTTCTGGGAAGTATTTGAAAAAAGGCTATTTCGTGAGGAGGCAAACTTGCCTCTGTGCCCCAAAAGGATGCTGGAGCAAGTGACAGTTCAACAAAGAAAACAGCCCTTTACTCATCAGCAATTCTTTGGCATACGCCTCTGCTACGAAATAATTTCTCAGGGCTAGTCCACCATTTCGTAAGTGACACGCATTCATCACAGTGTCCCACATTTACAGACTACAACGGGCCTTTTAAACTAGTCACAGATGCTACAGGGGTCTGATAGATGGAAAATAGTCAGCTGCATACTCTGACAGCCATTACTGTCACTGTGTATTCTAAAACGTCAGGTTCCATTTATATCTCACAAAAATAAAACAGCACTAGAAATATCAGCTTTGAAATAACTTTCAGTCCATCTCTTGCAGCTCCTTCTCTACTCTGCTCTTGTCCCAAGCTTTTCTTGACTGTTGCATGTTTGTCACTTCTTGATCTCTGTCTTCTAGTTGTAATATAAATGTCAAATCTCAGACATTTGTACTACATTGTTCCATCTCTGCAACTTCTGCCAAGCTGGCCACAAAGTGTTACTGATCTGTTTATGCATCTAGCTGGGGTGGAAGAACTCTGTGAGGGTTAATCAGACCCTCCACGCAGGGTGTCAGGCCAAATGCTTCTGTGGACTCTGGTGATTACAGCTCTAAACTATTCCTTATATATACAGACAGATAGATAGATAGATAGATAGATACTGTACTGCATTCTTTGCTGGACTCCCTTAGCTCATGTGCAGGACTGCAGGACTGTGCTGCTGTGAGTGCCCACAGGGCAGCAGCACTAGCATACGTGTCAAACAGATATACCCAAAACGTTGCCAAAAGGCTGCACCTCTTCCACCATGCATGAGCATACATCCACTGAAACTAGTCTATCAAATCTGAGGTGGATTACTTTGATCCATGGTATGCAAAGACAAACAAAATAGCAACACAGAGATTATGGCACTGCAGCATACAGTGGCCTGGGTTTCCACCAGGACAAGCGTGGAACATGTAGCAGGGCTCTGTGCTACTCCTCTAAAAAAAAATTGGCATCAGCTCAGGCTCTGGCTTTGATCTGTAAACCCTGAACTGACTAATGCTCCTCTATATGAAGAAGTACCTCTTGAGGAGTGAGAACCATGCACCTCTTCAATCATACAGACAACTGCTCCCTGGATGAATGGTGTGTGAAATGGACATAACCATTCTGGGTTACAATGAAGAACCTCTATCCTGGGACAGAACAATCTTCCTCAGCAGAAAGTGTCACTCTGACCATATTGCAGCCTGCCTTGTGGCTTTATTACAGAACAATTATTGCTTGATTAACTATAGGTAGCTGGAAACTGGGAGAAACACTGGGAGGTTTTGTGACACAGTAAATTTTAGAAGCTCTTTATCATAATTTATAAACTTTTTTTTCCTACTAATTGTGCATATTTCTTAGCTGCAGAGCTCCTGTCTGCAATACAAGCAGTGAAAAATGTTACCTGGATAAGAATATATTTACATAATCATGAGCTAATTACTGTTTGTCATAAGTAAAATCAAGGAATTATTACCATGCACAACTTGTTTAGTTGTACATAGGTACAGCTGAACTGCTGCCTTGTTCTACCCTAGAACTGGTTGCGTTTGCAAACTGTGTGCAAAAAATCACTCAGCTAACAGCCAGATGCACTTTCTGTTTCAAGATGTGCTACTCCTTCTCTTCACTGTGCTTTTTTTTTTGGTGGCATTCCTCCTGATTTAATCTAGTGTTCCTGTGGGTGGAATCTGGCACAAAAAATATGTAAAGAGCTTTATACCCATCTGCATCAAAGGTGCTGTATAGATACCAATTAGTAATAATGACATTCAGGCACTTCAGGTGTATTTGAAAACAGTTGGCAGTGCTTGATGCTAGAAATACAGAAAGACTATGTCCTCAGGTAAACTGGGATAGCCCTGTTAATTCCAGCTGAGCCTTACCAGTCTGTCTCAGTTGAGGATCTTGACCCCTAAACTCAAGTCTCTCCCCAGCAGTAACTCAGAACCCAGCCAAATGCACACTGTAGCTCCTTGTTTTAATTAAAGAAGTGGAAATTATTTTCTATTTTGGAAAGTTGTTGGGAATGATGTATGGATAACAGCTTGAGAATTCAAATTATGCTACAGATCAGCATGACCTGCAAGAAGCAAAAATGTTTTGACTACTACTCTAAGCAAAATCAGGATGGATGTCATAGATTATCTTTGCATGCACAAATCCATAGCTGCATGTTTTATGCTGTTTATAAGTAGCTTTATTAACTAAAGTTGACTGCTAAATTTCACTGCTTGTTTGGGAAAACTTCAAAAGTAAACAGTGGCAAAGAGCACTGTGCTATTTTTCCAGTTATAATTTTGCACATTTTTGTGCATTTCAGAATTTTTTTTGTACCTATGACCAAGGTAAAAGAACAAATCTAAAAGAATTACAGTTAGTCTTTGATTTTTGGAAGCATTGTGTTATGTACAATGCACCGAAGCATCAATCATGCTGATATGATAAGAACAAGACATATAAAAGGATGATGTTCTCTGAGATTTTCTTAAATCACAGTGCTCCTAACTTCACTACATGCTTCATGCACATTATGAAAAGTCCCTATCAGCTGTATCCAAGTAACTGATATGTGTTAACACAGTTCTCATCTTCTTTTCTTCATTTTCTCTTCTTCCTTTCCCCCTTTCCTTATTAAAGGCAATTTCTTTCCAGCCATCTCCAGTTTGTTATTAGAATCTTACCTTCTTTAGCAGATTATGATCGCTAGAATCTGATGAGTTTTGATGGTCTTGGTTGTTTTCATGTAATGTCAGTATCGTTTGAAATTAAAAATATTGAGACTGCTTCATAGTTACCTTGACTGCTCTAAATGGACAAATTGGCAGTGGTTTACTTATGCTAGTGTAGATATAAGGAAAGAGAGCTCCACAAATTCAAGAATTGCACTAATACAGTTGAAGATCTGATTATGCAGCTGACACATCTAGAGGGAAAAATACTTCATTGCTGTTATTTCTCCCAGTGTTTTGTGTGTGGTAGAACTAAGGAGAATTTTTTATACTTGTCAAGCAACCAAAACCGCAAGCTCTGTTTAAAATTCTCTAATGCAGTTGATATGTTATTGGAAATATAATCAAAGCTACTTTACTGAATATGGTTGGAAGGCTTTTTAATCTAGAAAGGAAAAGGGATTCAGGTCAGGAGGCTGAGGAAACAGATACTTTCCATTATGCTGCAAATTTTGTTCCTAAATCTTCTTATGTTTTCTTCTGCCATGTAGGACACAAATATTTCTCATGTATATATTGGTCACAGTTATCAGTATTTTTTAATAGTGGTTCAGGAGAAAGCACAATACACAACTTCTTTTAAGAGCTAGTCCTTCTGCTGAAAGCCTTCCAATGTTCAGGTTGTATACCTGCTTTTTTCTTAACAAGAAAAATTATTTCTCAAGCTGAGTATATATATTTTTTTTCTGTGACATTATACAAGTAAAAGTATTCTTTTGTACTTGTACAACAATTATGGGAACAAAAGCCTTACTAAGCACAACCCTCTTCAGAGTGAATTTGCTGTAGCACACAAAAGGAAATCAAAATAAAAGAAGATATTTATGTAATCAGTGGTAATATGTGATCAGCTCTGTGCCTCTGTGTTTTTAGGCTCCTATTTGACACTTTCTTATGAAACAGTAGGATCACTTGTAATAACATCTTTGCCTAGCCATATTTGTATTGATATGTATAGAACAGCATGCTGAAACTCCCCTCTAAGAAGATCCTTCAGGTCACATAAAATAAACAAACAAATAAACAGGCAGACTTTTCTTCCTTAAGCTTATCTTGTTGTGATCATGGAAGGTGGGACATCCTTCTCCTGTATGATTATCCTAGACTATTAAAATCAAAAGCCTGATATGTTAAGTACACATGTTCGTTTAAAAAAGTGGGGGTTTTCCTCGTAAGCAAGACACTTTTGGGAAATTATCCTTTTACTGAATATGTTTCCATTTGCTTGGAAAATATATTGGGGTGAGAAACGGGGGGCAGGGGCGGGGCGGGGAGGGAGAGGGAGAGAGAGAGAGCCTTTTTTGTTAATCCTCTGCAGGAAACAACAACAATCAATCCCCCTTCGGCAGCTGTTTTGTTCTTCAAATATCCTATCACTTTTTAAACTGATGGTGAAGGAAAGAATGCATTAATTTTCAACCAGATTGGGCTTCAGGAAAAAAGCAAGTTCTAATGCTGAAGAACAACATGGCATGATGTTGTTTTTCAAAACACCCCCAGATTTGTCTTTCTTTTTAATGTTCTTCACTTTGCTTCTTAGAAAAGGGGTTAAAATTAGTAGGCACATTTCATATTAGCGTATTTCATGCAATAAAGCATAAATTATTTAAAATAACACGACCTTTTATCTTGCACCTTTTGAAGGAAGCAAATTAAAAATGTAAATTGGGAGCTAATTAATATGCAAATGTATTCATTCGCAGTTAACAATTAGCAATTAAACCTGCAGTGTCTACAAAGAGCACGGACAAAATTAGTAACTTAATTTATCATTAAAAAATGAAAACGTACACAAAATTTTAATTGACTTTCAAAATATTTCCCCTGCTTTTTCCCTTTATTTTTAATACAGAAAATCATATTGAACCTTAGATATATAGATGAAACTTGCTACCTACAGCTTTCTGGTAAAGTTCATTACAAAAGTCTGAAAGGGAATCATGTTAGGAAAAGTTTGGCTTTTACACGAGATGAATTAAAACGACTGCTGATTTGTGTTAGTCACTCTCCAAAATGTAGGTATTTCAGGACATAAAGCACATACCCTTAGTGTCTAACTAAGCACACATCAAGTGTGTGTGTGTGTGTATGTATTTATTAAACATGCAGAGGCAGTTTGAAGGTTTGTGCTTTGGTGTTTGATGCTTCAATAGAAGAACAGGAACACAGGATATTAACAGACAATAAATAGCTGAAAAATCTAAATAAGATACTGTGGACAGATAGTCACGTATGTTTAATGCTTGGTTTATTCCCCTTTTACCAGTTTTTCATTCCTTTTACTTTTAGAGGAGTTAAAAAAACCCTCTGCATATATTACTGCATTTTATGTCCATTTTCTGTGTTGTCTCATAATTAGCGCTGCTCTTTCTGCAGATGTGAGCCTGTATTTTTAAATATTCTCTTTCTAATGTCATGCAGTGTATTATAAACAAGATGTGGTTAGTTTTGCAGAAATACTCACAAACATTTGTTTGTGTAAGAGCCACAAGACTAGGATCACTCACATTTTTGCCCTCTTCTGTACATTTTTCACAAATACTTTCTCACCAAAATTTTGTTTGAAAATGTTGCTCGGAAATGAATATAGTGCGATGTTTCTAGATGTGCATACATGGAAATCTTCAGCTCCAGCAAGTCAAAGTGCATAGATCTTTGTGTGGCCATTTTGGGAGTTCTTTGTGGTGGAGAACGTTATCCAACTGAGGGGCAGGAATAGCAGCATATGGCCTAGGTGGCCAAGAATGCAGTGTGGCAGCACAGCTTCTAAGCCAGGCATGATTTGCCAGCACCTTGGTTCAGGCTCTTTGTGAAGTACAACCAGCACATAATCAAATCAGCAATTGTAATAACTAGTTTGCAAGCAAGTCAAGAGCTAAAATATGTACGTACAAATTAATCATCATATCATTTTAAATTTCAATCAAAACACAACTTTGAGTTTGTCAATCTGTATATGACAAAGAGGTAAAATAATCAAATAAATTAACTGAGAATGTGTAACTTTTTGTTTCCTCTTAATCCCTACAAGATCTGTATTTGTTCCTTGTTTGCAGCCTTTTTACAATGTTATTTAAATAGCATCTGCTATATTCCACTTGCAATTACTCTGTTTTAATCAATTTAGAGTTAACTTTTTTGGTTAAACTTTTTTTGTTCCCTTCCTCTTGTTCTGTTGTTTCTTTTTAAAATATTCAGATTACAAGTGTTTGCGCTTGTGTTTGAAATAGCCTCTTGTTTGATGAAGCCAGGTTTTGCTGCCAACAGGACACCTTTGTGTGCCAGTGTAAAGCTGAGAAGGAATTGTTGTTACTGGCATTTGTTCTGAGGCTGCTTGGTAACTTCTGGCTCCAGAGCTGGGAAGTGGGGAAGGCAGCAAGTGGGTGAGCTTTGCAAGAGCTGCCTGTGAGAAGCATGAGGCAATAGACTCCCTTTTCTTCCTGTGCCCTGTCCTCGAAAATACTGCTTATGCAAGGTAATAACAAACCAGTTAATTTGGTTCGATGGGCAAAGGGATGTCTAATTCCGTGTAGATTTCAGCAGTTCAATGTGCTGAATATTGTCACAGCTGACTTGAATTCCGAGATTGTTATTTTAACCCTTTACTAATTTCTGTGCTGAGATTTTGTATATAAGAAGTTAATCTAAGAGAAATGGTTGCATCTTGTCTAGATATTTGTGTGTGTATATATATTTGTATTATCCATATTTGTATTTGTGGAAAAAAAAAGACCATACAGGATGTGTGTGGAACAACTTTTTGCAGAAGATCTGTTTAACAGATTCCAGTCCTTTCACATTAAAAAGAACAAAACAATGAGTTTTGTAGAACTAGAAAAATTATTTCTATTAAAAAAAAATATTTCAAGAACAACTCTTTCTAGCTCGTCCTGATAATTATCTTTTTTTTATTTGTAAAAAATATTTATAGAGATATCTAAGTTGGAACATTATTAAAATGAGAAACTGAAATTTTGGAATTAAATGAGATGCTTTATACACACATGCAGCAATAGTTCAGGCATACTGCAAGATTCTATGATTATAGACACTTCAGAGATACATATGTGCACACACTCACCTGCTCATTAGAAATATTACATTTATATTTCATGTGATTTCTACTGTCTTCTGAAACATTTATATTTATATGCTAGAAAAATACGAACAGAATGGCATACAGCACTATTTAAAAAATATTTAAATATGCCAATGGACCTCTCTTGGGTATTCACAGCTTCTCTAACTGGTAAATTAACAGGGATTTTTTCAGGATGCACTTGTAGGATTTGAACATATTTCTCTACTGGAAAAGTTATTTCATGGAAATAAAAATCTGAAGATAGCTGCACCTTTTTATCCAGTGCTGGGCTTTAAAGAACTTAATAGCCTCTCAGTATTTTTAATGCCTGTGATATTACACAGCTAACAAATAATTTCAGAATTCAGTTACCACAATTAGGAATTTGAAGCAGGTGGCTCAATAATGGGGCTTTTTCATTTCATTTATTAGAAGGGGGAGGAAAAAGCCCAGCAACGCAGAGCTTCATTTATTTTCATCAGCTCCACAGTAAGAGCATGGCAATTTGCAACACCAGAATCATTTCAAGTACAGCTTTGCATACATCATTCATTTCTTTAGTTTTAAAAGCTTCTTATCGTTCAACCAAAATTTGAAAAGATAATTTCCTGTCTAAAGTCCAATCTGGTCTGAGCATCCTGGCTGCTTTTTAACACTATGTTGGCTTTCTTGGTAAGCAGATGGAGTGTCGGTGTTGCTGCTGCCTGACCCCCAGGTGAGTGTGACTTTGCCTGTGTGTGCCTGTGCGTAACACATCCGCAAGCAAGAGCTGTGCATGACATCCAATTTCCAGCTCGAAGTTTGCCTCACCTTCCCGTTCGCTACGAAGAGAGTTTAATTTAATTTCGCCTCAGTCCCAAGGCTGGCAGCAGAAGCAGCACGCTCCCAGCAGGAGGATGGAGTGTTTGCAGAGATGCAGCCGCGGGTTGCAGCCCGGCCGCACGGAGGGCAGCACTCGGCAAGGCTCCGGCAGGGTCGGGGTGCGCACCATCCTCTTCATCCCATTGCTTCTTACGTGTGGATTCGGGTGTGTGTGTGTGGATGTGGGGGGTTTGCACCTCGCAGAGAGCCCCCCTGCCTTCTCAGGGAACGCAGCTCCGGATGCACTGTCGGCCCTGGAGTCACTTTGCTGGCTTCTCCACTAACATGATGTGTTTATGCTGCTTTGAGAACAACAAAGCTCTGTTCTTGTGCCAAAATAAAGGCGTTTTACACTGTGTGAAGGTGCCTCGATTTCTGCATGTATAGTGAAGGGTCTGGGCAATGGCTAAGGAAGACATGGAGGAAATGTGGTAGTAGTCTGGGGCCAGGTGACAGGTCTTACTGTGCAGTAGCAGGTTGCCCAGGTTTAAGTAAAACAGAGGCCTTAAAGTGGCCCCAGGTGCTGCCAGTGGCAGGATTTGCACCCCCAGAGCGTCTCACAATTTAGAGATCGATTCAATGCTGCAACCACAACTGCTATCACTGAGCATGAGTGGGCTAATGCTGTCCATTGTCCATTTGAGAACATGTAGCCCCTTCTATCCACATGAATTCCCATCAGAAACCTCCCTCTGGTTCAGAATATAGGCAGAAACTTTGTTTGGAAGCAATCTCTCTGAAGACTTTGAAGCCCCCCTGCACTGTACCATGGGCCCTGCGAAGCTGAACCAGCTTGTGTTTGCTACTGGGCTAAGTGCCCAACAAAGAGCCCCTAACCATGGCAGAGAGAATCTGTTACACACGATACCATATTAAGCAATTAACAGGGTTGTGGGGCTGAGCCTACTGCCTATTCTCTGCAGTTTAATCATTTCTCTGTTTGCAAGGTTTCTAGCAAATAAGACATACATGTTCCTCGCCTTAGCACATCAACAGTGTCTATGGGAAAGGCAGAGACACAATGTGCACTGCTGATCTGCTCAGGAACAGGGTCATATTGGGCACCACTAATCAGAGGAGGTGCAGCTTCTCAGCTGACTGCTCCTGTTCTGATTGCACAGTCAGCTGCCTGCAGACAGGATGCCTCCCTGGTAAGACCTTGCCCAAACATGTACAGGTCCATGTGGAAATTTTACAATTCTTTGTATGAATATGTACTTGACAGTAAGCATTACTGAAAAGATTCTCCTTTTGCCCAGGTGTTACTGCTTGCAAACCAGATAGGGAATATTGGTGATAATTTAAGATTTAAAAATTTTTAAAAAGCATATGATTCCTAGCCCTTAGAAGCTCTCTTCTGCAGGCATGGGAGGGCTACTCAGCTGCACAGTCACAGCTTTCAGGGCTGTTTGTACCAGCAGCCTCAACACAGCTCCACCAGCCCTTCCAGCAGGAGGGTGCCTCGGCCCCAGTCTCAGATTCTGCAGCCCCAGGGAACAGTTGCCCACCCTTGGATCTCCTCCATGCAGCCACTCCTCCCACTGCTGGCACAGCTATCTGCTCTTCGACACGAGCTCAACAACCTTGTGTAAAATTGTCCTTTCCCATGCTGGAGGGAACATGAACCCCTTGATGTTTCATTTTAGATTGACACAGTCCACAGTTAACATCACCCCAGGATACCGTATGCTACTTCAGTGTAGCTCACTGCAATACTTGGGGCCATGGTAGGATCACACTGAAATGTGAATAGTGCAACCATGAAACTTGGAGACTGGATCAGTCCATTTACATTAAGGTATCTAAGAATACCTTATATGCTGAATAGCCAGAATAAAGTGAATTAACATGAAGAGAGCAAACTCTCTTCATAAACTGACCCATTCTGTGTGCAGCCCACACACAGAGGTAAATAGGGAGCCTCAGACAGGGAAAGATGTTGTAGAGGATGAAGGAAGACTGTCCAATGAGTGGAGCACTATTGCAAAAGCCATGGACACTACAGACTTGAGCCCCAGTCTGAAGGAAACATGGCAGCACCCCAGGCCTTTCATTCCCCATGTGTAAATGGAGATGATTTTATCAGTCATCTAATGAAATGATTTCTGAGTATTATTGAAATAGGGAGGTATGTGTCTAAGATAGATGAATGGACAGATGGTTTACAGTCTCATCCTGCCCACCTGCTGCAGAACACAGCTAAGCCTACTACAACTGTGTTGAATTATTTGTGAAGCATAGGAACTGCTGGTCCAATAAATCCCCAGTGAAAAATGCAATGACAGCAGTAATGAAGGCAGCTCCCACATTTGCACAACAGTTCGTATTGCCGAGTAGCTAACAATTACTTCAAAAAGATGTAGCTATGTTTATTTTCTGGCAGACAAAAACTTGAAATCTTGATGTGATCTATGCTACTGGTCTCTTCCAAACACTGGTA
The DNA here is from genome assembly GCF_000691975.1 of Corvus brachyrhynchos. Classification (NCBI taxonomy): domain Eukaryota; kingdom Metazoa; phylum Chordata; class Aves; order Passeriformes; family Corvidae; genus Corvus; species Corvus brachyrhynchos. The sequence continues at coordinate 6,814,448 of NW_008237222.1, forward strand.
GCCTCAGTAAGAAAACAGACATCAAGATTCTACATTGTGACATGGAGTACACCTGCTCCATCATCTGGACATTGAACTGACTTGCTGCAGTTACTTTGGAAAGGGAAACATTGACTAGTGCTTAGTTTGTTTCCAGAATAGAACACTTTTCATTCTTTTTGACATCCTAAAGTAGCTATACCCAGATTCTGCAATGATCTATTTGACAGTAGGGAGTCCCATGAAGTCTACAATAGTTCTTACTGACTTATATGTAATAAATTTTACTAGAATGATAGAAGACTCACATTGCTTTTGTGATCAATGAAGCATTTCCTTATTAACCAGGGACACCAGTCCTGTCCTTCCTGAAGTTAGTGAGAAATAACATTGCTTCTTACACTTTTTTTTATAAGGCCTTACTACTGCTTCCAGTGCATCAGTAATGAGTTAAATATTGGCATTAATATTTTTTACTTTTGTTGGATGGTTTGTTGGTTGCTAGAACCCAGGATGTCATTTCTGGTTATTCTGTTGTTATTCTTTCCCCCCAAAATTTAGAAAGAGTAATGTTACAGCCTTAAATTTATCACTAAAAGCTGATCCATGTTGGTGCAATGGAAAGAGGCTGGTTTTATTTAGGCATTCAGAAATTGATATCTAATTAAATTTTGAAATGAAATGTTAAAAGCAGTAGGTGACAGACTGTCTGTAGGCGTGTCCCCTGAGGTGCTCCTTATTTTATTTGTTAATGATCTTTCTTCTTTGCCCACACTAAGCCAAGCTCTACCAACTACTGCTATAGCACCACTAGTCACCACTTAATTTCTCACAATCTTAAAAAAAATAAAAATAATAAAAAATTCACACTATACTTAATTAGTTGCTCATTTAATCCCTCAATGGTTGGGTCTCTGCTTCTGTGTACAGATACTTATCCCTATCTATTTCAAATACTAAAGTATTGTTTTGCAATCACAAGACTGGCATTGACAAAAGTGAGGTGATCTGGGGTAAATTAATGAACTCAAATTGTCATTACAAGAATTTGCTGGTGACCAAAGACTGAGATCTGATTTTGGCTATTCTACCTGGAAAAGCATAGATATGTAAAGAAGTGACTTGAGGGCAGATATGCAGCCTAAACCTGGAATTTTAAACTTCTACGGTTTGGAATTTTTCATTGTTACTTCCTTTTTTCCCTATCTCCCTTTTCTATTAAATCAGTGTCAAGAGATTACTTCTGTCTGACCTTAAATGTATAGAAATGCTCACTACCTTTAGGTCTTTGCAGTTATCACTAAACAGACATTTTCTTGGTGCCTTTTTTTATGTTTTTTACTTGTTTTTTTTTTTGGGGGGGGGGCATTGCTTTTTTTTTCTATTAAATCAGTGTCAAGAGATTACTTCTGTCTGACCTTAAATGTATAGAAATGCTCACTACCTTTAGGTCTTTGCAGTTATCACTAAACAGACATTTTCTTGGTGCCTTTTTTTATGTTTTTTACTTGTTTTTTTTTTTGGGGGGGGGGCATTGCTTTGTTTTGGGTTTGGTTTTTTTTTTTTTTTTTTGGTAATCACTGATACATCTCTGATGTAAAGAAAGGCACAGGAGAAATGCATTAACAAGTATATGTAGTAGTCTTTTCAGCCTGTGCCACTGGATGGCTCAATGTGTCACAAAAGAAATCTCTGTTAGCAGTATAAGTTAAATTCAGTAATTCAGTTTGTGAAGAAGCTACTTCTCAAGGAGGATCTGAACATATTTTGCTAAAGGTATGAAGACCAAAGCAGCCATGATGGTCATGTTATTGTGAACTGTGGCGTTCCTTTATCTAAAATTCTGTAATACCATTTTCAAAGCCTCCCATAAAAGATGAATATAAATTCTTCTCCATGGAGAGCAAAAATGGCTTTGGGCAGCTGAATTTGCTTTTTAATACTAAGGAATCAAAACCAGTAGATAAACACTAACTTAGTAGCTCAAAATTTGCTTGCTCATGGACTTGGTGAGAAACATGTTGTGTGGCTGCTCCTTACCCCTGGCTTAAACAGGGACCAAGTTAGGTGTATGTTTGACCATGTGTCTGTGTGTGAAATTAAACCAAAAAGTAGAGAGACACTTCGGAATAGTTCCCCATTGAGACAAACTCTAACAGTTTGTTGCTCTTCAGTCTGCAATAATGACTTCAAAACAGATAGATAGGGTTGGTTTTTGTTATTTGTACCCTGTTTTTCTCTAAGAACTGTACTAAACAACCAAACTATTTGCAGTTGCCTACCTAGGCTGGCAATCATTGGTTATTTACCAGTCTTGATACAGGTCACTAGCTCAAATCCAGCCCAAGATTAGAAAGTAAAACTAACCATGCTTCATGTCCCTGAGCTGTCCAGTCCTATGTGTTTTGGTTAGTAATGATGGCAGGAAAAAGAAACCAAACTCACCCTTTCCTGTCCTCTGCCATGGATCTTGAAAAACATGATACAGCTTGTTAATAATGCAACTCTTTATTTAAGATATAGTTTGCTGTACCAGCCTGAAATTTCAGCTGTTCTTTGAATGATGATGTATCAAATTTTCTGCATTATAAACACGCTTTTGGAGCTGCTCTGTTTTCTGTGATAACTGTGTTGGATTCTGAGTCATTAAGGTTATAAAACAGATAAAATAGACTATATTCTGCCACAGAGGTGGCATAGTTCAGCCTGACTGAGTCACCGCTCTGAAGAGAGACAGCACTGATTTTTATGCAGGGTATTGCAAGTCAAGCCTGAAGTGCATTGGCAGAGCTGCATTGTAGCAGGCAAAAAGCTGCTCCTTAATACATATCTAATTTTACTTGTACAATTCACATTTTTCCAGATACTCATCATATCATATAAACTACATTTTGATGCAAGTGACCCAGGATCATTTCAAGAAATGAAAAGGGAAAGAAACCATTATAAATGGTCAACTCGGCAGGTGCCAAGAGTAGCATGTGTGACCATGCTAAACAAACATGGCTGGGAAACTTGAAGTTGGCAAGTATCTTCTACCTGCTGCCTTGTCTGCTTCAGTTGCCCTCTTTCCTCAGCTGGAAAAATCTTACTTACTAGAGTAGTGGATATCTTTGCAACAGTCGTGTCTTCTTTATCCTCCTCTTGCCTCTGCCTGTCCTTTGCTTTACAATCTGTGCTGATTTGCAAAGGTTTTCCAGTTGGCCACGTCTTCTCTCCAGTAACTCCAGTTTTTTTCTCCTTGCCCTCTTCTGTCTGGACTCTCTGCCCTCTTTGTGCTTTATCTCTTTCCCAACAACTTTTGTGCCCAGAACACCAGGTGCAATTCTCTTCTCCTTGCCACCAGACCAAACCCCTCAGCTGCCCACTCCTACCTGCTGTCATCTCTGTCACTCATCTGTTAAATCCCCAGGCTTCTTTTATTCCTAGGCAAATGTCCCTTCTGGTTCTTTCCTGGAACATCTCCTATGGGTTTTCTGAATGTTTCTGTGTGTATATTTCTCGTAATGGTTTTGACTTTTTTCTTTGGTGTTATTTCCTCTGTCAGTATGCAGTAGGACACAAGACTATTTTAATGCTCTATTTTGTTTATTAGTACCCTGGAAGGTTTTGCAGCTCATTATTGATGTGAAATATAAATTCACAATGCATCAAAGGTGAATAAAACACTATTAGACCACACCTTTAATGATTCATGTTCAATCCAGGCTCATATTGCCCTGGTAAAAATGACCACATAAGGGCAGACACGTTGATTTGTATTTTGCTATGCTGTTCATTTTAAAAAAACCCCTTAATCTAAAAATGGTGTTTCAGGAGGAACTTTTCAGATGCTTTATAATAATCTGCATCCCTTACCTTATGCTTAGCTTTCCATTGGGGGAAAAATAAACCAACAACCTTGAGGCTGTGAGTTAAATATGTCATTTGATGAAGAAAAAATTATCCATATGTCCTTTCAGTCTTTTATGCTTTCAATTTTTTGAGTGTTTGGTAACTAAAGATTATTATACATAATAAATTAGAACCTCAATCAGTAATAAAACTTCAAATGCCTCTACCCAGTATATGTGTTATGTGAATTAGTTGTTCACAACTGGCTTGTTCTAAAGACCAGGTACAAATGTTTTTCAGGATATCCCTAGGAAGGTACACACCTACACATGCATATCTCTTCCTTCCATTCACCCTTGGGATTCTAGGATGATAGATTTATTTTCCAGCAGATGCTCTGGAAATTCAAGAGAGGTGACAAACAACATTTGCAGGAAAAGGTTATGTATCCTATCTGACCAATTGCATGCAGAAATGGCAAACTTCCATGCATATGATTTCCCCTTTCAATTTCTTTTTATATGAGAAAATTTTCTTGCACCTCATTCTGAGCATTCCCAAGCATAGACTTTCTCTCTTTCATATGACACAAAAATTGGTCACTAAGCAATTACATTTTGAGCTTAATCTAAACAACAGAACAAAGATATCAGTGCTGCTGAAGTGGCAGCAAGTGTATCTTTAGCTGGTTATATAGGACAATATTGTTTCTGGTTACATAGGTTATATTGTTTGGCTTTTTTTTTTTAATTTCTGGAACAGTTGTGTTTGTTTTTTGATGCCTGGGGTGTAAGTGCTGGTCCTCTGTGCTGTGTGCCATACCAGGGGGTCTTGATTAAGAGTGAGAGGCAATGTAGCATCTATTTTGAATAGGTACTCCATGATAGCTGGCTACAGGAAGGGAGCTTTTCATCCCCAAACAAGTGCTTGAATAACATTCTACATGAGCAGGATAGAGAGAGACAGCATGTGCACTTTGGGATAATTCAGCTCTATCTGCATTCAGGGTCCAGCAAACAGCACCAATGATTTCATGCCTGAGCCAGGCAGAACTGTCCCTCTGCTTAGAAGGCTGTCTCATGCACAAACAATACAAAGCCACATAAACAGCAAGCACTCAGGAAACATTTTCAACTTTAAATAAAGAACTTAATAAAAAGGGTAAAACACCTGATCAGGCAATCTACTCTTTTTAAAAGTAGTTGTGCCCTCTCAAGTTTTCACAACTAGAAATGCAGGCAAAGCAGGCTCTATTTTGTGGCTATGCAGATAAATTGCGTATTAAAAATATGCTTCTACTTTAATGATCATTCTCAAAAAACTCTTTGAAAATGAAGGAAAGGCCAAGTTTACTTTGGTCAAGGAGATGGGACACAATTCTAAGAAATATTCAAGAGTAAGTTATATAAAATTCATGAAGCTGGAATATTTATTCTTTTACCCATCAATTTTGACCCAGCTCTGTTACTTTCATCAGGAGAGATGGAATGCTTTATACTTATAGCTTTTCTAGCAGTCAATATAGTATTGACTGTATTGCAGCCAATGTAGCGTGTGGTGATGAGATACCGTAGTTTTCACAAGCTTTCATTAGGTTTGCTGTGAAATGCCATGTTCTCATATTAGTCATCCCCTCTGCTTTATATCTTAGAAGATGCATTTCAAACTGTTTTTAAAGTACATTATTATTCATCTGTTCACCAAAATACACCAATATACATTATAATATGTTTACGAGGTGGCAGTCTTACAATTCAACAATTTAAAACTTACATTCCATCTGACATAGCCACAAAATTGTTTCAAATGGCTGTGCTTACTTTTTGGAGCAAGTAGTTCTAAATGAAAAGGTTGATGGCTTCAATTTGATTATTAGCAAGTAAAAGAACACTGATAGAAATATTGCAGTCAGTATGTTGATATTCTAGGGAGAATGAAAAATGTTTAGTGGACAGTTTAGAATACTGTCAGTATATAGTGTCGTAAAAAACCGCTGAACTCACTTCTTTATTTATATCTTTGATGTAAGTTTAATACCATTTAAATATCTTCAAAGCCACATCATTACTGAAAAAATTAGCTGTTTCAACAATAGATGGTAAACACTTTCTTCCTAGTATGCTTCAAGTGAATATGAGCTATAGGGAGCTGGAAAGGGACAAAGCTTAGGATCTTGTGTCAAAAAGCAGCCAGTCTGCACGGAATGCAGAACTGCTCACCTCCACCATGAGATATGCAAGGTCATCTTTCGTACGTGTGGATGGAGTCAGGTTCCGGTATGTGAATGGAAAGGAGGAGGTGGAAGAATGGAAGGGAAAGGCTGAAATTTAACCTATTGCCCCAATAACAAATCATAAAACAGAGAGCCCATCGGATTCTACACAATTTTTCTCTGCCCTGGTAATTTCACTGTGGCAGAGGACAAAGCTGATTATCATGTTTTCCTAGTTGCTACTACTGTATTAATTAATTCAATGCTTTCAGCAGATGTCTGCATGAAAATACGGCAACTCAACTTGAAAAAACAGATCTTAAAAACAGAGGTCTTAGGAGGTGAGATAATACTCAAGTTAAACAGTAGTTCTCTGAATAACAGGGCCAGTGCCAGTGATATGGAAAATAAGCAAATGAGACCCTGAGGACAGAAAGAAGATGGAGAGAAGGAGCAGAGTTACAGTGTGTCTCCTGAAGTCGAGGTTGGAAAAGTGCTGAGATTGTGTGTGAAGCTACATGTGTGTTTCTGAAGCTTCTTAAAAGCCTTGCATAACTTTCCAGTGAAAAATGCATTTGCAATTTCCCCTACCTGCCATCGGAAAGAAAGCAATTATTAATTTATTATCAGACAAGAGGTTGTCCTAAGTTATCCAAGCACATTTGCATCAAGTCATTCTAGTGGAATACCTGTCTACAAATATCGAAACAAGTGGCTTTTAAAGCAAAGAGCACTGGTCACACAGAAGATCCCTGCACTAATGGTACTGTACACTGAAAATGCAGCACAGTCGGTGGGACTGCAAACATCCGCCATCCTCACCTGCCTCTGTGTAGCCAGGAGGATCCTCTCCTGTCTCCCATTCATCCTAGCCTGTGCTGCTGCCAGCACGTGCGAAAACTATTGCCAATTGTGACAGTTGTTTTTGTGAAGGGGGACATCTGTCTACATAAAATCAGGCTGGGGTCTGCAAACTCATTCACAGAGGCCATGAAATAGTCATCAGATGGTAAAAATTACCTTCTTGGTTAAAATACAAACTGCTGTCCCAAAAGTGAGAGAGACTCTGTCTGACTAATATTCACCTGAGCCAGGCTGAAGTTTGCAACATATGTGTTCAGGGGAACCCTTGTAATTGCTGACAGATGGATCTCCATCTAAAGAGCCTTCCACCTCTACTTGCATCTCTTATGTTTTGAAATGCTAACAAGAAATATTACCTTCTCCACCATACATCAAAAAGCAGGAACATGAAATTCTTGAAAAAAATATCAATATATACTATGGATGTCTTAGCAATGAGCTGTTTGCAAATGCCAGTGAAACGGCCCACTGGCTTTGTGGCTTTTCATAGACGGGGCTGTCTCAGAGGAATATCAACATCAGCCCAAGTCTCTCCTTGGCATCCCCTCTCTCCTCTGATTGTTTCTCTAAATCTTTTGCTGTAAGCCTAAAAGCAAAACAGTTCTCCATACAGTTGGTTCCAATAAAGAAAATTAAAGCTATATATTTTTAAACAAAAATAAAAATGACACAGACAATATTTAAGCATTTAAAGCACAAGAACAGTGAATGGGCAGGCAGTCATATTAACTCTTGATAACCTACCTGATGCAACACATTTCCAGGGTAAATGCATTAGCAGTTCAGTGTTTCTTTAATTTTTGCACAGAAGCATCAATTTTTTTTTTTGTCAGATCACATTTTGTAACACAATATCAATCTTGCCATACCCATGTTCTAGACGGGCTGTAGGGATTCTGCTGTAATTATGTCAAAAATTGAAATATTTCAAAATCTGATTGACAGCTTGATTACAATAATGCATGTGATTAAATTCAGGGTGTGCTAGTGTAATGAAGGAGGGAATGTCAGTGGTAATTAACCGTATTTTTGCTAAATTTTGTTGAGCATTTCTTGCTCTTAGGTTGGAGTACATTGAAACCAATGAGACACCTAGTGGTAGCATTTTTTTAAGAGTTTCTTAGTGCCATTTGAGATTGGGGAAAACCAGTTCTTATGCAAATCATATATTTTGTTACATGTCATGTAAATTTTATGTAGATTAGCATGGTCATGAGCACCAAAACCATGCAGTACAGCAGCATGAAAGGAAGGATTCCATGGTATGCTCAAGTATAGAACAGAAGTTCTGTAAGTACTTTTTCTTCTCCAGACAGCCACTTCTGTATAACAAAGCTTGCCAGAAGACAGAAAAGTACAAATTGTAATGAATTGCAATGAATTGCAGTGGTTTATTTTTAATTTTCATTGTATTACATCTCCTTCCAGGAGACAGTCTGACTTCTGCCCCTTTTACTTTCTCAAAGAAAGTTTGTATGAGACAATTAATTCACCAAAAACCTATTTATATTAATATAGATTAACTTTTGATATTAAAAAAGGATGAAATATGCTAATTTTCATTAGCTTTTCATTATTTTTTTTTCTCTGAACAACATGCTCCTCAGATGAAAACTGCTGTCTCCAATCTTGTAAAAGATCTTAGGTATTTTAGCATGCTGTTTAGAAATAAAAATATTATCTAAATGATAAATTTTTAGTGCTCTCTCTCATGAAACTGACGGATAAATGCAGAGATGAGAAATCATTATTTCCTAGATTCAAATAATTCAAGGTGCCACACAGTATAATAGACTCAAAACTGTGTTCCTTCATGGGTCTGCTGATATCTGCTAGCCTTGATATTTTGCCTGCACATCTCTTGTACAAGTTTGACTGTCCTTTCAAATGTATCCCTTACAACAGCAAAATCCATTCCAGGCCAATATTCTTCCCTCGACCCAGATTTTATTCCCTTTCAACAGCCTGCAAACACTGACTTGTCAGAAACCAGGTTACCTATATTTGTTCTATTTTGGGGAGTGAGGAGACAGGGTAGAACAACTAACAAGGCTTTCGAATTTATTTGGTATTTACTGACTGTAATATCTTTGAACAAGTGTTATGTTTTCCTCTGTATCTGGGTAACATTCAGTAAACTTTGCTTCTTGGCAAGGTATAGATGGTAAAAATATACAAATAACATGCAATGTAATATAGTAAAGTGAAAGATAAATATATAAAGCTGGCACACTCATTTATTTTCTGTGAAAAGAAATGAAGAGATGGCTAGAGAAAGTAACAAGTACATGGTGATTCTTTATTTTTTCCCAACATACAAATACATTTTCCAAAAGTGTGCAGAAAGATGCTATTTTTTCTATCTTCAAGTAAAAGAGTTAACACTCCATTGTTTAAAAATCCACTGTAGAAAACATATGACAGCTTGCTGACCTTGGAAGTGATAGTGATGTCTTTAAGCAGTGGGAAATATGAAACTGTAGATAGGGAGTACAAGGCACAGAGCTCTCCCTGTTTGCATCAAAGAGGGTTTTAAAAAATATAACCTCATTCTTTTGTGCATTTTGCTGAAGACTAATCACCTTAAGAAATCACTATTTGATCAGTAAATCCACAGCTAAGTATAAGCTCACCTCATTCAAGAGATCTTTATCCCCTGAGCTACAAAGAATAGCAAATAATAAGTTTATAGAATTCTGGTTTCTTATTTAAATAGCATGTAGTGACAACACTACTATTTAGCAGAGAAGTGTTTGGAGGTATGCTAATGACCACAAGAAAATTTCAAACCTCCATAATGTGCTTTAATCACCAGCTGGAGATCAAAAGCCACCATGTGATTTTATACAGCATGGGCAGCTTCCAGAACTGCCTTACATGGAAAGAGATCAATGGTAAAATTGGTAGATACAGCAAAGCTTTGCAATAAAAGCGTTTTATGTATCTTGTTCAAAGTATTTAAGTGCCTTTTAGATCACTGATTGAACCATAGACATTATAAAGTGGAACCTTTTAATACCAAAATAAATTTTCAGAGTAAAATTCCATTACAGGAAAAAGCATTGCACTGCAACAGGACAGATAATAATTCTTTCACATGTAATGGAATATATGAAATGTTTGATGATAAACAGAAGTTCTTTGCATTGTTACAGTTGGATCCTATGCACTGCTGTTTGTGTGCATGTGAGTGAATCTAAAGTGTAGGATATACAGTGCCCCCAGATAAAATGGATTTGTACCTATAAATATCACTCTAACTGGGATGGGCAAACACACTTCACAGTCAAGACAATTTAGTCATTTAAGTAGAGAAAAACCGCCCATGCATATGAGTTTGGACCTTGACCAAAGGAAACATAGAAATGCTTTAGAAACTCATGAAAGTCCTTTAATTTGGATTAATTTAATGCACTTCAAACAAGTCTTAGTCTTAGAAGCTTCAACTTATTTAAAATTATTTCCTTTAACAGCTTCAAATCATGTGTCTGTTAGCATCACAAAACCGCCAGAAAAAAAAGTGAGACTTCCAATGCATCTCACTGAGTAGCTTTTCTTCCACAGCATTTTCATCAATTCTTCTAATACTTCATCCGCCTTCCATTGAATTATTGGGTACTCTGTAGACACTGGATCTCTTCTACCCCATATTCCATTCCTCTCTTTAACAATTTAGCTACTTGGGGAATGAATACAGAGGATATTTTAAAAGAGCTGCAAGATTTAAAAAGATTTTTCCTGTCTCAGCATCTAATTTTTAATTTAAAATCTTTTGAAAAGCACAATTAATAATGTCTTTTTAATTCATAATATAGAATTAAGAGTCAAGAAAGCCAGGTCTTACCTGGAGATTTGTTACAAATTTCCTTTATCACTTCAAGCTAAACAAACTTTACACAGCATCTCTGTGTCTGATTCTTCATTTGTAATAAGGGGTAAATATTTATTTGCTGAAGTGATTCTTTATTAAGTTCTTTAGGAACTTGACCCTAACAAAAAACAATATTGTACATTCCTTTGGTGAGGAAAACTTAGATGACTGCGTTATCTCATGGGGAACTTTATAGACAGACATGTAGTAACTGCATTGAGCAAATAAATTGTCTCATCAAATGGAGTAAGTATTCAAAATAATAGTTTCTTATTCCCTGCATTCTGGAGGAATTAATAAAGAAAAACTTAAATTTATTCCCAAAAAATAAAAAAAATTAGTCTAACTTGTAAAGACACCTGGAAAGACTGGCAAAACCAGTTTTATTCCTATCTACCTTTTAACAGCACTCAGACACAATCGCATGTTGTACTGGTCTCCTGAAATACACACAAGCTCTGAGGTTACTGGGCACATTACTTTAAATTCTCTTGAAATGCATATTAATGGTAAACAAGACAACTCTAGCGTGCCATACTGCTATTCTCAGAGAATAGTGATTACTCTCTTGAAGTTTGATAAAAGCACATTAAGTGAAAAAAGCCACAACCTTCATTTAATTTACATAACCTCTTTCCTCTGAGGAAAATAGTGTGAAATGTGAATGGGAGGACAAAAAGAAAGTTTGCAGTAAACGCATTTTTCCCTTAGTGTAAGTATATTCCCACTGCAGGATAACAAGTGGATATGATGGGAAGTATAATTCCTTGTACACCCCAGCAAGTGCTCCGTGGGTGCATGGCAAAAAAAGGTGCTGAATCAAAAACTTTCTCCTTGGAATGTGATCATACCACTGTTCTTTTTCAGACTGTTTACAGACCCTGACCACAAGGATTTTATCAAAACCTTTTGTGGTCTAGCCATTCATGAGGTCTGCAATTTGAAGAAAATACTGTGATGATTTTTTGGTACAATAACCTTAATCTCTACTCCAATCTGTGGTCCTCAAACCCCAGTTAGGACAGCTGAGTGTCGTGCACGTGTACTCTTTTTTCGAGTATCCGTGGTGACACAGTCTCCCTGTTCATTTTATAATTGTCTCCTAATTTTTTTTTAATTATGTGGTTTTTTTTGTGTTTTTAAAGCATTGTGTGTAGTATGACAAGATGTTTGAGCAATGCATAAGCATTTTTCTCCTCATTTTGCAAAGTAGAAAAATAAGATTGCAGAAAGAGAACACATGCTGGAATTAAAAGACATTTAATTCTACAATTTTTGGAAGAACAGTAATGTGAAGATCATTTACTTTGGAACTTGAATACTACATTCTATTAAATTAAAATGTGATTCATGTGTAGAAGTGGAATATTTATTAAATTCCTCATTTAATTTTCTCTATCAGCATCTTAAAATGGTTTCATGATTCCAGTAATTCAATACTAAAGAGGAAGGTAATGCAATGAAACGCTATCATGCCTGGTAGTGTTTTTCACTTAGTTCAAACAAACTTTTGGTCCTTCCTATGAACAGTAATACCCTAGAACATTCAGAACAGTTCAGATTCTTGAACATCTCTAATAGTACCTAGTATTTCAGGAATACATTTCTATTGTTCTTAATGTAGCCCAGTTTTTCAAGGTAATCTATGTAAGGACTGTCACGATGAACATGCTACAGAATGATAGTTCTTTGTTTGAAGCTATTTAGTACCATTAAAACTGCAGCATGTGAAGACGGTGGCCATGAAAACATAATGCCCTTTTAAAGGTTTGAAACACCCAGTAAATAAACAAAACAATTGTCCTTTTATTTTCCTGCCCCATCCCCTGAATTCCCTGTCTTGCCGTGTCTTTCGTATTCTGCATCTGTCTCTCACTTCACAGCTTGGCAGAATCAGGTGCAGCTGTGCGGACATTTGCATCTGACAACGAAAGGAGGAGGAATCACTGTCCCTGAAGGTGTTTAAGGAAAGGCTGGAAATGGCACTTAATGCCATGGTCTAGTTCACCTGGTGGTGTTCCGTCATAGGTTGAATTCGATGATCTTTTCTAACCTAATTGATTCTGTGGTATCAGCTTGACAAAGGCCTTCCCAAACGTACTACAGCGTAAGACACCAAGGTTTCTTATAACGCTCAAAATTTTTTTCACTGAAAGAGCTGTGAAGCATTGGAACAAGCCACCCAGGGCAGTGGTAGAGTCACCACTCCCGGAAATGTTCTACAAACACGTGGATGTGGCACTTGGGCACGGTTTTCTGGTGAAAACGGGTCTAAAATCTTTTACAACCCGAACGGCTCCGTAACGCTAAAAACTTCAGCTCTTGGCCCACCGCGGGCCGCGGTGCCTGCTGGGAAGTGTAGTCCTTGTCCGCCCCTCCTGTGGCCCTTTGCTGCGCCTACGGACTACACTTCCCATCAGGTATCGCGACAAGGGAGGGACGGGGGCGGAGGGCCACGCTCGGCGGACCAATGGGCGCGGGTGATGCTGGGAGGTGGTGCCGGGGCGGGCGGGCCG
>NW_008237222.1:6827764-6882542 GCF_000691975.1 Corvus brachyrhynchos
GTTTTTTTTTTTTTGGAGGCGAGTTTTGAGGCATTGTTTCGTATCCCCTTCGCCGTGCCGATCGTCACCGGCTCTTCTGGCGTATTGCGGGCCGGTTTTCCCGCTTCCCTCGCGGAGGAGGCCGGTGGTACCGCCTGGGCCCGCTCGGGCCTTGTTTCTCCCCAGGCGTAGGGAAGGCTCCTTCTCTTCTCTTCTCTCTCCTGGCCCAGCCCGTGGCGCTGGAGGCCTCTTCCTGGGCCGGCAGGGAGGGAGAGAACGGGGGCAGGTGGGGCAGAGCTCCCTCAGTTTCACCCTTGAGGTATGGGGACTCCTCCCTTTCCCCGCCTTCCTGGCCTGTGGGCTCTAAAGCTGCCTTCGGTGGCAGCGGCCTAAGTTGTTTTCCTTCGTGTTTCTTTTTTTTGTAGCGCTAAGGCGAGGTGGAGGAGGCTGAGTAAAAGCTATACTCTGTGCCACTTAGAGGTTTGTCACCTTCAGGATCATCCCGGTGTGCCATCACCTTGGTTGGGAGGCGTTCCTGAGTTTTGTTTTGAAGTAAACTTTTTTTTAAAATACAGGCCTACGGATCACAAAAATATGCGATTTTAGGATCAGGAAAGGCTTGTTGTGTAAGAATTGGGCTAAGCTGGTTTCTGTCATTGTGGTTTTTCTTCACGTCCTGTTTCTTGCTATTTAACTTCCTTGTTTAAGACTTAAGGAGTTGCAGGCAGGGTGAATTGTGTTGTTCTCAATTTGTGCTTAAGCACTTTAAAGGCTTTTATTAATTTAAAGGGAATCCATGGGCCCTTTTTATGGCTAACAAAAATACAGAAGATGTTGTGAAGCTTCCTGTAACTATTACTGTGTCAAAGGGTTTGAGCCTTCCTCTGTAGGAATAAGCTGTCCACTAAATTCTTGGGGATAACCCCCAAATGAGGCAGGATTCCTGATGAACTTCAGAGCTGCTGCTTTTTATACAGTGTGCCAAATTATCAAAAAGCTTTTAAGTGTCTCACATGTATTTTAGGTATTTGCAGTCGGTATAGAGGTGAGGTGATTGGGAGTGACATGATTTGATACCTTACAATGCTCACTGTTTTTTATTGCGATAACTGAGTGATGTTTAGGATTTTCAGGAGAACCTTAAATGACCTTAAAATAACTTTAAAAGAAGGTAATGGATTTTGAGAAGGCAATTTTAAATTAGTAACACAGTAATTGCTCTTGTAAATGGCTGTTTCCTACCTCTGAACAACCTGCATTCTGAAATACTGTCATATTGGTCTGTTTAGCAAAAAAAGGAAAAAAAGGCATTGCCTTGCTCCAGTATGGTGCTGTTGTGATTATGTGTTTCTCAGTAATTGTGGTACATCAATGGCATTTATTAATTTGTCTAAAAAGATATTTTTGTTGTATTTCTTGGGGAAAGAACCTTAGTGCCTCTTCTTCCGTAAGTGCCATTAATTATCAGGTGTCTTAATGGTCAGGAACTTCGATTGGAGAAGTCTTCACAGACGTAACACAATGACAGACCAGTCACAGGATGTCTGATTTATGCAAGAAAGTCTTTGTTCACGGTCTACCTTGCTTAGTGTGACAAGTCACTGACACATCAGTTATTTTTTGTGAGATCCCTCCTATGAAACAGTTCTACAGTATTCAGAAGTCTTAAAGTGTCATGTTCTTTTTTCCCCACTCCTTGAGCAAAAATTTAGTTTTGTTTTCTCCTTGTCTTAATTTTGGTTTTTTTTTTCAGGCAGACATAGATCTTGCTTTGATTAATGAACAGTTTTAATGATACATAGATTTCAGGTCATGCTGGAACTACCTGCTCATCTGGGAGCACTGGTCATCAGCATGCCTTCTCTGGGTTGACAATGAAAACAGGTCCTACTAAGACAGACAGCTGTAAAAATTACATTTTCCAGAAAATAAAAGAGGAAGAACAGGAAGAAATCAGTTTTATGTGACACACAGCAGAAATACTTCCTTCAAAATAAATTTGTTTTGTATTCATTTCAGAGTTTTGTTGATAATGAATGGCAACAAGAATTGAGAAGTGGCTATTCATATTTATTCTAAGAGTTCAAGTATTGCTCAAGTAGCAACCATTGCAGACAACATTTGTAAAGATAACACCACTGATACGCAGACAATTTTGCATCAATAGTGTATCTCAAGTACAGTGTATTCTGTTTCTTCCAAGATGTTTTATTAGGTAGAGGCTTTTGTAGTACTAAGAGGCTTTTGGAGAGAGTTTAGACAAATAGACTTCTGTTATTCATACTTCTTAGTAGGAAAACCTTTGTTTTGAGCACATTGTAGCAACATAAAATGCTGTTTACAATCATGCACCTTGAAAATTGTTCTTGTCAGGCACCTTAGCTAAGTAGGGTCAGGTCTGACACTTGAACGATAGTACAGTACTTGACATCCATGGCACTGTTTCCAAGGACTTTAGCATGATTGCAGGAACTAATGAATTAAACTTCACAATACCTGTGAGTAGAAAATATTTCCTTTTGTTGATGGGAAGAAGTATTGAGAGGAAAGTTTAAGATTTTTTTTTCTTTTTGAAGGGGTAGTGGTGGTGAATTTTTAAAGTGATTTTAGGGAGAAGTAGATGGCTTTATTCCAGTTGTGCAATGTACAGAAGACATCTCTATGTTATGTTTGTTGGTGCCTAAGTTTCCTGACAAACCCCTCATGTTTACTGTGGGTTGAAAAGCACATAGAAAGATAGAATTTGCACTAAATTTTAATTGTCTTTTTTCATTTTTTATCATGTTTTTTTTTTTTCCTAGTTCTGTATTTTCATGTAGAAAATTTCTGCTGTGTCCAGGTG
Source organism: Corvus brachyrhynchos (assembly GCF_000691975.1). Lineage (NCBI taxonomy): Eukaryota > Metazoa > Chordata > Aves > Passeriformes > Corvidae > Corvus > Corvus brachyrhynchos. Next base: position 6,830,586 of record NW_008237222.1, read on the forward strand.
TCTTTGGTTTCAATTAACGGAAGATATTTGAATGGATTTATCCAAATAAATGTGAAAGCATGTGCAGCCATTGCTTAAATATTTCCTTGGATAACAGCTTTTTTGCAAGAGAGTGAGTGCTTAGTATTGTGCATGCTGCCCATTGCAAGCGATCAGTGTTTGGCACCTATGGCCTGCTGATAGTTTGACCAACTTGTAAGTAGGCACAGTGCCATGTTAACAGATGGGTATGAATACAGACAGCCAAGAAACCATGTATGTGTATCTAGTGTATTTGTTAAGGGCAGGGTTCCCAGCTGGGGACGTTCAAACTTATGTCCATTTTGAATTTTTGCTTTTATGGATAAAGGAAGTTGTCATTAACAATTTTTTAAAAAAATAAATACCTTCAGGCGTACAATTATTGACCATGTTAAACAAAATAAGCGGGGGTGTGGAAGAAGAGGGAAGCACCAGCTCTTCCTTTGATACTCTTGAGGAGCTATTTTAAGTAAATTTAATTCCCTTTTAAGCGAGGCTGCTATCGAGTCTCACTGTGAATGTCAAAGATGTGGAGTGTATCAATAGGTTTGTTTCACAGGCCTGCTAGCTTTATTGTAAGAGAGGCTACACATTTTTCTCTTACGGGCAGCAATCTGTCCAGCATTCAAGCACCTAAGCGTGTCTGTCCAAGTCTTGCCCGAATTATTTGTAATGACTCAGAGATCAAGGGGGTGCAGTCCTTCAAGCCCTCTGCATGATTCTTACATTGACAATAAGTTGTTTCTTAGCTTGAGGACAGCATGCTCATTTTGGATATGTTTTGGTATCCTTTAGATGACAGTGTGTGTGATCTTGTCCCACATCTGAGTCACTGGGCAGTGCTGCTGATTTTTGCACTTTCTTTTTCACTTTATCTGAGTCAGCCTTGGGGCTCCAGACTTCTGGTTTATTTCATTACCACTTCTAATAATTTCAGTCTCCCCTTTGTTTTAATCCATTTCCTGATTTGGATGTCCTGTGAAGCTGCTTAAAGGTCTGCAGTGATCTTTTTGGCCTGCTCTTGTAAGTGATGTCAACACGTAGCCTTTTATACCACTCTGTTCTTTCTGTCACTTTGACACCATTGCTTTCTCACTGGTATGGTCTTATCTGAGCTGGCTGGAATTGTCTTTGGTACCTGAAAGTCTCATTTTTCTCCTGAGAAAATCTGGAGGAAGGATCTTCCTTCAAGACAGTAAACTATGTATCACTTGAAGATTAAAAAAAAAGAAAGACAAAGGGATGTAGAGAGGAGTTTCTTGGAGATTGTGGATAATGATGTGGGTAAAGCTAGTCTTAAAATTTATGTGTAAAATGTGTGTTGATTGTAGGGAAGAATGTTACTGTATAGAAGGGGAAATATGGAAAAGTAATGCAGAATTAAAACATCCTATTTTGTAATAATGAGGAAGCTTGTGCAATGTAGGTGTTGATAAATACCAGTATTTTCCTGTGATGTATTTCATAAAAGTGCTTTGTTGAAGTTACTCATTTAGATATGAGTACGATATTCAGAAGGTATTCAGATGTGGTTCTATGACATGAAGATACTTCTCAGATCAACAAAGACACTGAAAAAGTAGAACTTTGGCCTGTAATGATGCACCTTCTTTTCTGCATTTATTCCTGTATTGAGTGACTGTGGTGTCTGGAGACTGCTTGCTGCCAGAGTCCATTACTCTCTGACTAGGTTACTTTAGATGTTCAATGTATAAATGATGTAATATTTAGTATTAAACTTACTTATTTGAAGATATTTGATGCTATGGGAGATTTCTGACTTAGGAGAATGATACAAAATATACTGAAAACAAGATAATTGTGACACTTGGCAAAATACAGCAATTGCAATGCACAGTTCAGTCACAGAACTCTTGTGATTCTCATTACTGGTCTCTGTAATATGTTCACTGTCACGATGCTGGTGTCCCCAGCCACCGGGAAGGAATATTTGGATTGCAACCAGCCCAAGCCCATTGTTCTTTCGAAGTTATTTTCCTAGTTATTTAGTTTTTGCATGCTTGTATTGGACTCAGCCTCCTATTCACTGCCCCCAAGATGGCCTGGCTAATCTCGGGAGACATTTACACCTCCATTTGATCCACTTAGCAATTCTGAGCTCCACTCAACTGTCATTTAGCTGCTTTCCTAAAACAAAGGCCACCCACTGGCCCCCTTTGTGTTGCGCTCCTGTGAGTTCCTTTGCATTATTGCCAGAGATCCGTGGGCACATCACCATTCTCCATCTCCACGGAGTGTTTTATCCACTGTTGGGCTTTATTCTGTCACATTCCACCTCGAGGGGTTTGGTCAGTCACAGCTGCAGACTTGAGTATTAGTGGACAGAAGAACATTTTCAGGCAACTTGACAGTTATTCTTGTCTTTAGTAAGTAGAGAAGTGGTTATGGGCTTCTCTCTTCAGTTGCTATTTGGGTGACAGTCATTTTTTGTGGAAGAAAATTTGCTGAATGTACCCAGTTTTGTAGGAGGGGGAGTGCTTTTGGAACAGTTGTCACAGTTACGCAGTTTTCTATTTGGGAAACTAAAATCCTAGAGGAACATTAGAAATGAAGGAGGAAAACTGATGCCGAATAACTGAGTTTGCCTTAGGGTTATTGTATTGAGTAGCTAGACTACTATGAAAAAGTTATTTTGCTATCCAAAAACTTCCCAAATTGTGTATTAATATTGCTTCCTACTTCCAGCAAAATAATAAAATCCCACCAATCAGAATGGTATCTTTCAGAAAATAAATGTGACTTGTTTGTATGACATTTATCTGCATAAGGTAGAGGGAAAGCTCAGTGTTTTGTAAAACAATTTATGAAGGCCTTTCATGTAAAGAGACCTAGTGCACTCTTTGCTGTGTCATGGCTGCATTTGCAGTAATTTCTTTTAGTGCAGCAAAGTCTGGCTCTACTAAAACCTCAAAACACTTGCTCAAAACGAGGCCTTCTGCCAAGAAGGACTTGAAGGTGACGGTGGATGAGAAGCTGTACGTGAGCCATCAAGCAGCTCAGAAAAACAGGTGTATCCTGTGCTGCATCCAAAGCAGCAGGGCAAGGGAGGGGGTTCTGCCCTTCTGCCCTGCTCTGGTGAGACTCCATCTGCAGTGCTGCATGCAGCTGTGGGGTCCTCAGCACAGGAAGGACATGGACCTGTTGGAGCAAGTCCAGAGGAGGGACACAAAGATGATTAGAGGAATTGAACACTTCTGTTATGAAAGGCTGAGAGAGTTGGGATTATTCAGCCTGGAGAAGAGAAGTCTCCAGGAAGACCTTTTTGCAGCCTTTCAGTACTTACAGGGGGGCTGTAAGAAAGATGGGGACAAACCTTTTAGCGGGGCTTTTTGCAATGGGACAAGGAGTAATTGTTCTCAGCTCAAAAAAAGAAAGTTTAGAATAGATAGAAGTTAGAAATTTTTACAATGAGGCTGGTGAAACAGTAGAACAGGTTGCCCAGGGAGGTGGTAGGTGCCCCATACCTGGAAACATTCAAGTTTAGATTGGATGTGGCTCTGGGCAGCTTGATCTGGTTTGAAGATGCCCCTGCTCATTGCAGAAGGACTAGATGACATTGAAAAGGTTCTTTGCAATACACAATATGATATGATTCTATGATTCAGTTTGGCAGAAGAGGTGTATTCTGGTGGGCTGTTATTTCTGCAAATATTGCTTATCTGAAACCGGGGGTTGTGAGAAGGCAGCAGTAATAGTTTCACACTTGGGATCTCAAAATAGGTATTTATGTGCTAGTTTTTGTGATGACCTATTCAGTGCTGCCCTGTAAACAATAACCAGACTTTCATTATTTTTTTCTTGCAGTTATATAGGAGAAAAAATAATTAATTGTTTGAATGACTTTTTATTTTTTACAGGTAAGGGGAATTCCTCATATTACTACTGAAGACTTGCAGTTTTTCAATATGCATGTTTAACTTCAGGAGAACTGATGAGCTTTATTTCATAAGTTTACTTTTTTCTAAGTTTAGACCTATGATTGGTTGTGATTGATTGAATATGATAGATTCTGAGATTTTTTTAGCATGTATTATACAAGGTCTTGTAATAGGTTTCTCTTGTGAAGATTTTTGCTGTCAAATTTTTTGTGATGCCTGGAAAAATTAGTTGTTTCTCACTTAGAATTCATGCCAATGAAACTGCTTACTGCATTTATTTTCAAGTATCTTTGTAGTAATAAATTATAACTTAAACAACCCATTCTTTTTTGTGCTTCTAACAGATTTTTATGTAAAATAAGTGGGATCAACATGTAACCTATTTTTTTTTATTTTTTCTTCCCTTCACTTTCTCTAGGGAAAATGCCAAATAATAAGAAAACTGCTGGAAAAAGAGCCCCTGCAAAGAGGAAACTTGCTGAAGTGTTTGGTCTGGGGGAGGTTCTTGCAGATACATCAAGAAAAGAATGGAAATTAGGTGCCCCTATAGGGCAGGGAGGCTTTGGACGCCTATACCTTGGTAAGTGTAGCTATCTTTGATAATGCTTTACAGTGGAGAGTGAGATGTTTATCCCTATTCAAAACAATGAAAAGTTAACCCTAAGTTAGAAATATGAAGTGTCTTCACGTGATCTTTTTTACTAGAACCTTAGCTTGGGTCATGGTGTTGGAAAAAAATCTTGAAAATAGATAAATGGTCATTTTAAATACTAGTTTTATGAGTTTCCAGTGGTAGTTCATTCTTTTTAAAAATCAAAATCTTTGTTACTTTTTAGCCATGGAAAGGATAGTTTAGTATTTATTTAAATTTGAATTTTGGTCTGGCTGAAAGACTGGATTTTTGCATGAGTGTCTTTATAATGATGAATTCTGAACTGAAACTGTCAGTGCATATTATCTGGAGGCTACTGGTCAGCCAGTATTTGGACTGGTTTAGACTTTGGTATTGCATTTACTTTTCCATTGCCTTGTGAACTTTTGGCATGCCATATCCTTTTTTTAATGTGACCAATGCTAAAAACAAATCAAAGAACTTACAGTTTAAAGCCTCAGTTCAGGTCTTGTTTTGCAGTACTATTACAAGGAAAACTTTTTAAAGTCAATAGTGTTCCATACTTAGTACCTCTTTTACTTGGACACATGAACAGATAAGAGAGGTCTTGAGACTTCTCTGCTTGATTGCCCCTAGTCATTTTTCAAACAGTTTTGAAGGGATGAAAGTTAATGTGATCATTATAATATGGTCTTCCTCATCTTGGGGAAAAGGTTGCACTGGATTCATACTGAGTTGGAAAACAGGAAAAAAATCTGTCCTGCTTTTAAAATGAACAGACTGCAGCATAAGTGGGTTAAGGAGAAAAACAGGACCAGTGGGTGGCTTTTTGCCAGAGAAGCTTTCAACTACTTACTCAGCCTCGCTCAATGAGCTATTAAATTTACTGGAGTTCCAACTCTCGAATTCCTGCTTTGTTCAAGCCAAAGCTTGCTCTCTGCTTCCCCATCATTTGCAGAACGCTGTGACCCTGACTGTTCCTGTACTTTATACTTGCCTAACTTGATGTTCTTCGTATCCGTGTCTTTTGTCACAAATACCAACAACTTAGTAGCAACAGAAAGTCACCTTTGGATACGTGACGTGGCAACATGAAATTTATTTTTCTTTATGTCCACCAATCTGTATGTTTATAATAGTCCTAGAAAGCAAAAGGAATACTATTGAGTAGGAAAAAGTTATTGGATAATAAAAATGAACTCATTCATTTAGTAAACTGCCTGTACTCCTCAAACAGAAGGGAGAATGCAAGAATGCAATATCCATATACAGTAGCCTTCACATATAGAGTGATTTTCTTACCAAAGGCTAAGGTACTGGTCTATGTTCTTGTCAGTACTTAGTTACTTTGTTGTACGTTTGTCCATCCTGCATAGCAAGTGTACGCTTTGTGAGAGTTTCCTTTCCTATTACTAATGAAAGCTTCCTTTTTAACAGCTGATGTTAATTCTTCAAAGGCGGTTGGCAGTGATGCCCCTTATGTTGCAAAAGTGGTAAGAGAGCATTTGAATTTTTACTTCACAACTTGAAAATATTTGTTCTAGATTAGAATGTATAATTTAAAACAACTTCTGAAAATAATGCATTGCAAAGTACTATTTAAAATAAAAGTGTGGGGATACAGAGAAATGCTGCTGAGAATTGGGACTCCTGTGTATGAGGAACATCATTATGGAATATCAGTGGAATTGAAAAAGATCCATGAGATGGATCAGATTCTCTGTCATTTGCTTCCTATAAACAGCACAGTTATCACCAAGTGAATGAAATCTGTCTAGCTTTTGGAGAATTTCTGTGATTCAGCGGCGAGTCTCTGTGAACTGTTGCTCACCACTGGATGTTGGTAAACTGACAGATGGCTCATGAGTAGAAACAGCAAAACTTTGATTCCTGAGGTCTCCACAAAGTCCTTTAAATGTTTTTTCATAACCCACATACATGTTCTAATTGCTATTGAATTAAAATATCACTGACACGATTTTTTAACCTAATGATTAGAGAGAAGAAAAAGCACTGTTGATAGCTCATTTTTAGCCCATTGTAGCAAATCAGCAAATTCTTTCTATTACTTGAAATATTCTTACAGTTTTAGTCTAAAAAAAGAGTTATTTACTTGGATTTGGCTATTTTTCTTCCTAAGGTATAAAGTATTTTTTCTTAAATTTTGCCAGAGTATTTTGTATAGGTCTGGTAAGATCTTGCAAAGTCTTAGTGAAAAAACAGGGAGTATGGGAATAGCCATAGGAGATCCAGACCCTTCATTATCTTGGTGGCACTTCTGCTCTTGCAATAAAAGTAAATACCAGAAAACTGTACAAGAGCTTCACAGTGTGAAAGATTAGTATTTCAGCGCAGTTCAGAACTGCACTGTTTTAACATTTTATTTGTAAAACTACATAATGATACTGAAATGTCTTGCTGCAGTAGCTAGCCACTTTGTATCTATGTTAGTGCTTTTAACATTTGTTCCTGAAACTATAAGGTTAGGTTAAATTAGAGTAAAATACATTTTGGTTAGTATGTGCCTTTAATCTTGGTATTTACATCTGCTGACTAAGGGGAAATTTTAGAATACTGGTTTTGATACTGTTCCACCCCAAGGTGCAGTTTGTGATGACCCTCCCTCCGAAGTGTTGTCTCTCGCTGAAAAAAGCAGTGCTTGCTGCGCAAATATCAGACTGCCACACTTTCAACATCAGCCTGCTGCTGCTGCCTTAGGTGTTCGTGGGCAGCAATTGCAGACAGACCAGGAGCCCCAGCCTGCAGCTGTGTGGTGGCAACCTGTGTTAGTATGTTCAGCCTGTACTGTTGAGGATGGGGTGTCCATCGTACTGGAGCTGTGGCCTGTTTTAAAGGCAGACATTGAGACCAGCAGCAGTGGTTTGCCTGTGAGAGGCAGTGGCTTCTAATTACTGGCTCCTGCTGAGTTTGGACTGATCAGGAAGCAGAGCACCATTTAACTTTCATGGAAGAATCTGGTTTGACTTGCTGTGAAAATCATCAGATATTCATTACTTTATGCTGTGTGTAATTCCCGTCCCCCTCTTTTCCTGAGTTTGAAACCTGTCCATCTGCTTCTCTCCACTTTTGAATATAAGAGTTGCCCCAACTTTTGGGTTGCTCCTATGCTAGATTCACTTTGTTGCAGCATTTTGTAAATACCTCCATTGCTAATATCCCAGATGACTACTCACTTTTAATTTGCCTTTCGTAATTTTGTCTTTATGGCAGTAAAGAATAGCCCCAGTCTTTGTGCTAGCCTCACAAATGACCCATAACATATTATGCCTCTACAGTCTAGTAGAACACAACTACAGCTAAGAGCCCATTTTCTGGTGCCTGGGTGGTTGCTAGTTTTTCTATCAGCTGAAGCAAAGTGGTTAACAGCTTTGAACAATTATTAGTATTTAACAAAATATGTGCTTCTATAAGTAATGTTCTTCAAATAAAGGTATTAAAGCAGGATGGAAATTGGCTTAGGCTTTGACATGTCCTCATAGTATTGATGTCTGAGCAGTATGAAATGGATCACAGCTTTTATTAAAAAAAAAAGCGCTTTTTAACATGTGGACCTTTCAGATGTCATTGTTCAGGAGTGGATGCAGGGCTTAATTACATTTCATGACATTTCTGACTGAAAAAGATCAGAATTCTTAAAACACTACTTGAAATTTGTTGGGTTTTGACATGTACTCTATAATCAATCTTTCATTATGTTATCTTCTTGAATAAGAGTTTAATTTCAGTTTTATAAGTCATGTGTTTAGAATGACCCTGGGCATAAAGCTGTAGAAATTTGTTTGCACTCCTTCTGGATTATTATGGCAAATATTGGACATTGTGTAAGCTTTTTTAGCATCACATATGCATTTATTTATCTGTAGGTAGAATTAATGGTACTGTGGGAAAACACGTTCATAGTTAACTTTTAAGATCTGGTTTATGGCTAAATCATTTATCCATTCTCCAAGTATGAAAAGACAGCAGATTTTTCTTTCTGACCAGAGAAAGATACATCTCTTTTTCAGCACTGAGACATAAATTTTTGTGGAATAATTTATTTATAGATAAATACTGTATGAATTTTTAACACCTAATTTTTTGCTGTATTTTAGTAGGAAAACAACGTTGTTCAAACCTGTGTAAATGGAATGAAAATTGTATATAAGAATTCATATTCTAATAAGTTAGGGTATTAATAGATTATGTTACGTAGGATCAAGTGAATAGGTCAAGTAATGTGTGTTCGAGATAGCTGCCATAGAAGAATTCAGCTATTTAACCCTTCTTTTCTGCATATATAATCTCAGTATTTCTAATTTGTTGTACATTGTGGATAAATAAACGAACTGTGAAAGTTAATGTGCAGGTACCAAAGTTTGTCTGTGTTGATAATTGATCTGACTGTCTTTGGTTTTGTTACTGCTTCCTGGTTCCTTCTCACAAGGAGATGCCAGAAAGCTGTCTTGGCTCCGTTGTTTATCAGGGCAGTGCTGCTGAGAAAGTGAGGTGGAGATAGGCTGTAGCTTTGTAATCAAGTGTCCAGGCCCAGGAGTGGTGCCCAGCTGGTGGTATCTGCTCCCAGCGTGTCCCTGTCCAGCTGTGCCTCCGAGCCCTCACATCAGTGCACCAAAGCCCGCGGTCAGGGGCGCATTTGAGCTCTGCCTTGCTCCGGTGAGATGAGAACAGCAGCGAGCCTCTCTTAGCTCAGTGCTACAGCCTGGCCTTTAGCAATTTGCTGGATCACTACATCTGCATTTAAAAGCCAAGATTAAACACATTTAAGATTGATGTGTATCTAATGTCATGTGATTGTATTATTCCTGAATTTTTTTGCCAGTAATTGCATCCATTTTGTTATTTTTTAAGTGTAGGATATTCTAAAACAGGTATTTTCAAGAGAGAGAATGAATTTGGATATATTTGAGTAACTTGACAAAAATATATTGCTTAAGCTCATCTCAAAATCAATCACTCAAAAATTACAAGAATTGAGAACATGTTTTATTTTCTTTTTTCCTTACCAAGTTCTGGAAGTGTAGAGTCAAGATACTTGCCCATCTGTTGTTCTTGCAGTATTTCAAAGCTTTGGTGTTTTCATAGGAATTTCTCTCTTGAGCTTTACTTGTAAGACATGCTTCCTGTAGATTTGTCCCTTGAAAATGGAACTGAAATGTATTAAATACAAGGTAGACTCTGAAATCAAAATAGGTGTAGTTCTTGTAATTTAGAAAAATTTTGAAATCCTCTGTTATTTTTATCTTGGTCAACTACTGTATAAGGGAACAAAATGCTTTATGTTCAACAAGAATTTAACTTTTGTTAAGATTTTTTCATTGAATCATTTCAGGTGTTATTTTAAGATCACTAAAGGCTACTACAACTGATGCAATCCAGCTGTAATCTGGAAAATCTGAGATAACATTGTTTAATGTTCTCTGCTAAACTTCTGCCAATAAGTGTTAATATTTCTATGCTTTTCAGTTAATTTCTTATTCTTTAGTCTTTTGTTATGGGGCAGTATTCTCTGATATCCTTAATGTCAAGCCATTTATAATAAAAAATAGCTTTTAGAGCTAAATTTCTTTTATAAAAACAAGATATTCTATTGAGTTTATCAGCATCAGGTAGAGCATTTCAGGGAGAATGTGTTATTATAGGGTGGATGTTACATTTTATGAACTTTTAATAATTATTAGTCATTAACAGAGCAGTTTTTAATGAATTTTAAATTGTCTTAAAGGAACCCAGCCAGAATGGACCTCTTTTTACTGAGTTAAAGTTCTACATGCGAGCTGCTAAGCCAGATGAAAGTAAGCAGTCTATTAAAATGTTTTTAATGAACTACAAGTATTTAGGAAAATAGAGCCTGTAGAAATAAGGCTGAACTTTGAGAATCTCTTTAGGTTATTTTCAAAATTATTTTTAAATTATTGAAATCTAATTCATATATATAGTAAATTAGAGGGTTTTGGTAAGAAGTTTTTTGTAGTTCTGTTGGTGGTATTGTCTAAATTTAAACTTGAGTTGCATCTCTGTCCCTACAATGGATATGTGACTAACTTTACTGTATACTTTGCATACATATTTCCATGAAAGAAACAGCTCAGAGTACGCAGAAACAGTAAGCAATGTGACTGCTCCCTTTTTATGTATGTCTCTACTCATGCAAATTCATGAACTTAACTTTATTTGTGTTTTCAGTTCAGAAGTGGACTAAGTCCCATAAACTGAAATATTTAGGTGTACCAAGATACTGGGGTTCTGGCTTGCATGAAAGAAATGGAAACAGGTGAATATATCTTCTATTGACATATGTTGGAATTTATTTCATCCACAACCATTCTTTCTTTTAGCCTAAGTTACTTAATAAGGTGTATTTTCTGTTTATCTTAATGTTGTTCACTTCTGCTACAAATTTTCATGTTCATGGTGGGGTGTGTTTAGGGACTATATAAATAGATACATTTTATCTGTATTCTATTTGTTACTTCTATTTGTGTTTGTTACAGTCTTTATAATTTTTGTGAACATTGCTGTAATACAATGATGCTATTTATGTATATGTGGTTTAGAAGCTTTCTATATTTTAATTAAAGTCAATTTCTAATGTACACGTCCTGGAATAATATGACTACCTTCAAACTTTTTCTTGTTTCGTGCATTTAAAGAGTATTTTCACTCACAAATATTAAGGACTTAGTACTCACTCAAACCTGTTCAGTTTTCCCTAGGGATAGGGCTTTTTTTTTTTTGCTTAATCTGTGAGCTAGAATAATTGCTACTCCCATGTTAAATTTGTTTTAAGTCTAGGGATAGTTTTTAGTATTGTTCCATGCCAGGAAAGGTTTTTGTTACTTGGTCTTTAATGTTAATGCCTGTTTATGTAATAGTCCTTGTTTCCTAGTGGCCGTTCTCTAAACAGCTGTGCTGCAAAGGAGTTTTAGTAATTCTCTGCTTACTGAAGATCTTACAGTAGGTCAGGCTTCTTTGTGTGGTCGGCGTGTATGCCTTAGTATGTCAGAAGTATCAGTGTTTCAGTAGGTCCTCAACTGTGAAACTAACCTAATGTAAAAACAACATTCGTTTTGAGAGGCAAAAGTAAATCTATCATTTATTTTATCCTGCAAATAAAAGTGACTTTGCAGTGTTTAGTGCATAAATTTCTTTAATATAGCCACTATGAACATTTATAGCTCTAGAACCAGTTTGTCCATAGCAGTGAATAGCAGAACCACCTTCGGCAAGTGAGAGGTTTTTGTTGTTAACAGTAGGTCAAAAAAAGTTTGCAGTAGATTTCAGTGAAGGAACATTGTAAGTGGACATGTTAAGTCATTTATAAAAACTAAGAAATGTATTTTTGTAAGTAGATGATGCTTAGTTTTACCTATAGTGAGTTACAATAGGGATGTTTTCCTCTGTGAGTACTTGTTATTGTGTTGCATAACTAGAATAAAGAGCAGTTCTTTTGATGGATGAGCATTTGAGTAGCTGATATAAAAAAGGTAAGAATTGATGTACAGCGTTAAAAAAAGTCACGTATTTCCTACAGTTTCTTTTGAGAGACATATTCAATCACTAGTTAGTACAGTTAACACAGATAAAATAGTTTGCTAAGTACAATTCAGTAACTTTGCTGGTTTTTTTGGTGGGTTTTTTTGTTGTTTTGTTTTGTTTGTTTATTTTTTTTTGTCCTCGCATTTAGCTATCGATTTATGATAATGGACCGATTCGGCAGAGATCTTCAGAAGATATATGAAGAGAATGCAAAGCAGTTTCCCCATAAAACTGTACTACAATTAGGCCTGAGAATAGTAAGTTTAAAAAATACATTTTGTTTTCTCAATCTGTCTTCCCTCTGTAAGTCTCTCAGTTCAGTCCCACTTTTGTGCCGAGTCCGGGTCCTCTGGTGGGCGGACCTCGGTACTGCATTTACATGACTTTTGTTTTGTTAGCTTGATATTCTGGAATATGTCCATGAGCATGAATATGTGCATGGAGACATCAAGGCTGCAAACCTCCTTCTGAGTTACAAGAACCCTAATCAGGTATTTATAATGCATTTTACTCCTCATGTTTTAAACCTTCTATTTGACAACAATGAAAGTGCTTTGAACCTGTGAAATCTAGCAGAAGCTGATTTTTAAGAATGTATATGGTAACATTATTTCTGCTTGACATTTATATCTAGTTAATATTCTGTGATTTTTTTAATGGATTTTGCTGGACAGTTATCAATTGACTATTTGGCCTAAATAGTATTCTAGAGAAATTCTTGAGATTAAAAAAAAATTGACTCACAAATAGGTATTTGCAGGTGGAAGCCTAAAATTATATAGCACACTGGTAAATTATGTTTGCCTGTCTGCATTGTTACCTCATTGCTTTGTTCAAGAAATCCATCAGATAAGTGTTCTGTTACTTGGAAAAATTGGTCTTTAAAGTGTTGATTGTTCCACTTGATTTACGGAAGTCTTTCATTTTTCTGCATTTTTAACTCTCTTTACCATTCAAACAATGCATATTAGAGTTACGGAATTATGTATGTGTTCTTGCCCAAATGTTTTAGCTTTTGAAAGATGTAAAATAATTTCAGTTCTCTCAAGGTAACCCTTGTTAGTGAGTAGTAGTAGTATGTAGTATTGTTCAAATGGGTCAACTGGCTTTAAAGAGGGTAGCAGAGTGATTGTATTTATAACTCTACGGACATTACTTCTTTTTTTGCTTGTTAGTTGTTTTGGTTTGGTTTTTTTGGTATTTTTTTAAATTTGATTTTATTGGTGATAATTGTTGTACTGTACTTGCCTTCTGTAGCAGCAAGAAATGACTTCCAGATCAGACTGCTTTATGGAAAACAATAAAACCTATCTGACATTGTTTTCAAATCATATGCATTAAGATTAATAAAGTACGGAGAATCATTCAAAGTTGAACAACTCACCATTCTTAATACTTTCAAGGAAGTTATGAGAATAGTTGGGAGTTGCATTTATCATTTGTGTAGTTTTTGTATTTATAGTTGTTTAACCTTAGAATAATTTGTGGAAATTACTAGGTGTACTTGGTGGATTACGGACTCGCCTACCGATACTGTCCTGAAGGAGCTCACAAAGTATATAAAGAAGATCCTAAAAGGTGCCATGATGGAACTATTGAATATACCAGTATTGACGCACACAAGGGTGTGGGTAAGTATGTAAAACTCAGCAACAGGCATTTGGGTATCCCTTTGTATAAATGAGACTTTACAAAACTCAGTGCAGCAAATAAACAAACCAGGTTTCTGGTTGTAAAAAGAAATGTTTTTCCTTTTTTTTTTTTTAGTTCCTTATGTGCTATGATGGCATTTTTCTTTTTTTTCGTTTACTAACTTTTACTAATTGTATTTTTAATGTAACTTTCTTAACTAGAGCTCCTTAATTTATAAAGACTGTTAAGAGGTTCAGCATATTGCTTCATATTAACCAAGCAGAAATGGAATCGTGCTTGTGAGATCTTGATGGAAAAATAGGTCCTGGTTTTAGGAGAAAAATAGTTGTTGTTATCAATGTGAAAATATTCTTTATTTTAACTCAATAAACTTCATTTAATTAATTAATTATGCCTATAGTCACTGACCATCAAAACGCAAGGAGTGAGAAAAGGTTGAATATGGAAAGGAGAGGTCTGTATCTGATTAATCACTGAAGATTCATAGTGAATATCAACTTCATTTTCTTAATTCTTAAATTTTGCTTTATTAGCATAAGAGTGTGTTCTGCAAAAAATAATAGTTGTTGAAAATTATTATTTGCTTGAGGATACTCAAAGCTGAACATAACCAAAGATGACTTGATTTGCCAATTTATACTTCTAGTGTAGTCCGTGGTCAGTGTACGTGTGGTGTTGTTTTGGTGAGGCTTTTTTTGTGGTTGCTTGTTTCTGGGTGGGGTTTTTTTGTGAAGGCTTAGGGATCTGATCTCATACTGTCCTCCGTTCAGTTTCCAGGCCACATAAAATAGTTCAGCATTGTGGAATTATTTTTGGGGGAGGTGGGGTCTCAGCACTTCTACCTTTTTATAGAAGAAGGGAAGTAAAAACTGTTTTGAACAGAAAGTCAATCATTTCACTAACTTGTTCTATTTTTTCCACAACCTGAGTACTTAAAAAGCTTCCCAAATTGGGATAACTGCAGCATGTCATGTCTTTGAATAGGAGATTGATAAAGGACTTGAAAATGAAGTTGTCCTTCCAGATGTAGGAACAATATTTTTTCCTTCCTAGCTTTGATGCTAAAATAAAGATATAAGTAACAGATATGGTAGTGTTACGTTGTTAGCACTGTCTTAACATATTTATAAATTTTTACTGTTGTTAAACTGTGTGTGCTTTATTAGCTGGTGTTACGGTTGGTTTATTCATATGTGTATTTATATTTAGCACCATCGAGACGTGGCGATCTGGAGATCTTGGGTTACTGTATGATTCATTGGCTTAGTGGCCATCTACCATGGGAAGATAATTTGAAAGATCCAAATTTTGTCAGAGACTCAAAAATCAGGTGAGAAACTACGTGTTTTCTCTCTTTTGAGAATGAAAATATCTTTCCATAGAAATGCTTTGTACTTTCAGTATGTTCCCTCTCGGTGAGTAGCTATTGTTTTCTGTATCCCTCATTTTCCCTTTGTGTCTCATGTATCCTTGACTTGTAATTAAACTTCACTTGTACTGTTCTGCTGTCTTCTTTTGTGTATGTGAAATGTTTATTTTTCCACTGCGGTATTGTCACTTTAGAATTGCCATAGTGAAGCCAAAAGCACTCTTAGCAGGATGCAGGTGACCATCAGCTGTGCTTTACGGGAAGAAAAGTGTGGAGTACGAGTCCCTTTAACACCATGCTCTGATGCATGTGGCAGAAATGAAGGCTAAAGGAGAATCTTAGATGTCTTTGAGCATCATTCCAGCTAGAGGACTACCATCATGGGATTTTAAAATTATTTTTCATTTTGTCCCTCAGCCTCAATGTTAACATGCCTTCCCCTCAGCCCAGATCAACCATGTCTTGTCAGATATTTAATATGAAGAGAGCTGTCCCAGCATAGCAGTTACTATCTCATTAACAAGTATTTGTTATTTGGCTTCCTTAGCATTGGTATGTGAGAGTTTAAAATGGACCAGTTCTTTATCTTCAGTCTTCTACTTGCTTTTACAACAATCAGCAACTGTTTCAGGTAGCCCACCTGGCATTCATCAGGTTCTCAAGTGTGCTGCACACCTACAAATGGCCATACTAAGTCATACCAGAGGTTTATGTAGTATGTTTCTTGTATCTGACAGTGGCCCAAACTGGGTACTTAAATAGTTTATCAGAGCAGGACAAGATTGAAAATTCAAAAGAAACAGTCTTTTTGACTAATTTTGTTTTTCAGATGTAGAGATAATATTTCCATTTTGATGGACAAATGCTTTCCTGGGAAAGATAAACCAGGTAAGAGGAGCTATTTTAAAATACTTGTTCACTGAACTTTGTACCTACTTTAATTCTTCCTTTCAATCAGGAACAACAAAGTGGCATGAATTAGATTGTTGCTTAAGAGAAATTTAGACTCTTCCTTTTGGCTGCAGTTTTATGCACTGCAGACACTGTGTTGCTTCTGGTTAAGGACAGTACTAATTTCAAACATGAGATGTGTAAATTGATTTTTCACAAGTGAATTTTAGATATGGAAATTTAGTAAGTAATGCAAACTTGAAGTATAGATTGTTCCTATTTTGCAGAGGTGATTTGCTGAGTACATTATTTTTTTTAACTGACTCTATTACAAATACACTTTCTTGGGATCTTAATATTTAGTTATTTCCAGCTATTTCTGGTGATTAGAAGAATTTTCTCTGTCAACCGTGACTTGTCTGTTTTTTCAGTGGTCTGATGTTTCATGTGTTATTTAGTATATGTTTCAGTCTTGAACTGATGAAGTTCTGAGATAACATTGAATTTCCTTTTCCACATTTTTAAATATAGACATAAGAAATACCATGTAAATAAGCATTCATTGGTGAAGATTAGCCTGTTACCTTTTTTTATGACTGACTGTTTTCTTCATTGCAATAAACATGTAAAAAACAGTGATGCTGCCATCACTGGGTAATGAACCTTGGTATAATTTTTTTCTAAAATGTGTTGTAGTAAAAACATAGTTATTATAAGTTTATAAGTAACCATTTCAAAAATAGCATGAGTAGTGCATGCATAATTTCTGTCTCTTTTCTAGTAAAAGTGAATGATTAAAATGTTTTCAAATAGAAATTAATTGGAGGTGCCATTTCTTTAGATGAAATAGCCAAATATATGGAAAAGGTGAAGCTATTGAGCTATGAAGAGAAACCTGTTTATCAGCATTTCCGAGAAATACTTCTGCAAGGTCTCAAGGCCATTGGGCAAAAAGATGATGGCGTGCTTGACTTTGGCTTGGCAGAGAATGGAGACTTTCAAAGAAATCCCGTGCAAAAGGTTTTACTCTAAAAATTAATAATGTCAGCTTTTATTGCATTTTGTTGAGCTAAGTAAGAGTTAGTGGTGTTGGAAGTAGGTGTCATACTTTCATCCAGCAACAAATAATTAAATAGTCATTTGTTTAAGTCCTGGTTGCACACGTTATTTCTCTAATTCAACTTCACTAATTCTTAATAAAACTTGATATAGAGTGATGTTTATAGAGGTACTTTCATTGTAGATAGTACCTTGGGTAACAAAATTTGTATACCTAGATATAATGACATTTGAACAGATGAACTTTGGTTAATTTACTTATTTCTTTAATTTGGTAAAACTCCAGATGGATCAAAGTACATGTAAGGTAAGATAAGTCTAGTTTTTGTTCCATATTAGTTTCTTTTCCATGACTAGTTCAAAGCTTAGTTTTAAGTAAACATCTTTATGCCAAGTATTTGATTCTGGAATTTACATATTGATTTCGCTGTGATCCAATATGTTACTTTTGAGTCTTAACTGTATCGGTTGGCTAGGGGTATTTTTTATTTTGTATTTAAGAAGCCTTAAACTCTGGATTTGAATTCCCATTTGAATATGGCATTAAGAACTTTTTAAGCTTTAGGGAAGGTGAATGTTAAAACAGCTTATAACCCTGAAAAAGTGGTCACATAATGGCAATAATGACAATTATCTTGTACTTCAAACTGCATTTATTACTTCTTTGTTTGCATTTGTTAATGGCAGGTGGGCAGTTTATTGGTTCCTTTAGCATGAGCTGGGGAACTGAGAATTACAGTACAGGATAATAGTCCAAGTATGTTGCCTGCTTACTGACATGATCAGCAGTGTGTTAAAGATGGGGGAAAAGCAGGAAAGAAAAAAACCTGTGGTATTCTAAAGACTTCTGAAGATATATGTCCAGCTTTTCTTAGTTCTTTTTGCCCAGTAAATAGTATTTTGGCTAAAATCATACAGCTGTGGTCTCTGTACTAATATTTTCTGCTGAACAGAGTGTAAAGGTCTCTCCAAAAGGAGAGTTTGATAACATAAGTTCTGTTCCCGTTGTGGTTTGATAAGGCTTGAGGCCTGTATTTTGGGGACATAAATAATCTGGTTTTAATGGTTGGCTGGTTTCTTTGCGGAATAAGTTGGCCTGCTGCAGAGCCAACAGCTGTGACCTTTAATGTCCTTGTCCAGCAGAGATGTCTGGTGCACATTTTCAATGGAATAAAAACTTAAAAAATCTTACCTTTTGTCATAGGTTAGCGACACCTTTTTAGCCTATATTAGTCAAGACCATTCCCAAAGGGTGGGATAATACTTTTCCATAGGTTCTTACCTCCTGATATCAAATAGAAGTAAGCCTTTTGATTGGGTTTCTTTTTTTTATATACTTTGGGAACCATATGTGTGGTTAGCTTGCTCAGTTGTCACAAATATGTTCAAGCACTTAGATAAAAAAGGGAGTGCTACCACCCTCCTTGAGTGAGCATTTTCAGCTGTCTGCTTCATATTTCGGTGGGCTTAATGCTACTTCATGCCAGCTACTGCTGGAGTGTCTGGACAGAATAAGATTGATGGACATCAGGTTAACATAACCCTCTTGCTTTTGTCCAAACACCAGGACAGATGACTCTTCCTTCTATACTGGATTTTGTAGGCCTTGTAGCAGCTGCAGTATAGGCTAGGGTAGAAGATGATTTAGTGTTTTAAAGATAAGCTCCAAATTCCAAACTTCATTAAAAACTACTCTCCATAAAGATAATTTGCCACTGATTAGTAGCATTTCGCCTCTGAAAGCCAGGATCACAAGTGCTGAATTTTGTTTGGCATGCTTAATACCTAATTTGAAAAAGAAAAATGCAATCTGGCATCCCTCCTTGAGAAGATTATGACCTCTAACACAAAATATCTATGACATTTTGGCTCTACTGATCATTTAATCACAACAGGTCTTAACACACCTATTCTCCATTTCTTGTGGTGCAATCTACCATAATATTTTCTTAAAACAGTGTTATTTGATGTTCTGAAGCTATGCTGTTTCACAGCTAGGAGATAATATTTCTAGCTTCTATGTAAAGACATTCTTAGAATGTAGGATTCTCCTGTGCTGTCAGCTAATTGAGCCATGGTGGGCATTATATGTTACATATAAGCATGGTTGTTCTGGAATCTGAGTCGTTCTCCAGTATTGGTATCTGGGTAAAAGTCACAGATGTCTGCTATATTAAAAGTTAGCATTTTATTTTCTGTATCATGGCTCAAGTTTCCCCAGATGTATAAGTATGTGAAACACAGTTCACAGCTGTGCTTGAGGTTTCTTCTTTTTTTTTTTTTTTTTTTTTTTTTTAAATAGTAAATGCATGTTGGTTTGTGAGTGTGGTATTCTATAGCAGTTCTAGCCAAACAAGAAGCTAGCAGTACCATGTGTTGAAGGAAGTATTTCAAGCTCTCGACTAAATTATTTAGAGCAAGGACCACATCTTATTGTTGTTCAGTGCTGAAGAGCTGCTGGGTAATATTTGGAGTAAAGTAGCCTGGAAAAATACAGGTCTTAGTGATTTGTGGTTCCTTCTAATGTTCAGGTTCAGATGTGCAGGTGTTGCTTTTGTCAGATGAATGCTCCCTGATTTCTACTGCTAGGTAATTCACCTGCATCAAGATTAAGAAACCACTTTTTATTAAATAAGCTTAGAAACAAGATAAATGTATTTTGCTTTTGTGTAACATGTACTGAATATCTGTTTTTCTGATGAGCGTTTAAAATGTTTCCTAGTACAATTGGGAGGAATGCATTCTCTCTCATGTAGAAGCAGTACAGTGCTGAAATAGTCCTCCTTAATTTTGGTCAGAATGAACAAAAGTGTCTGTGTTTATTCCTGCCTAATGCATCACAAATCTGCTGACATACTAACCTTGGAGTCTTGGCTGGCGGTAATCAGGCCTGTGCACCGGCAGGAAAGATGTACCTAATGCACTCCATCAGTGCAGTTTGCATATGGAAGTTCTCACAGGGGAGCTGCCCTGTGCCAGCTGAGGGTTACCTGCCCACTGCAGTTATTGTATGTAATTATCGAACCAATCTGTTCAGCCCAGCAGGGTTTAGATGGTAATCATGAAGCAACACTTTGGAAAGGAAAGATGTAATGCACTCTCCCCTTCTCTCGTGAGCTGTGTGAAGTTGTAGCCACTTTTAAAGCTGTGTTAGTAAAGCTCTAGTCTCACACAATTAAAAAATAAAAAAAATAAAGAAAAAGGAAAGGTAAAACTCCAGTGTTCAATGCTTTTCATGTATGTTTGATGCAGGTCAGTTCATCCTTTGCAAAAATCGTGGCTTAAAACAATAATTTTCCATGACCACTTCAGGAATACTTTGCAATAGTAAGATTAATTGTAATACACAGATAGTAAGAGTTCTATCCATTTAGAGGTTTTAAGATAATGTACCTTGCATGCAGTTCAGATTTCCCAAATACCTCTCTTTGGAACAGAACCCATCGTTGCTATTAAAAAAAAAATGTACTGTAAGTGGGTATTAGCTACTTTTAAGCTGTGCAAAGAAAGCCTTAAGAAGCAAGAATCCAGATAAACTTGAATTTAATGTGGTGTAATTGCTTTAGAGAAACCCAATTAATAGGAACTTAGGATAAAATGTTTTTATGTGTTAAGTTTTTCAGATTGCTCCTTTTGTGACAGTTATTCAGTGTAAGTTAAAAAACATCCCATGTTACGATCACAAAACCTCATGTTTTCATACATTAAAATTTCAACTCCTAAAGTGATCTGCAGATTGGGGAACTGTTGTTTTAAGTTGTGTATAGCTTAGTACTAGTATTCTTGTTTTAATACAGGAATAAATTTTCTCTATGACTGGAGACATTTTATAATATAATATCCTCACAAGGTATTTCCTTATTTTATATTTTCTACTTTGTGTAGTCTTTCCTGCTCTTGAGTTCAATTGCTATTATTTTTTAAAAATTTTTTTTTTTTTTCTTCAGAAAAGAAGAAAGGCAGCAGCTGCAGCCAGTGAGGGCACTGAGGCGGAAATGGAAGATACAGGAAGTCCAAAAAAAAAGAAAGCTGCTACTTCTAGTAAGTCAAAACATTGTTCTGACAGTCCCATGTACTGGTGTGGCAGGATACTTTGGCTAAAGTCCAGACCCCCACTCAGCCACTTGCTCCCCTCCTCAGTGGGACAGAAGGAGAAAATAGGTTGAGAAAACCCATGAATTAAAACAAAGACGAGGAAATTTATTACTATCTACTATTTGTTTTGGGCAAATCAGACTCAACTTGGGGAAAATAAATGTAATATATTGCAAATTTAAAATAAATTTGGATAGTGACAAACAACTTTGCTTCCCCTTCTCCCAAACTCAAGCTAACTACTTCACCCAAAACTCCTCTACCACTCTCCTTGTTCGGTGCAGGGGGTCCTGGAGGGGAAGTGTGCTGTGGTGTCTGCTGCTCCTTCATCATTACATTTTCCCCCTGCTCCAGTGTGGGCTCTCTCTTTTGGGCTGCAGTCCTTTGTGGGGGGGGCGCGTGCGGGTCGGTGTACGTGGCCCAGTTTTTTCAGGAAATATCCATTTTCTCCAGGTTGGGCTCTCATATGAGTTGCAGGGGATATTTCCTGCATTCTGGGTCTTCTGAGCTACAGGGAACATGTTCTCTGGTGCAGTGGAGTACCACTTCCACCTTTGACTTTGGTGTTCTGTCTGCTGTTTCCCACTCTTCTCCCTGCACTGCTGCTTCCTTTCTGCCTGTCTAGTGGTTTTTCCCCTTTCTTAAATGCTTCCACAGAGGTGCCACAAACAAATTTGGCTCAGCTTTGGCCTGCAGTGGGTTTGTTTTGAAGCTTTGGCCTACAGTGTGTTTGTATTGGAGCCATCTGGAAAGGGCTGTGTCAGGCACAGGAGAGCAGCTGATCTCTCCCTACAGATTCTAGCCCTGAAGCTGACCTCAGCTTACCAAAACCTAGCCACGTGGCCATAAAATACCCAATAGAACCATTTACCTTTAGCAGTGCAAGTGCTTTTGATCTTTCACAATTTATTTTTTAGATTAACTTTATAAAGTTAAAATATTTCAAGTTTCTGTCTAAGAAAGGATTATGCTCCAATTATGTAGTGCCTAAAGCTGGTAGAATTGCTAGCTGATAAAAATTGGTGGCTGAACCCTGTTCTTTTGCCATCATTCATTCTCTGCTCATTCATTTTGTCCTCCTGTCTTGTCCAGTTCCCTGTTAGAACATGCTGACTCCTCAGGATTCCTCTTCACAGAATGTTAAAGCCAAGGGCTAACAGCAGCAGCTTCCAAAAGCAAGCGTGTTTAAAGACAAGGAAAGGATTAGCTATAAGGATAGAAAATGCTGAAGCTATTTTTTCAACATAGTTTGGCATAGTTTCAGTGCAGTCTGGAAAAAGTCATGGACAGATAAAGTAGGATTATTGAAAATGCAATGTGAGAAATCTTCAGCAGATCTGTATAGGGTAAGCTGATGGCGAGTGTCTAGTCAAACTGCTTTATGGATCCAACCCTGTAATGCCTTTATGTAAATGTGGACTGAATTCAAGTAATAGCAAAGATATTTTTCCTCAAGAATTATGGTTTATAATTTCATTTAAAATACCAGATGTTGTCTGTGGTCAGTTAGTATAAAAATAATAAAGCAGTAGGACTGAAGTCTACCCCAAAACAAATATCCTTGTTTAAAAACAGTTTGACAAAGGAGTGTTGCAGGATGGGAAACTATAACCTTTCAAAGAGTAATAATGTTGGTGGGTTCTGGATTTACCCTGGTATATTTACTCAAACTGTATGGTACAAAGTACATGGAATGAAGCTAATGTTATTCCAGGAGGTGACACTGCTTTGTTCATTTTCAGCTGTTCATATTATAGAATTGTAATCATTAAGACCAGTGATTATTTCTCTTTTTTGAATGCCTTTTTACTTGTTTACTTCAATTTATTATAAATTCTCTAGTCTGTCAGTGGCTGAAGAAGTGGTAATTGGATTATACTTTCAAGGCAATAAAATTATTTTATATGATGCTGACACTTAATAGTTTTAGCATTTTAGATATAATTTAAGACTTTTTAACAAAATACTTATTAATACAGCTGACTATTTTCTGGTTGCGATTCAAAATGCATGTGCAGAACATATTTTCCTTTCTTGTAATATATTATACTACCTTTTCCTGGGATTGTAGATTGAATTTCTTATAGAAGGAGATGGAAAAGAACTTGAAGAATTGCAATCCAGTTGGTAACATCAGCTTTTTGTAAGCAATGAGGTTTTCTCAGACCAAGTAAAGGTATTTGGGAGGCTATATAGATTTTCAACATAAGCTTAAATTAGAAGAACTTACTCTTGCTAGTTCAATAGAGCTACAGATGAAATGGCTCTAATTTACACTACTCAGTTTAATGAATACCAAGTAGAGGGAGTATATGAAATGATTTCAGGTGAAATGTGATACATGTACTTACTCATTTGGTTCTCTCCAAATTTGGAATTAAAAACTTTACCAACTATTATGTGATTCATAAACCTGTGTAGAAGGAAGGGGCAACTGTTTCATAATCTTTTCTGATTCTGATGCTTTTATAATTTGAAAAGGTCTGATTATTATAGAAATACTTAAAACTCTGTTTCCAAATCTGACTAGTTTTTGTGTTTTTCCTGTGACTAAAAAAAAAGTCTTGAAGTTCAGTAAAAATGGATGTTTTCTTCATACCTCTTAGTTGTACAATTTGAAGTGAAGTCATACCGGAATGCTTTAAAAGTTGTTGAAATTCTATTTTGTTGGTTTGTAAGGGGCATAAATATGGTGGAATGGTGGTTGCTCTTCAGGTATTCAAACAACATTCGTAAGTATTTGAACATAAAACAGTGACAAGAGGAGCTGTGCAGCCTCTTGCAGTTCAGCTCATCAGCATTAACCAGATTTTTAAGCAGTTTGGCTTATCCAGTTCAAAAGATTAGTTATCCCCAAAAGATCCTGATCAGCTGTGTGGCACGTAGAGTACCTTAAGGTGCTCAGTGGCTATAGGGAACTCTGCCAGTAATGAAATCTGCCACTGCTGGGGCTGGGGAGCCTGTGGAGTCTGTGGACTTGGAGGAGGAGGAAAGAATGGCACTGAGAAAGGACAGACATCTGAAAATTCTTGCTTCTGCTGTCAGCTGCCCCTGGTTGTTCTCAGTGTAAGAGTGGCCATATCAGATGAGGTGGTTAACGGCCTTCTCCTCCTCCAATTCTGTCAGCCATCAGTGTTTCTAGAGCTGTTGAGCAACTCTGTTTGGAAACAGAATTTCAGAAAGTGCTTGAGAAACAAACTGTATTGAACTCCAAAATAAGTTGCATGAAATTTTGACATTCTTAAATTGTTTTTTATTTATATTAGCATGTTATCAGCTTTTTCTTTTTTCTCCTTGACATAATGAAACCATAGGCTTTCCTGAAAAGTGGAATTTTGCAAGCTTTATAAAGCAATATGGATGACGTTGAAGTATTATGTTAGCCAATGTATCTCCACCAGGATGCTGTCAGAAGAGATGATTTCTATTTAAATTAGAAGCTTTTCTCCCCACTCTGTTGCAGCTCCATTTTCAGTATTAGCTGCCTTCAAGTACAGTAGTAAAATACAGTCTTATAAACGACGATACTGTTAAAGCAGAATGCCAAACTTTGGCATACACTGTATGTATCCACCAACGCTTGTGCAGGGGTGTAGTGCATAATATGATAGGACTAATATGCTTATTTTTGATCAGTTTGGTGGAATAAGCAGATAGTACAGGTATCTTCAGTCAAAATCACATAAATGCTGCAAAAACAAGAGTTTTGTGAGTAATCTTAGGTTCAAAGCTACAATAGAAATGACTACCCTGGCAGGTATTTTTAAATCTTGGGGTTGATGAAGATTGCAATACAGAATTTTTTTAGAATAGCCTTTTTTCTGTTCTGAATTTTTTAAGACAGTTTTGGGATTTATTAAATAGGACATGTAAAGAGAAATACTAAGATACCTACGACAATGAAAGTACTGTATTTTTTAATGTACTTTTAAAATAGGCAATACTACTGAGGGTAGGAATTCTGCATGTCAGTATTGCTGGATAGCATCCACCGTGTTAAGGCCTTAACTGGGGTCTTTGGTTACGCTTGCAGTATAAATAAAGAACTATGGGAACCACTCCAATATGAAAACAGTCATACTGATGGATTGGTTAGAAGAACATTCCAAAATGGTGGTTTAATAGTATTTCTCAATTAATAGGTACTTAGCTTTATGTTTATTTACCTTGCATGCCTTTGCATAAATCAGTATCTGGGTTATTGCCTTAAATCTTTTTTCTTTATTCAAGTAAGATTTGTTACTTAATGTCCACTTAAGCGCATTTTTGCATTTAGAGAATTATTGGCCTTGTCACCAAGCTTTAGGAGAAAGCAAATCATATTGTTTTTTGAGCTTCTTTATGGTGCAACTTGTGACTTGTCTTTCTACTCTGTACCAATGCCCACATTAGAGGTAGATTTTTTTTTTAATCTCAATTTCGTACCCTAAAACCTTATTTTCTGTGAAACTTGCTTCACAATAATTCTAATTGTGTAATTCATCTCTTCCTTCTTGTGGAGGATTTGGTATTGACTACTATCTGTTACAGACTCCAGGAGGAAGTAGATGTAAGTTTTAAAGTGGTATATCCATCTCTGTGTTTAGTGACTGAAAGATCTGTCCCTTTCTGTGCCCTTCTTCATCTTCCCTTACCTGTCTCAGGAGTGTTGCAAATTAAATGTTCTAGTATAAGACTTATGTGGTCTGGTTCTAGCAGTTAAAAGCAATTAAAAGTGCTGTGATGTTATATCTAAAAATTAACAGGAAGATCTGGGTTTTAAAGCAGAGAAATAATGTTTTTAGTTGCCTGAAAAATTGACAAACTCACTTCTGTATTTTGCATTAAGTATATTCAAACACAGTATGAAGTGATCTGTCTTTTTATGACCTGTCCAAAGATTGTTTGAGGCTTTTCAAAAGCTATTTAAATTAGAAAAGGTGTGGTAGGAGGTGCTTTTAAGTTTGAAGATTTTAAAATATTTTGAATAGGAAGGTTAAAATAGATTTGGTTTGCATTTAATTTCTCTTTATGGTTCTTCACAAATAGTAGGGTTTTTTTGACAATTTGCAAGTGACAAATTCAGTGAGAATTAATTTGAACATGTGCCACTAATTACAATAAAGAGAAAAAATTAGTGTCCAACATGTAAAGTATGAGAGTGTTACTGTGTATTTCTGTGTGTGCTTGGAACACAGTTCTTTACTGAGTCTACCTTTGTATTTTAAGCTTATTTCTGTACAAGATCTTCAGACCATTTCTAGCACTTAAACACACTTAAAATGTAAGTAATTTAAGTTCCTTGTTACATTTCATGGGACTTTCTTGTGTTTGCTGCTAATAAAAAGTATTAAATTAAAAGAAAACAACTTGTAACAAAACTTTTCCATGTGTAAGGTTTTGTAAAATGACTTTACATGTAGAATCAAGTAATTTAAGAAAAAAAAGTGATGTCTGCTTTTTTGGTTGTTTTTCTGTGACCTGAAGATGAATTGCAGTATGTTGAACAGGTATTGCAATTCGAACTCAGATATAAAATTTGCAAGTGAAATTTTTCTACAGGAAAGAAAAATTGTACTGCAGTGACTCAGATTTTTACAGGAAACTAACCTGTTTCAAGATTGCAAGTAATGTTTTGAATTAAACTGCCTTCCTCCTGCAAATTGCTGTATGGTGAAGAGGAGGGTTAATTTTAGACACATGCTGAATGGGACAAATGGTTTCTGTGTATGTACAATTATGTTTTGGAATATCTTCAGTGAAGCAATTTTTACAAATAGAAGTAAACCAGTTTTAGTTTCATCTGGAACAATTTTATATTAAAATCTTTAAAAGAACACTCATATATTTGATGTTATCTGTAAAAAATACACAGGCATAAAGTCATAAATAATACATTCTTGTGTTCTGATGTTTTTCCTTATGAGAATATGTAAAGCATTTTCTTTATTTGTTGCAGGAAAGGGAGTACTTGGCCGAACAGAGTACCTAAAGCCAAGCCCCATCCCATAACTTTACTGACTTTTTTCTCTCTCATCCCCACCCCACAGACATATATTTACTGGAATTCAAGTCCATATTTGCATTCTTCTGGTCTCTCCATTCTTTTTTTTCTGAGTCATTTCTGAATTCTTGTAGAAAAAGAGCTGCTAGCTCTTGTAGAAAAAGCCAACTAGCCGCAACTACTATTTGTTGCCCTTGCAATTTCTTCAGCGGCTTCAGAGTACTGAAAAATGCTTGTCTGAGAAGTGTTATTCACCAGTTTTTTCAGTTATGCGGGGGTTCCCTGTCTGAGTTGGGAAAGAGCTTGTCAGAGGACTCTTCCTTAAAAGAAAGAAGAGTCTTCTTAAAAGAAGACTTCATCTTTTTAAAATCTTCTTAAAAGACGATTTCTTCTTTTGTCGTCTTAAAAATATCTCCTCATTGGTGCCATATTCAAACTGCCCAAACTTATTGGAGAAGGGTGGTGTTTAACTCACTAAATGTTGCAGCCTGCCCTAAGTTCCCATTTGATGTGTGCAGCTGGTTGCTGAACATAGTCTTCCAACACTATTTTCTTATTCCTTCCATATGTAAACAACAAACGTATGAGTTCCATTTTCTTGTTTTCTTTTTCAATCTGATGACTGTAGAACTTTTTTAAGGGGCAGTTGAAGGAAAAAGGTCTCCTAGAGACCCATCTAGCAAAATTACTTAGTTGTTTGATACCAACAAAGACAGCTGAAATATGACTGAAGCACATTTTGCAAGAGAAAAGGGATACTGTGATCAGTGGAAGATTTGAAGAACTGGCAGTTCTAAGTTTATCTGCTTTGGAAATCACAAGTCTGTATTTATTACTTAAATTAGTAACAAAATTATTCTTGGGAATAAAATTGCACTGAGATCTGATGCAGTGGCATATGTAAGATCATAGGTTAGGGACAGTCTCATTCCTACCTTATCACTTCTCAGGTTAACTGTGGCAATTCAACACATTTGGCATGTAGTTAAAGCAACGTCAGTCCTGAGACTGTCCTGCTGTGGCACTCAGGGTGTCCACACAGAAAAGATGGTTAAACTTCATCCGTGTGGGTACCAGTTGAGCACATCTCTTCCGGAGAACTCTCCACCCTATCATCCACCACTCCAGGTTTACTGACCTTTGTTTCTTAAAGAGGTAGAGCAAAATGTGTGTGTAAGATTATGCGCATGTATGCATGGACATTAGGTTTGGGGGTTTTTTTTGAGAAAGGAAACCTTGTAGTGTCTGATGAATGTACTCCACCACTTGTGCTTCTTTTGATGTTAGCTGTTTTATTTAATGATGATGACTACAAATTTGGTTAAGAGCTACAATTGCTGGAACTCTTCAGCCCATTAGCTGGGGACTGGCATGTGCTTAGCCTTTGTCAGGTGTAGATTCAGCATATGCAAGTGATGCAGTTGCTAACTTTTGGCATGTCTGCTGCTAGATATTTTTCAGTTACATGATGTTTGCTGAGAGTCTAAAATCTCTGTATGGTTCTGTTTTCAGATGTTCTCACCTATGATGTAACTTAGAAGTCACCTAAATAATACCTGATTTTATCTGCTCGTTAGCTGTGTTTTCATGTTTCCAAATCTCTCACTGTCCTTCTTTTCATCAAAGAAGGCAATTTAAATGGGAAAGTTGTGACTCTGGTTTTATCGAAGGAACTTCTGTGATTTTATAGAAATTTTAATTTTTTGACTCAAGCACAGTTTTATTTCTTTTAAGACTTGTGTGTTTCTAAAACAGTGTACGTAGGATTGGAAGATGAGATAAGGGACATCAAGAGGAGATCTGCTCTATACACCAATCTAATCAATTTATGTTGGTGTTAATCTTCATACATGCTAATATTTTATCTTAAAACCTGTGTGATTATTCTAAAACTTCCCTGGTCAACACCACTTGTAGTACTTAACTATCCTTACTATTACAAAGGATTTGATAAGGGGAAGTATTTTCTTTTAATATTTTTGTTACCTAATATGAATTTCCCTTAAGCTTAGTGGTTGTTCTAGCTGCTGTGGACATGAAAATCACACTCATGTTATGCAGCAACCTTTTGCACATCATATGTCTCCAATTTTCTTTTTTTTACTTTCTTCAGATAAACTAGTTAAATTCAATGTTTTCTTGTTGTTTTGTTAGAGAGCTGGAGACCACTTTTTCTCTGCATTTTTCTCAGACCTTTTTTGTAGGATAGAGCCCAGAGCTATACACAATACTGCTGGGTTTCTTTTGTAAAGTTGTTTTGTTTTGCATTGTTGTCTGCCTCCTTGATTCCCCCAAATTTACTCATTGAGCTTGAATGATCAGTGACTCTTACTGTTCAAAGGCTGTTGTCTTAAGCAAGCAGCTTCTTTCTTAAGGACTTCCATGAAATTCAGTTTTACTTTTCTTTACCTGTACTCTTGACATGGACAGTGGAATTGTATATAGCTTTACAAGCAAGAACTGAAGTAATGAGGCATGCTATCTTCAAGGAGGAATTTAGGATTAAGAAGGAAAAAAATAATTAAAAACTACATGAGGAGATGAGAAATATTTCATTGTTCCTGTATATGCAAAAAGATAGAAATTTTTATTACGTGTAGTATTTTTTTGTCAAAGTGACTACAGTTGAATACAATTCACAGAAATGAGCTGTGGTGCTTTGTTTTCTTCCTTTTCCCTGGTAGTAGGCAGGAAGGAATCAAAGTGCAGGAAGGTTTTTATTATTGCTTTTAGGTATGGTCTCTTTGAACAACCTGCCTGCCAGGTTTACTAGGAATCTTATTTAGATGGGATTATTTGTTACCTTTGTTAATAAAATATTGTCAAGTGATAGCTTGAATCTGTGGGCACAGTTGCACTGATAGCTGAGCTGATGTAACAGCTGACATTGCCAATCAGAAATCTTCCTTCTTTTTTTTTTTCACACCTGTGTGCCTTCCACCTCCTCTTGTATAAGCTCCATTCAGAACGCTCTAAGATGCCACAGCTCACTAAACTGTGAGAATACCAGATCAAAATTTCATTGCTAAGTGTTCTAGTTTTAGTTGGGATAGAGTTACTTTCTAGTAGCCGGTGCAGTGCTGTGTTTTGGATTTAGTATGAGAATAATGTGGATAACACAGATGTTTTGGCTGTTGCTAAGTGGTGCTTACCTTAAGTCAAGGACTTTCCAGTTTCCTGTGCTCTGCCAATGGGGAGCTGTGCAACAAGCCAGGAGGGAGCACAGCCAGGTCAGCTGATCCAAACTGGCCGAAGGGATATTCCATACCCAGTATATAAATGGGGGGAGAATGTCATACCAGAGTGTCATACCCAGTATATAAAACGGGGGAATTGGCTGGGAGGGACCACTTGCTGCTGGGGGTGATCTGGGCATCAGTCAGTGAGGTTTTTTTGTGAGTGTGGTAATTAATCTGTTTCTTTTTACTTTTGTTATTATTATATTTATTGTAATTATTAAGCTGTTCCTATTTCAATCCATTGGGTTTTTTTCCTGTTTTCAATTCTCCTCCACCTCCCAGTGGGAGGGGAGAGGAGGGGGAGTGAGTGAATGAGCTCTGCATGGTAGGTAGTTACTGAGTGGGGTTAGACTATGATCCCAGAGCTGGATGAGCTTAGCACAAGGTCCAAAAAATGGCCTAATACTGGAAGGCATTATAAAATGAAAAGTTGGCACATGAGGAGGAAGGAGAAGTGTAGGTTTTATAGAGGATCTGATTCTTTTGGTGAAGATGAGCTAAAAAAATGACTCAACTCCATCTGATGCTACTCTTGGAGAAGTTGAACTGAACAACATGTTTTTTAGGAGAAGGTCAGTGCCCAGAAATAGTTGTAGATTCTCCTCTGTCCATGTCATATTCCACATCCCCACTTAAAGCTCAATGAATGAGTTGAGTTGATCTATCCTTTTAAGACTAAAAGTATTTTCTTGTGATCTGTTTTTGTTATTTTGCTTAACAAAAAGTCTTTTTGTTTGCATTGCAGATGCAGTTGCTGCCAGAACCCAGAAGATGACCTTACCAAAACTCAAGAAAAACACAGCAACTAGAAAGAGACTCCAGAAGTAAATAATATATGGAGCAACAAATTAAGTTGCTCAGTGGCTCATTTCTGTGTTTTGTTTTTTTTTTTTTTCTTGTAGCACTGGAATCTATTTCTTTCCTTTTTAAATGATGACTCCTATAAAAACACAGACTGTTGTTTGTACCTGTTTTTGAATGTTTTATTAAAATATTTGCATAATTTATGTATACTTAGATACTAATGCAAAATTTTGCCAACTTTTGAAGTGGGGATGCATTTTTATTCTTTATATACATGAATTCATGTCTTAAAGGCAAACTAAAAGAGAGTCCCTTTTTCCAGCTTTATAATGTAGAGATAAAGCCTTATTTAATAGTTTCATTATGGATACTATATAAGAAACAGCAGTGTTGCATCTGATTTCTCACAGTTTTGAGTAAAGTCATATTGGTGGTCACATAGATGTACACTGAGATGAAGTCTGAAAAAGCATAAATAGCTTTTAAATATTTTTCAAGTGTTTGAATTAAAACCAGAACATAAGGCAAAAATCATGTCCTTCCATTCTAGTTTGTATAAAATGCATTTAAACAATTCTTTGAAAGACAGGTACTGAATTTTGGCCTTTTTTTTTTTGCATAGTATTTGTGTTTATATCACTTTTCCAATTATTTACAATTTCTCTGGGAAGAAAGAGACCAGAATTTTAGACAAAGGGCCAAGGGCAAAGAAAAGAACCAACCAAAAACCAATGCCTATTCTCAACCACCCCCTCAGGTTTTCTTTTTATATTAGTGAAAAGACTGGAAAAGTTATAATTGTGAGTAACTTTGTGCAGGATCTAGTTCCAGTGAAATACTGTCTCACATCTGCTTCTTATAGCAACATAATG
Source organism: Corvus brachyrhynchos (assembly GCF_000691975.1). NCBI lineage: Eukaryota > Metazoa > Chordata > Aves > Passeriformes > Corvidae > Corvus > Corvus brachyrhynchos. The sequence goes on from NW_008237222.1 coordinate 6,862,641, forward strand.
GTTTACCTTTTCAGTACTTGAGGAGCATGTAATCTTCCAAATCCTTTTGTAAAAGTACTTTGTTGCTTGGCTTTCAGTCCTCTCTTCAGAGTTGTAAGTCAAAAAATAGTGTTGAATTTCAGTGTGAAACACTACCACTTTTCATGTATCTACTGCAGCATACACATAAGGCATGAACATCATTCTTATCAGGGCAACTGAAAGTTGGGCAAATCAAAAGGAATCCATATGAGCCAGTGAGAGTGTGTCTGTGTGGATGTCCAGCTTGCTTGATTGTATAATGTCTGAGTAACTGCTCAGGAGATTAAATAAGTATGTTGTAGCATGAAATGCTGAATGAATGAATGATGAGGTTTTGTTTTGTAACAAGGGAATCCGTTGTTTTGAAATAAAACTGGAATACCACATTTAAAAGGTGCTTTCTCATTTCTGTTGACTGTTAGGCTCATTTTCCTGGGTTTTAGCAAAGTGTGGCTGACAACTTTAAGCATAGCATTCTCTTCATTTCAGATGTAAAAATAGGACTGCTAAAGCCTCTGTCATGTTTAAAACTCCTCAAATCAAACTATCATTTTAATGTCTTCGTTTAATCATTTTGTTCAGAAAGTATGTTACACTGCTCTGAATAGCTATTGTCAGGAAGGCATACGGTATTCTCTTCCTTGTCACATACTCAAAGTTAATGTCATTCTTTTGTGCTTCAGTTGTTTGACATTTTATTTTTTTAGTAACTTATTTACCAGTAAACTTCCTTTGATTACTTTCCAAGTTTTCACGGTGTGTGTTTTCTTTTGACACTACCAAAGCCAAGTGCGACAAACAGTTATTTCTATATATTTGAAAAAAATGTTTTGAGGAGCGAATTTCATAAGCCACCCCTACCTCCTCCCACCCCAAAAATGTCCTGGAAAAAGATGTCCTGGCAAGTGTTCTGTGAAGGAAAGGGGTGCTTTTTATTCAAGGTGACTGTTGTTTCAGGGCTTGTCGGTGCTCACAAGGCACTGCAAAACCCCAGGCTCCAGCTTGCTGTAACTGCAGTAGTGTTTAAAGTGTGGGACAGCCAGGAGGAGCAGAGGGGAAGGCTGTGATTGTACCCGCAGCGCTACCATATGGATCACATACAGTGTGTGCTTGCACACACGTGTTTTGCTGCTTTGCAAAGCACTGATGGGGAAATACAGCACTTTATGGGAGGTGGAGGGTGCAGTAGGATTTTGTTGACATCCCTGTTCGAAAGTAAAGCCCCTAACACAAAAGAAGCAAGCTGCCTTTAGACTGCATTTACTGCTCTTGATGACTCCAGTTGTGTGTAAATATTAGAAAACAGCAGGGTCCTGCATTCCAAGAATCACTTGAGCAGTGCCATGAAGACAAGTGTCCTTACTAGTATTGTAGTCATACTCCCAAGCTCTCCTGCTGTTTCTAATCTGTGCGCGCAGCCGTGAAAAAACTGGACTGACATTTACAGGCACAGCAGGGAGACACTTGAGTAGGGAATGTTAAAGACTACGCTACCTATGTTTCAAAGTGGCCACCATACATGATAAATCTTCACAGGAGAACTAGTCGGCACTTCAGCTGATGGTGTAATGAGGATATTGATAATGAAGCACAGAATGCTTCTTTTAGTGCTTGAACATTTTGCAGACAGATTGTTTATATTTTCCGCTAATCTAAAATATCTGGAGAGACAGTCAAATTCAGGGTGGATATAAGATACTTTTTAGATGGTGCCAGTTTGATAATTTTTACAGGATTATTTTCCAATAAGTTAATATAAAAATTAATTCCCAATATTTGCTGCAGCTAGCATTAAGAAGGGGGTCAGTTGCTTTCCTGAGTAGTTTGACAGACTTTTCTCACTGTTTTGTCCCAGTGAGCTGCCAGATTTGGGATGCCATAATACCAGTAATGCAATTAGGTTTTCTGCACGTTGTCTGGTTGACTTCTCAGTTAAGAGTTTCTTTCCCTTTGGGAATAAGACTAGACAGACTGTCATTTGCTATTACTAATTCTGCTTAGCATTATCACCGGAGCTTTTTTGTAATTAGCTATCTTAGTTGGCTCTTAAATTTTAATAGCCAATTGAAGCTACATTTTAGCCAAGTTCCATATCTAAATTGCATTCAGTCCATTAACAAAGTTGGTTAAAAGGCTATTAAAACAAAAGCCAATATATGGTGGTTAGCACTTACATCTTTGCAGCAGTAGCAGTACCAGCCTCCAATGAATATTCTCAAGAAATGGCACTTCCTTCTAGAAAGGAAGTGCATGAAGAATGACCAAAGTTTGTTTTGGGAACAAAGGCTGATTATGCAGAATACCTGTAGAAAAAAAAATAAATTGAAATGTGTCTTTTCTGGAAGAAGGCAGGAGAGATGGCGGGGGGAGTTGTAGAAGGGGGCAATTAATGGTTCTGCTCAGATTTGACATGTTCTGGAAAAGCCAAATAAACGAAGTGATGTTTTTCTCCATTTCAGCTGATCAAAATTATTAGCAAAACCATCTGAAGCACCTTCTGGTGGAATTGTCATCTTGCTGAGTTTAGTTTGTAAAACATCCTGCTAGACATTAAAAAAACTGTAAGCATGCCAGCACATAGGCTCAGAGCACCACTTCTCTAATTGATAGACCCTATAATTTTCTTTTTTACTGAAGACCATGGCTGGATACCTCAGCCTCCCATGTAATTTAATCTAACATCAGTCTGAATTTTTATCCCTAGTAGCATTTGTTTAAATTAGCTTTTTCTCCTCTTTTCTTTCTTAAGGTGTAGACAGGAGATTAACAGCCTTTGGTTCATCCTGTGACTAATAATGTCTTTCTCAGACTTTCCTGCTTTAGAAGAAAAAAATCTTTTGTGAAGACATCAGATATTAATACTGCTACAGCTTTAACAGAGAGTCTACCAGTTGCTGATGAGCTGTTTCAAGGATGGTTTGCAGTGCCCTGCATAGGTGATGATAGGTGAGTAACAGTAGCTTCATTGTAGGAGGTGGGAGGCCTGTCTGAATAACCAGTATATATGTGCTTTTACCAGCATATGTAGTGGGACATCTAAATTAGGGTTTCCAGAGTGTACCAGTTCCATTGTAAAACAGCACATAGAGCTGATGCTCTTTGAACATGGGTCAGATGCCATTCCTTGTAGCTGCACTGCAACATCAAACTGATTGGAAAAGCTCTGTGCCAGTAAATGCCAATTCCTTTACCTCCCATTCTGTTTTGGGGGTGCTGAGCTCTTTGCAATGATGTGGTACTCAAAGGGAGAAGGAATCTGTTCTTTGTGAGAAGTGGTTTTCATTATGTCCTTTCTCAAAGGCAGAGAGAAGGCAGATATGGTGGGATCAACTGTTTTGAAAAGTCCTAGAGTCCTAGTTGGGATGTCAGATAGCTTTATGCAACTGCATGCTAAATTGTAGGCATTTCAGTTTTCTTCATTGATATATTTGAGATTCAGCAGCCCAAGTTGATTCCATGAATTCATCTGAATTCCATGAATTATCTCTGTGAATAGTATCTATAGCACCAGTTTGGGGTTTAGAAAAATGGACTACTTTTCTCTACATGGAAGTGCCATGTTTTTAAATCACAAACAGTATTGCATTTGTACTTCTTTCTAGTGTCTGTGTTTCATCTGATCCCAGCCAAAACCTGTCTTCTTCCAGACTGGAGCATATTCTGCCCATGTAGTCTTCCATGTCAGATTTTAATGCCCTTGCATTTAGTTCTGCATACAAATACTTCAACTTGTCAAATGGCCCTCAAGTTTCACAGCTGCCTAAGCTGCTATAAGTGAAGATTTTTATTCCCTGTTGTGAATGCTGCAACAAGTCAAAATTGAGGTTTTGCATTTTCTCAGGAGTACCCCAAAAAGTAAAAGAGTTGTGGAGAAACTGTCATTTGATACGAGAAAGATTGGCTCCTGTATTTCTACCCCTTGTCTTGGAAGGTCAGCTTTCCAACCCTGCAGACCTTAGCTGCTGTTATGGGCTTTCATAAGTATACTCAAAAGAAAAGTGATGAGAACACAGTGAGACAGCTGTGAAGTACAGTAGAAGTGAAAAGAAAATATACATTTTTATGAAGTTTCCTGAACTAATTCCTTTTGCCAGACCACTCCAGACTGGAAGAAGCTGGTACAGTGGGGATCTGCATCTGCAGCTTCTGAGAGAAGAAAAATTCTTCCTTGGCAAATGGAGCTAGAAACCCAGAAAATTAAGGATTAATATGTTCATTTATACAGAAGCAGTGAGAACACAATAACATGAAATACAACCAAGGAGGATGCATTTAAAAGACAAAAGAGCCCTGGAAGGGAAGGTACTTAGCTTTGTTCAGAATGCAAACTCTAACATGCAGTTCTGGGAATTGGTGAATTGCACAGTTTAATATTAAAAGAAATTACTTCATACCACAAGAAATACACGATCTGTGCCTTGAAAACCTGAAGATACTTTCCTTTCTCTTTCTGCCAGGAGAGGAGTGGAACACTGGATCTACTTGAAAGTAAGTAACCCTCCAGCTAATTTTGTCTATCTGCTGCTAAACCTGAACAAAAATAGTGTAAGTAATAAATTGAATTCCTTTCTGAAAAGAGATATATCTATTAAAAAAAAAAAAAAAGCCTTTATTCTTACATTCTCATTAATCTCTCATTGTGGAGCTGTTTCCTTTGGAATGGTGAGGGTAGATCTGCAGTAGCAAATGTGCAATCCTTGACTCACTTCTAATAATACTTGGTAATAGCCATAGCAAAAAATATACAGCAAAGAATACCACATTTAGAAGACAATGTAGTGCTGAAAATATCTGGGTGTGGTCTAACAACTGGTTTCCTCTGTCACTGGCAGAGCTGGTCATCAGCAGGCCTTTTTTAATCAGTGTGGTCAAATGTGGAAGAGGAATTTGAAATTCATCTTTTATCCAGACCAGGTATCACCTGATAAATCTCTTTGGAGACTGACAACAAGTTTTGCCTTTATTATTTTTATATGTGAGATGTTTGTGGCAGTGAATTGTGTCACTGATTTCTTGTTTCCCTTCCTCATGTCAAAGCCCTCCTAAAAACAGTTTTGAAATTTGTCATCCATTTCTGGTGAAAGTGCAGCCCAAGATTTTCTCTAAATCTGCCCAGAATACTTTTTTCAGTGCATGGAAACTATTCTGTTTTGCCCTTTCAGTGGTAGTAGTGCCCAAAATATTATTTGAAGCCAGTAAGGGCTTCAGGTAACCACTCTATCTGAAAATCAAGTTTATGTTCCTCTAAAAATGTATCCTTTGCCTGTTAGGAAGATAATGATATTTTTGGCTGTTAAGCACACTGCTGAATTATCTTTAAAGATTAGGGGTAGGAGCAAAATTGCAAGAGAGACCCTAACAGGGAATGAGTAATTCAGAAGTGAAATTGCATGCTGCAAACCAGTAACTTGAGCTGAACCACAGAACTTGTGCTTGAACTCAACATTTCTTGATTAACTAAGGATACTGTGTCCAAGGTAATGAGAAACTGGAGGAGTGAGAAAAAAATGTTTTGAAATGCATATGTGTTTTTGCTGCATTCTTGACAGGTTTTTTTCATAATGTCTTTGTTATAAGCTCTTTCAAGACATGGGAATCTTCTTGCCCCTCTGTGTAATACCTGCTGCACTAGAATGTGAGAAGTTGAGTGCCTGTGATAAAATTAATTTCCTTTTATTAGTTATTTTGTTTATTTCATGGCAATATGCTTCTTCCTTCTGCCTTTCAAGGGAATATTTTGATTATTCAACAAGTATTTTAGATTTATTAGACTAATTATTTAGCCTCATTAGATTAATTATTGAAATTATTGAAATTCATGTTGCCCTGAAGACCACAGAAAATGAGGGGAGACGTGGGAAACCTGGGGCACTGGCAGGCATTGGAGTAGGCCAGGGCACAACATTTTGCTTATAGCTGAGGAAATGGGATGGCTGTTCTGGACAGCCTCTCTTGCCCAATGTTGATGATTCAAGGTGTGGGCCTTTCCTGAAAGCATGGCTGCCTTGCTGCTTCCTCTTCATCATATCTGCCTGGCAAAAGCAAGACAAAGTCATCTGCTCTGGGTCTTTCCTTCATCTGTCTCTTTCAATCCTATGCAGCATCTGATTTCTTCCCCATTTCAGCACAGACAATGCTATTTGCGACACTGTTCTAATCAATCACTCGTGCAATGTTCAGAGCTATCGGACCAGAAGTCTGAGTCCTGCACAGGTACTAGGGGGCCCACTAGGTCACTGTGGGTCACCTGGGTTTCACAGCTTGGCAGGGGCTGTAATATTACATGGAGCTTTTAAGGAGACACAAAAAGTGCATAAGCGTTTCCTCTTTGCTCTCCCCTAAATCCTTTCCCTTGATTTCTTTTTTTCCACTGTAGCATCTCCTCAGATCATTATAGGTTCTACAGATGTTGTTCTCTCCCTTCCATCCATTTTCACTCTACTTCTCTCCTACAGAAACATCTGACAACTCATCAGAGAAGCCCACACTCACCGTGTTTCCACATTAACATGTTGCCTTTGACAATCCTATTAGTTTTTCTGAAAGACCATCAAACTGGTAATTAAGTGTACCAAGGAAGGGATTTCTTCTAGAAAACAGTTTTATCCAATTGTGTAGTGTTCAGCCACCAGAGTGTTCCTTTACTTCATAGGCATGATAGTTTTCTGTGTATATGTATCATCTAAGCTTCTCAGCAGTGCTTGAGTTTCTTAATAGCTTAATAGTCCCCAATGGAGAGCCCCTGCTTATCTCTTGGAGTCTCAAGTATCTAGATTGAAAGATGGACAAAGAATTTTGTAAATCATGTCACATTCCACTGGGAGGTTATTTTTTCTGAGGAAACCTGCCTGAATGCATGGACAGCCCATATAGGTCAGCAGCAAGTAATGGAGTGTCCAAATAAAAATTGCAAGTTATATTTCTAACTGCAAGACTTCTTCAGACAAGTGCCAGGGGATATTATGTGCCCAGCAGCTGATAATTCTAGTAGAACACCAGTCAAACAGGGATCCAAACATCTGGTGGCAAAGGGAATGGCATCATTTTCTGTCTTAGGAATGGCTGCCTGTTGAAAAAGTGGAGCTTTAACAGGAACAGCATTCATTAAGTAAATGTTCATAATTTAAAAAAATTAATGTCTACTAAGAGATTTCCATTCTTTTGTTTCCTTTGTTGCAACCTGAAGATATCTTTGTCTGAACTGGTAAATTTCAAACCCTGCCCCAGTAGGTGCATTCCAGTAATGGGCAAGAACACACGTGCTCTTGTATCACAAGCAGTGACAAGTTTCTAGTGTATGATCTGCTGGCAAGTTATTTAAGCCGTCAGCCCACAAAAGACTATCAAACTTGCATAACTACACACCTTCTAACAGAATTTGTGAGCACTGCCAGTTAACTATGTTTGTACAAGCTATGGTGCAGGTGTGGTCTGTTCTTCCCCTCTTCCTGGTGGCATCCCAATGTCTGAAGGAAACATTCGTAAAGAGGAAGGGTAAGGAACATCTGGTGGGTTGATGGGAAAGAGGAATTTTAGGAAAGCTGCTCCAGGGACACTTGTCTCCAGGAAGTCATAAGTCCCAGTTCCATGTACGCTTGCTAATCATCACTTCTGCCTTTGATACTATAGGGTATTACCCATTTGCTATCATTTATTGTCATAGGATGCACTAGAATGTTTTTCCATTCTGTCATAAGCTCTTCCAGGACTTATTACAGCATCTGGATTTCTTACTCTGTGTTTCTCTGAAGGACTCAATCAAACATACATGATGACTGCTGATTTTCTGCATTTAATATTAGTGATAGTTTAATCCTGATAATTAATGAAGCACTATCAAATGTAGTAAGGGAGACTTATAAGTCCAACAAGAAGGTTGGAAAGGTTAGAAAAGAAGGTTGGAAAGAATTAATGTCTCTCTGAATTGAGCACTTCCTTCCTTTTTGAAAGCCTGGGGTTTTCTTTTTGTCTTTGTGGAGTATCAGCCCAGTCTAAACACTGAAGCAAGGAGGGTGAATAAAACTTCAACAGATCTTTGATCATTCAGACTCTGCAGAAATTCAGGGCAAGTCATTGCTGCCTAGTTCTGTTTTCAGAACAAAGGTTTTTAGAGCAGTCGAGTTCAACAATTACTATTTTTGAAATTTAAACAGATCACTAAAATACATTAATCTTTTTTTGCTTCCTCCTCATCAAAGTATTTGATTACCATTTGATGGTTGGAGGACATCACAGCCAGAAACCCTTTGGCTCTCACTGCTGCATCCTTTGCAAAGCAGCAGCTGAGTTCAAGACCTGCCCCAGAATCCATGCCTGGTTTCTACCTCCTTTAGAGGGGCTGAGTGGTGTTAAGAGTTGTACATAGCTTACAGAGGGAATACACATAAGTGATACCAAATGGAATTGAACTATTTCTGAAATATCGAGGAGTACCTCTGATGCAGAGCATGGTTCTTTTAAGAATTAGGGCATGCTATTCCTCTACAGTTCTTTGCTGTGCCAAAAGAGGACTAATCAGTGGATTAATTATGTAAAACTTTAGTAAGTTTTGCTTCATACTAATGATGAGGATAGCATGTGCAGAAATTAATTTTTACTTTCAGGATATCTTACAATTGGTCTATTTTACCAAGGTTAAGATTCAGTCCATTCTCTGTTTGACTTTTTTTTTCCTTTCAATGATCCTGACATTATATTGATGAGATAAAAATATGAAAGGGAAGAATCTATAAGCTCCAACTCAGAAAAAGAGCTTCCTGCCCCCCCCCCAAGCTATTTTGTCCTTCCTACCCTGAAAAACATAAGCAAGCACTAGAAGAGAAAAATTAATCAACAGCAAACCAAATTGTATAATGAGAGACATTATTTTTCACCTATCCTTTTTAGAAGGGTAATTGAAAGAGACAGAAGTCAACTAAATTTAGTACGCTAAACAATGTACAGTACTGTGAGTACTTCAACCTAATAGATCAAATATAGTTCTTTAAATCCTTCCCATTGCAAATTCAAGGAGAGAGAATTAAAAGAGGCCTTATTTTCAGAGTTGTTAGTCTGATAACTGTAAAATTTCCAAAGATAAAAAGATGTCCTTAATGCTTTATACTATGTGGATTCAGGTTGGAATATTTTTGTTCTGCAAAGTTTCCATCACCAGAATCTCTTTCCTACCTTGTTCAGGCATTTAAAATCCACATTCAGACCTGTCAAGTCTTCTACTCAGAGAATGAGACTCATTGAGTTCATTCCTGTCTCACATGTTTCTATAGATGGGCTTGATATCGGTCAGAGAATAGATTCACTTTTCAACTAAGCCAATCCAGTGGGCACCTGGGGTCAGTAGCACAGTCCCATTTTCTTTTGCTGCTCCCTGGTTATGTGTTCCTGTCCCATTTGCAGTGCCAGTATTGTTGCTCATTGCAGTGAACTACCTAAACCTGCTGGATGTACAACCCTTTGTTAAAATAGGGCTTAAGACTTTTCGTTGTTTGTTTTCTGAAGTAAAGTTTAAAGCCCCTTTTTAATTAGGAAATAATTCTATTTCCCTGGCTCATAATACTTTAATATTATCCTTTACTGGGCTGGATGTAAACCATTCAGGTACTGGCCAAAAGTAGTTGTTGGGCAGCTCTAAATACGTGTTTTGTCCCAAGAGTTCCACATGCCTTTCTGAGAAATTCTCTTCTACCTTTGAACAGTGGAGAATTAGCAAAGTATCCAATCAAACTGCATCATTGTGCCTCATCACCGATATTTTCTTCTTGAGAAATACACACATTAAGTCAGATGTGAAAGTCAATTATGAGAAACAAATGTTTGCAGGCCAAAAGAAGAAATGAAAACCCTAAAATTACCTCCATTTTCCAACATCGCTTCTAGCAGTGGAGCCTCAGGCATCATCAGGCATTGTCACTCAGCCTGGTGCCTGCATCACATTTGGCTGTCTCCTTGTCACCAACTTAGCAGGTCACCGGGTTAATTCTAGAATGTCCATTTCAAGCTATTAACTTTGTAATCAGAGTAAGTGTTGGTTTGGAATGTGATGAAGTGGTTTAGAATAATTTCCAGGGCTGTCAAGATGCACATGCTTGCCCTGTGACTGCAAGAGACATGCGGTAGAAGCTCAGTGATTGGCAGGGACAAGTTGGAACCAGTTGCTGCTAGACTATCCTGTATGGGTCATTGCATTATCATAAAGCCATGCATATACAATAGGTGGATTTGATTTTTCAGGAAATGGATTACCAGTAAGTCTGTGAGCTGGTCATGACATTATATTTCACTGTAACATCGAGTGGAAACAAAACACACATCCTTTCTCGCAAAAGCAGTGGTCCCCCAGAAAGTCTCTTTGTGTTAGAAGGATAATGAGAGCCTTCAAAATTTTAGGCCTCACCTGAAATGTGCATGTCTGAAGCTTTGTGTGTTGTAATTATGAAGGGAAGGCATTCTTCCCAGTAGTATATTACCTGTTTGAGAGAAAGAGAAATTACAAAGAACGTGGAGTGCAAAATGAGTCTTGATGTTTTAAATAGTATCGACTAGGTCCTCTAAAGAATTCTGTGGGCTGCTTGATAAAGCAGAAAGAGACAATAGAGAATTTTCTACATGCTGGCTTTGCAGAAACATGTTCTATATTTGATTGTTTCATTGAGTGCAGCAACAGAGTATACAAAACATTTGGGATCAATAATGTTTTTGTACATCTTTTTTCCAAAGATCCCAAGTTATTCTACAAGCACTGAGCATCAGTAGGAGAAACTCATATCTAGGAACTAGGTACCCTCTTCCCCTTAAAGGGAAACAGGGGACCAGAAACAGAGTTCAGCTTGCTCAGCATCACATGCTAAGTCAGGTACTAAATTGCATATAAAATTCCCAGGCATCACATATCACTTCATCTCCTGGTCCCTCATACAAGCCCTGAAAAGTGTTTGTTCTTGATTAATTGTCAAGCTAAATTATTTAGGTACAATGTTAATGTCCTGTAGAGGCCTTGTGAAGTAAACCAGCTTCAGCCTATTCAGTCAAATTCAAGGAGCTGTCTATCTGCAGTGGAAACTATACAGGTTCTTCTCTAAACTCCTTTAAAAGGCACAAATAAGGACTAGTGTATGTTCTGGATTACTTCTCATGTCCGTTTGCTTTTAAATATGAGGGGTAGCACTGAACTAATCATCTGGCCAGTCCTGTGCTAGGAATTACATTAATTACCTTAAGATGGCAAATGTATGTGCTGCACCAACCAAGCATTCACATGGCTGCTAATTTCCCAAAGCCCTTTAGCAGTTAAAATATAATTATCTGTGTGGACACGAGATGGTTGACTGACTAGAACATAATAGAACATAATTATAATGCTAGTACTCTGTAGGTGTTATGGAGGGCAGAGTTCGCACATTTCTGCCTTTTTATCTGAGGTAAATTTCCTAACGCTTCCATCAAGGTAGTCAACATGCTGCTGGCTTCAGTGCCTGTCTCTGTTGCTGAGACTGGATTTCTCACCTCTCTTTAAGAAATGGTGAAACTCATAGCCTGCTTCTGAGAAGTTCTTTGCATTTTATAAACAAAGAATTCTGTGCAAAAGCAAATTCTGATTGCTTAATTACTTGCAACTTCTTCTGCAAACTCCCATTACATTCCTGAAACCTTCCACTTGGAACAAGTGAGCACACTAAACAGACATAACTTTTCTTTGCATTTTGAGGATCTGGTCTTTGCAAAATGGTCTATACTATTTTTATAGGAAGCTTCTAGTACATCGTTAGTAAAAGAACAGGTATATTTACCTTTTGAAATAATTATTTACAATTTCTCATTTTTCTAGTAATTCCATGATTGCAATCAGGTCATCAGTTTTTAAGAAGAGTTCTAAATATATATTCATAGAGGATATTTTCTCAGAAAGGGAAATAACAATGCTCAACCTAGTGTATTAGAGCAGTAAAAGTCTTCCACTGTTTTTACAAGTTTGGGTTAAATGTAAGGTGTTTTGTAATGCTAGTAAAAATAGCTGTGCTTCACTTTCTGAGGGTAATGAGGGAAGACAAAATGATGCCTCCATCTTCTGAAATTTTGAGGGGGAAATTAGTTTGTCAGGAAATGGTTTGAAACTGATGCTCAGGTATTGTAAAGAATGCATACTACAGAGTCCAGCATTCCTAGATCCATCATTGTTGAATATAGCCTCCCCAAGAAGATGTTCCATGCTTTTTTGTATTAAGTGTAATTAGGTCATTACAGAAACATTTTCTGTCTTCCTCTTCTCAGTGCTTGCTACAGCAGCCCAGAAAGAAGTTGACACTTCTCATTACCTAGTGTTTTAATAGCTCTATGTGCAAAATCTCCACTGCTTGTTGGGTTGCCTGCTGGAAGCCAGCTGTGGCCTACCATCAAAAGCTATGTATCAGGTTTCAAGAGCATGTCATAGTGGGGTGGTAAAAACAGCACTGCCAGGTACTCACAGAGTGGGGTATATCCCTGCCTATGGTTTTGGTCAAGGACAGAGCAAAGCTGGGAGCAGGAGGACCCATGAGGAAAAGCCCAGGAAAGTTTGGGGGTGGGATGTGGGACAAAAAATTGAAACTAAGGATAAATTCTGCATCCAAAGGTAGTAGTGGACTTTCTGATACTCCATTCTCCAACTCCCCAGTGGGGTTTGCCACAATTCACACAGAGCAAGGCCAGAGTTAAGTCATGCAAAGGGCCCTCCTGCCTGGCAGAGGAAGACCATGGCCATGGCACCAAAGGCATGCTGGAATCTGGAGGTTGGGCCAGGCCTGCAGCTCAGGCTTGTCATCAAGTGCAAAGCAGTGTGGGCTGCAGGAAGGCCAGGGGGTTGTGAGACCTGGGGTGGTACTGGGGGATGACAGCTTGTGTGTTCAGTCAGAGAGCTGTGGGGCTCTGCAGGTCCCCAGGAGGAGTGCACTTCCTGGGATCTGGTGATTTGAGTGATTACAGTGAAGCTCAGTCAGGAATTTGTGGTTGGAGGAAAAAAAAAAATTTAATACACAGAAGAACTCCTCTTCATGTGGGATACAGCTTCTACTTACCTCCACCTGCAAGTCCATAAAGACACTTGAAACTTCCCAGCTCAGGCTCCATAAACACACCTAGACCTACACCACAGCTCTGGCTGACAGACTGCCAAAGCTTTTAAAACTTTATAAAGTTATAAACATATATAAACTATATATGTACACTGGAAACAATCCAGATTCGAGAAGCATCTGAGAAGGCACGTGGTAAACACAAAGTCGGTAACTTTTATATAACATGAAAGCCACTGGTTTGACTCAGAACTGCAGAGCTCTGACCACAGTGGATTTAGAAAGCTGGCTGGCGTGGCTTAAGGCAGACCTATTTCTGTGCTGGAGAAGTGATTTCCCAGGGATTTGAGGGAGAAGTAGTATTCCCCTTTAGCTAAAAGTGTCTCTATGCCTCTGACTGCCTTATGGAGCCAACTACATTAAGTGCACAAAATATGCAGTTGTCATCCAGGGTACAACTGGATCTGAGCAGAGTCATTGTCATTTTCTCCTGCCATGCTAAATCTCTTCAATTTACAACTTCTTTTTCCTTATACTTTCAATGTTCTGCGGCTGCTTGTAAACCTGTGAGCTGTACCCAGTTCAAGTCACCTTCTACACAAAGAGCATTCACAAAAATGTAGCTGTGGGCTTTTGTCCACATAAAGACATTTCGGCCACGGGTGCCTCTGTTACTGAACTACTTGCTGGCCTTTGAGCCTTCTGATCCCCATTTCAGACAAGTGGTGTGTTTATTTAAAAAATCTTCACACATATTCAGGTTTTACCGACAGGACTCACAGCCACTTACAACCACAGCTGTTTTCAGCCACTCTGTGGCAACAAAGAAGTAAGTAGGTAAAAAAGGAGCTAGAAACTGTTTTCAAAAGAAAAACATCCTTAGAGGAAGGGAGGTCTCACTGTTCCATCAGAAGAAGGATGGCTCAGTTCTGGGTTTGCCCAAGGTCTTGGGGTCGGGCTGCAGTCCCCCTGGATGTCATCAGGAGCCTCTCACAGCCCTGTACTTTTCATTATTTGAAGCTCTGTTTTTCAAAGAATATTTATGCTCTCAGACTTCTCAGCTTCTTGTTTCTCCGTTTTATTACCTCTGAAAGAGTTAACAGGAGAATGAGCTACTAAGCCGGGAGACTGATAAGAAAAAGGGACCTGAAGGCTGGGAAGGGCTGTGGTCCATTGTGAGTGGTGGGGCTGAGTATGGGCACTGCCAGCTGGATCAGTCGTCTGGGAATACAGTTTCAGAGGCCCCGAGCCTGAAAGAGTAACCCCCAGTAAAGGCTCATCACCCCCGCCCTGCTCTTGCCCTTTCTGTGAGCTCGGGCCCGCTGAAGCATTTGAGGGGTGTGGGTTCAGCAGGGGGCGGGCTGAGCAAGTGCCATGGGAGGGCAGCATTGCTCAGACACACAGCCCGGCGCCTTTCAGCCTTGTCCAGCACACATCCTTGGAAGGGCTCCTCCTCTGAGAGCCCCTGCACGCTCCCGGTCTCATGGGACCTGCTGCCCCGGCCATCAACCCGGGACACTGCAGGAAAGCCTGGCTCATGGGGGAACCGCTGAGGCCATCGTCAGCTCACCTGTCCCTCGGACAACTCTGCTATTCTTGAGCTAGTTTGGTGAGGTTTTTTCCTTTTTTCTTCGAGTGTCTTCAAAAGATAATTACATGGAGCTGGGGCCGTTTGCTCAAGTTACTTTTAGTTCCCATGGTGGTTGTAATGAAGTGTGTACTGCACATCCATTTTACTAAAGTAGTGTATAAGGACACACTTGACTTGCTTTTCCTCTGCAGTTGAGGAAGGACAGATCATTAAGAAAACGGGACCGCTACCTTATTGGAGCCTTCAAACAGATCCCCCGGCCTCACTCCTTTGGAAGAGATGAAGACTGAGTCTCTGAGATCTGCGGAGGCTTTGGTAAAGGGCTTTGAAATGCTTCCTCTTCCCCCAGGATGGTGCTGCTCCAAGCATCATTGCAGGTTTTATCTCAAAGCAGACAGGCTTGCTAGTGAACAGGAGAAGTGTCCATTAGAGGAAACATGGGAGAAACACCCTGTACCAATGAACAAAACCATTTCTGAAGATTTCCACTTTGTAGTAATGCCGGCAGGTGCTCTTCCCACATGATTCAGTTGGGGGTTGGAGATTTGTGTGTTTAGGTGCTGGCTGGTCTGCCTCATGCTGAGTGCCCAAGGTGCTGTCAGAGGACAGACATTTTCACATTCAAATCCTCCTTTCCCAGTTCTTGACTTCACAGAAGTTGAAGCACATACACAGATGCATGTTCATTTATTATTCCTGAAAAATTGTCTCCTTGGAGCTGCTGTCCAAAGAAGTGCTATCCTGTAGTCTCTCACAGAGGAACTGATGACAGGGATTTAAATCAAGCCCTTCCTGTATGTCAAAAGAGTACATAACTCCCCAGCCAGAGTGCATTTTGAAGCTGAGATTACATTGGAGCTTTCAAGCTAGATATATTTTATATAAAGTAATTGCCCAGTCTTGTGTTTAAGATATGCACTCAAGTTTCTGTCTTTGATCTAAGAAATGCTTATTTCCCAAAGTGGAATGGTGTCAATAGGAAATAATCGTATCTCAAATAGCTTTATTGCTTCAGGGCTGGGGTGCTGTCCTGGAAGACTGAAAATAGGGTTGTTTTGTTCCAAGTGATCTACCTAAACATTGAAATTTGTGAATAAAAGTCAGAGGTGAAAAAGGGGAAAGTTGACATCAGCAACATTGTAACGATTTAGACTTGCATTTTCATTAAAAAAAAAATTAAACAGAAGTTACACAAATAATTCTTTTCAATCCAAACAAAATACAAGGGTTTTATCTTTGTCACAGAAAACACAAAAATATAGGTGGGTTGGATCAATTTTATTTTCTTCTTTTATTTTGGTAAAAAATATTCTTAAATATGCTTATAGGGGTCTATGCAGAGATTCATTGAGCAGAAATCTGTTCATACTTTTACAATGCTTTGATCACTGGACTTGGCATTGTCTGTCAAAGCTTTGATCAACATGACAAGATTATAATGAATTTTTGTCCATGGTGAATAACCCAACTTCCTTTGCTAGTACGAAAGGGAATGATAGTGGTTTTTTCATATCTACAGATGAATACAGACATTTAACTCTATTCTCTAAATTCTCTACAGAATTTAACTCTATCCCAAGAAGGGATAGAGTTAAGTTCCTAATACTTGTTAATAATTTGCTTTTATATTATCCTGCCATCCTTCATTTCTTCCACAAAGTTTCCTAATGTCAGGATGTACAAGGATGAAAGTATTTGTTTAGAGGTAACTGGGGACTGAAGCTCTTGCTTCTAGGATCAGGGACCTCACTTAATCATGAAAGTGTTCCACCACCAATAAGGTTTTTTTTTCACCGTTCTGCAATTCAAGGGAACTTTGGGGTCCACCTATGTAAAGGACCAATGTAAACTCTGAAGGACCCCTAAAAATAAACCCATTTGCTATTTATTATTTTATAGCTGAATATGGTAGCTACTTCAGAGTTGTGAAAAGAGAAGACATCCTTAGTTGTCTCTGCAGAGCATTTGCAGACTAAGGAGTCAGCAAGCACAGGTAGGATATTTAAAATCATGCAGTGCTCTGCTACATTTTCATAGCAAGGAAAATATATTCTCCTATAGGAATTACTGTGTTCGGTGCTTTTTATGTTAAACAGATAGTAGCTCAGATTTTAGGAGTCCTTCATCCCTTAAAGAATGTTAGCTAAATCTACTACTCTGAGTTAAAAAATTGCCATTGTTGTATTAAAGCATTGGAGTCTGTCACAAAGAACCCCCCCCTTGAACTCTAGATTATAATGAAGAGATCATATAGAAAAGAGAAAACCAGTTAATTTTGCAGTGAGAGTAAAACACATTCTTTGAACTCCCCAAAGGCAGGTTTTCCTGTGGTGAGGCCTCAGGAGGAATAGTAAGCAGAAAATGATTCCTGTGATGTTTAGGCTTGCGGT
The DNA here is from genome assembly GCF_000691975.1 of Corvus brachyrhynchos. Taxonomy (NCBI): domain Eukaryota; kingdom Metazoa; phylum Chordata; class Aves; order Passeriformes; family Corvidae; genus Corvus; species Corvus brachyrhynchos. Next base: position 6,879,689 of record NW_008237222.1, read on the forward strand.
TTGCTGCTTTGCAATGTGACACATAAATTGGTGGACAAAAGTGTTTATTTTCTATTAGGTGTTGCTAATGAAGCATCTGTACTTCTTTGAGAACTTAAAGTGAACTCCAATCCTGCATTGTTATGTTCAGGAGTCGGTGCTGATTTCTTCTCCGTATTCCCCTATGGCAGCCTTAAATGCCTTTATTTTGCCATGATGCGAGATTGGTATCAGTCTATTTTCTTTCCTTTCTCACTATATCTCAACTTGAATTGAGCTTTTGGTGGGCTCACCCCATGCATCCCTTAGTATCACATTTAAGGCGTCCAGATGGGGTGACAGAATGGAATAAGACACCAGCCCTCCATCTGTTAAAAAAAAAGAAGAAAGAAAAAAAAGAAGAAATTAAATACAAGGTTTTATTGTTTTTTAAGTAAGAACAGATACAGTCTGTATGTCAAGGCCAAACTATATGCTATTAAATCTAGCCTTTGAAGTCTTCCATTGGGCTGACCAAGGACAGATGGTAAACTGTTATCAGTTGATATGGGATTAGGTCAAGTCGAAGTTCAAGACTGAAGGTAACAGTAAGAGTCTCAGTTCAGTTGTCAAATGTATTAGTTTATTTAACGAACACCACACAGTCAGCATCTTTGCTACTGTTCTGCTAGTTTAAAAATTGGGAGATTTATTTACCCAAGGATCTCCACACTCTTTAGAAGTTTAATATGGCAAATGTATCTGTTGTAGCTTAGTAGCTGAATAGCAATAAAATCTTTATTCTTTTGGAGGAGAAAAGAGTTTAGATTTAAGATGTACCAGCCTAAGATATACTGCAATTATTTTTAATTTTTTGTTTTATTTTTACCTGGCTCATATATTTGCATCATTTGCCTTTGTGTTTCTATTTTCTTTGCACATGCACCAATTGGAGAAACTGATTACTAGTATCAGATGTAGGGAAGGCTGTAGCAGCATTTCATTTCTTACACTTTATTTTCACACCCAAATAATGAATGAAGACTATTGACCGTGAAGCTGAAAAGCTGCATACATGTCAGGCTGTCTATTCTTCAAATTTGGCAGAGGAAATGAACTTGCCTTAAAAACAATCTAACCAAACATGTTTAGAAACAGCTTTTGCAGAACTGGCTGATGTTTGCCATATGACACTTGCAATGGACATTAGACATAATTTGGAAGCAAGCAAAGCAGTTAAGTGTATGTCAGTGAAAGAGCTGAGACAAAATGAACTTTCAAGATCTGGTCATAATCTTACACAATAATTCGTTGTCAACCTCATGATTTAATAGTGTGCACGGTTTATAGAAGGTAAGGACTGATGGGATGAACCTTTGCTAGCAAAGCTAGAGCTAAAAATGCTCAAGATAACTTCCTAAAGAACAGCTCTTCTTTATAGCTTAATTTTTTTTTCTTCCCCATAACTCCTTTACAAATTCAGTGAAAAGGAAACTCTTCTCTATAATGTGTGTTCAGGCAGAAAAGAGGAACAATAGTCATGAAGCCTGGTAAAGTAAAGTTTTCTACAGTCATAGGAGGAAAAGCTGCTGTTGCAGCATAGGAATTACTTTTCAGGTATATAAATCATGAAATTAAAACAATCTAAGGTTTTCCTAATACTGTTCAGTAAATTATGGGTACACATTGACTTCTCCATATGACATTTGTTCTTTTATGTACTTATTACATATGTTAATGTGTCATGCGAATAAGTAAATATTGCCAGAAAAACAGGACTTTTGAAGTTGTGACACTTTGTGCTTCATCACTTGACATTCAACAGCTCTTCTTAATTTTTACAGTTGGGATGATGTGTAGCTGACTGTAGCGTTACACTGTGTTACTAACACATCCAAACTAAAAAAAGAGACAACCCTAGAACTGTTTCTGGTTCACTCTCAGCTCAAAGAGGTTTCTGTCTAAAGGCTCAGGACTCAATTCACATTTAAACAAAATTTTAAGCTTGGCTGGAGGTGGTGGGAAAATCACTTCATACCATTTTTCCTGTTCCCTGGACTTGGCCTGGCTGAAACTACTGTTGTAATAAGGCTGTGGGCTTCCTCCTGCCTGTCACAAGGAATGCTGTAGTTCCCTGAGTACTGCTGAACTTCAGGGCTCAAATGTGGCGCTGTCTGGTCTGCAGAGTCCTTTGCTATGCTCCTTTCTCCCCTTGTTGCCTGTTTGTCTGTGCTGAGCTAGCAATCCCTGGGCAGAGTGACGGGCAAGTTCCGGCAGCAGCAGATGGACAAGGCACAGCACAGCCCTGCAGGCCTCCTTCGTCTTTAGAGATCCACAATGTTCTGCACTGTAGTAGAACATAAATTTTTTAGCTTCAAGTTTCAGCTACAAGACTGGTAAATCTGGAAAAGTCATCTATGCAGACTGGACTTTTCCTTACCCACTCTCCCAGGCAGCTGTTTCAGATTCAGGGAACAGGGTGGGAGTGAGTGCAGAAAATAGCCATTAGAAACTTGTTGAGCATTTCAGTGAGCCTTTTCTCACCTCAGTGTAAGCTTTACACAATTACCATAGACTACAAAAACGGAAAACTATAACAGGTGGAAAGAGTCTAGGATCTACTTTCCAGACATGTTTTAAAGTCACTCAGGAGAAGCAAAACATTTTCATTTCAGAATGTTGGTCTTTTCCACTTTCTTTTTGATTAGCCATTTATAGTGCTTACCTTAACTAAGACCGATGTCTGTACTCCCTACTTGAATAGGAAAAATCTTCCATTATACTTGGCAACATAAAGGAATGTTAAATAATCAAAACCAAACTGCATTTTCTCAGTATATTTTGGTATCCAAATGTGTTCAAAATATGCTCATCTATACGTGATTTGAGGTCCTCC